>NC_072453.1:14357022-14694282 GCF_027596085.1 Anoplopoma fimbria
GGCAAACACCGTTAGCTCTGTCAGCACTTACGTCATAGTTTACACCGTTAGCGCTCTTTGCAGTGTTCGCTACGAGCCGCCTGCTCAGCATCGCCATGTTGAGAGCCTGTGAGAGGCCATAGAAATACTCTCAATCTCACATTTAGCATTTTTTTAAGCATGAATATATTCCAACTTTGACAACAAACTATTTAAATGTTTTCAGTTTTTCTTCTACAGAATTTTCTACAGGTTCTTCTAAATGTATACACTGTCATTCTCTAGTTAAGTTAAGATGAGAATGTCCCTTTGTTATATATGTGGCTCACTCTTCCAGGACGGCCTTAATTAAGCATTAAAGCGAATGAGCTCCTTAACTTCTTTTGACAGAAACCATAAATAATCGTCTCATTCCTGAGACAAACCCACTCCATAAACTCGGTTCTCCTGACCACCAACAGGGCTGCTATCACTTCCCGTTCCAATCACGCAGAGTTTTGAATTGGCTGCCGTCCAAAGAAAACAAATAGGTCAGTCAGTCTCCCTGATTTAACGGTGGTGAGAGGAAAAAGCCAAAATGTTTGCAAAGCTGTCGAGGTTTACATGTTGAGAAATGTCTCATTTGAAGCTGTAGAAAGCTTGAAGTGGGTTGCAAAAGCTCAGTAATGTAAAAATTGTTCCCTGCTGTGTCTTTCTGTTCAGGCTCGACCCAAAGGTGAAGGCCTGACCCCGTACCAGGGAAAGAAGAGGTGTTTCGGTGAATATAAATGCCCTAAATGCAAGAGGAAGTGGATGAGCGGGAACTCCTGGGCCAACATGGGACAAGAATGTATCAAATGCCACATCAACGTTTACCCTCATAAGCAGGTAAAACTACATCCGACCTACATATACGTCCTAAGCACAGAAGGAAGCAGCTAACTAGGATGGCTGCTTGGTAGCTGAGGGGCCCCCAAGATGAAGTCTTACTCAATAAGTTTGTAATGGGTCCTGCTCTCTGTTTTCAGTTGAATTCTCTAAGGGAAACACAGCCTCACTGCAATCAAAATGCAGAAAACCAATTTGTGACTGTGTGTTCTTATATTTCTTTGTAGTTTGACCCTTGGGGCCAAGAGCTGTGTTTTTTCTATGGGCCAAACTAAGCAGTTTAGAAATCACATCCTGTGTAACTGTAGTAAGGTCATACTGCTGCAGGTCAAATGTTTTCATCTGTATTTTAACCTTTGATTATATCACTATCGTATGATAATACAAGACTTGTAGATTAATCTTTAACCAATTTAATGAAATATCTTGCAGTTATCAGTTACTTATTGCAGTGTTAACATACTCTGTCCCTGTTATCAAGTTAATCTGATGGCCAAAAGAACCAGTGGTTAGTTTTTGGTGCAGTTAGTTCTACAATGTGACAATTTATGTTTAAAGCGTAATTATTAACCAAATGATTATCAAAGTGTACTTAAGAATTAAGAGGTCGTGCAGCTTTGATACAAACTCTAGAAGTGACCACATGGCCATAGCCAAAAATTGAGGACATGAGTCAAAACTCCCCCAGCAAAGAAATGTATCCATCAAAAAAGAACATTTAAATATTCATTGAAGTGTTTAAATATGAAATACAATTTCTGTCAATTTTAGCTCGCCTCATGATGTTGTACACATCAGTTTTAAAGAACTTTATGTGCTGTCAAGAATAGAAGTCAGTTGAAAAAACACTTTGCTTTCATGTACTTTTCTTGTTGTTGCAAGAAACAGACACATTTAAAAAAAACAATCCTTAAACATTGATAAAACCAAGGTTACGTCCTCAGTGTTGTCTCTGTGACTTTTAAGGGTTTCACTTACTGCTCTAACTGTGATAAGTTATTCCCTGTTTCTTTGTTCCAGCGACCTCTGGAGAAACCGGACGGGTTAGATGTGTCGGACCAGAGCAAGGAGCATCCACAGCACCTGTGTGAAAAATGCAAAGACCTCGGCTACTACTGCCGCCGCGTGCAATAAATACACTCTACTCGCCTTACGTACTCCTCCAAAGCTTTATAAAAAAAAAAGGGATATATATTATATTTTATTTACATGATAATTTACTTTATTGGACTTAATCTATCTAACGGTTTTATTCTTATGACTCTCTCTTTGACACTGTGACTCTCGTTATAAGAAGCTCTTCTTTTTTTTTAAGGTATATCTCCATGGAGTCGAGTACTTTATATTTGCTGGGTTCTTGTTCTTTACTCAGTTATCATTATGTGAATTTCATTATGTTCATTCGAAGTCTTAACTATGAATCTTACCTAAACTGTGAATAAAAAAAAAAGTTCTGTGTCTGTTTTCACTCATGTCTAACATGTTGGAACATAAGTTTCCAGATGAAGAAGATTCTCTTTTACATGTTTGTATATTCTAGAAATAACTTAAATGTAATGATGTTTCTGTATAAAATATGCAACAAGTTTTTACTAAGTAGCATATGCAGTATTAGTGTGTATCTGCATTATTATTATCTGTATTATCAGTACTGGAGGGTACATCATTTTTGAATATATTTTGAAGCCATTACTGTTTTTTGGATTATTACCCTTTGTGAAGGAATATATTAGCCAACTAACATTTATTCTTTATAGGTATGTGTCTATAGGAAGTTTGTCATTCCAACTATTAAAACAATGCAATATGGTAGAAATGTTTAGTTTTCTGAAAAATAGAATAAATTACAGCAGTTCTATTTTAGCAACCAGTGCTTAGAAAGTCTCACCAAAGTGCTTTTTATGGGTCAGAGGTCGTAATGTCTCGTATGTGAAATGATGAGAAAAGGAGTACACATCTGAACGTATCAAAGATCATGAAGGAATAAGTGGAAGGTTGCATGTGCATGTTGATTAAGAGGCTCTTTGTATTTCAATGAAAGTGTGATGATAAATGAAAATGGAACAGAAACTCTGACTTATAACTGTTAAAGATGTGTGAAACACCATTTATTGTGCCTTAATTCGAATGATCCCTTGATCTCTTAAAATGTTTTCGTATTAAAAAAAAAGGTATTTAAACTTGTTCCTGGTTTCTTTCAGAGCATTGTTTTTAATAAATCCATGTGTCAGTGTGGATTAGGGCAGATGAAATGGTGAAGTCCACACAGGGCCTTATAGCTGACATCATGTTTTCAACATTAGCTGATCCAGATGTTACGCATTTTTAGCTCCACACAACATAAAACAATATAATCTCCACCTCTCCTAATATTTTTCCAGCATCTGGTTAAATTTTATTATTGCGAAACATAATCATATTTGGCCTCATATAGTGAAGCTGGCAGAACAAAATGCCAAGCAGCTGACCCCCCCCAAAATAAACATTTCCCTTTGCAGAGGCAATTAGAGCTGACATTTTTAAACCTCTATTTTTCTGGAAAGATGTCAGCAGAATAAATACTTACTGGAATAAGATCATTAGTCAACTGAGGCTGATGAGGAAAACAGAAGGAGGCGGGAAAAACGACACAGATAGCATTCCTCAGCGAGTGATGAAACATTGGCCTCCCCCCAATAAGCAGACACACCTTTGACTCAAAACAGCTTTTTCAAAGCATTTTGTAATACTTTGACATCTAAGATCATGTAGTATAAAAACAGATGGAAAAAAACAAACTCACATATTTAGAAAAAAAAAAGACTTTATTTTTTGCAGGACTAATGCCTCTTTTCCAAACCCGTTTCACTGCATGTTCAAGTCTTAATATCGCTCCTCAAATACAATAGAATTATTGTATTCAAAAATACAAGTTCACATTTTCAACCATTTCACAGATAAGTGTGTTAGCTGTGCTCCCTGAACAAAGACCAACACAGAAAGTGTCAGGCTCAATTGCAGCACTGTGGACCATGACTGAGGAAAGTACCTCTTTCACTCTCATTGAAATTACAGCAGGAGATGAGACATGGAGCGTGTCCACAGCTCAGAGTCTACTCCAGCTCTCCGCAGTCTGCGACAGTGATCCTCTTGGAGGTTCGCCCAGATCGAGATCCGAAAGTCTCCACTTTCTTGATCACGTCCAGTCCCTCCGTCACGCTGCCAAAGACAACGTGCTTGCCATCCAGCCTAAATGAAGACAGCAAGAGGGTTATTATCGCGGCCCCGGACCGTGAGGCAATCCCTGGTGCACCCAGCAGAGTTCGACTCCTGGCTTTTCGTTGGGCAATGCCACTATTTCTGCAATGATTTTTCTATTTTAGGTTGTTATTTAAATCCGTGCGGATCCTTTTTTTGCCGTTGTTTCAAAGCATTATAAGAATTCACAAAAACATCTGATGCAGCATTTTAACAATAACCGGACAATACTAAATACACATTTAAAAAAAGTTGCTTTAAGTAAAGCCTCCCAAACGCAGCTGAAATGTAAAGTTGGATGATTTACCAACGTTTCTAAATAATCTACAATTTAAAAAAATACACGTTTGGTGTGGCTGAGGTGAGCGAGGGACCTCTGACAACTTCCTTATACCTGGGCTATAAATATTGTGGTGGTGAATTTGAGTTTTATATTATGATCCTCGGGAAGCAAAAAGACACTAAAAGTAGATGCTCTTTGTCCGTGTTGTGTGAGACTCTTACACACTGCCACCCCAAAGCACTCACAATATTCTGGCAAAATCCTTGGTTATGTGATTTTGTTTGTTATGTTTTCTTTTGTATTATTATTATTTTTAAGCCATTTTAAGTTTAAATGATCTGTACTTGTATATTGACGCTTTTAAAAACTGTTCTGTTAAACCGCTAAAATTAGCAGATAAAAGTTATTTGGTGAAACTGACAAAAAAAGGAGAATAAATTGCACATTATAATATTGATGCATCTAATTTTGTTCACTTTAGCTCATTGCACAGGGTCTGTACTTTTCCAGACAGATTTGTACATTTGTCAGACTTTATAAGACCAATAACTGTGAAATGTAAGAGAACAACTGCAGTATTTTTTACCCTCATAATGTAGTGTTTGTCAGCACATACCATTCTGTTTTACTGGTGCAGATGAAGAACTGGGATCCGTTGGTGTTGGGTCCAGCGTTGGCCATAGACAAAATGCCTACAATGCAGCAATTAAAAAGTTATTACTTTAAAATGGTCATGCATTTAGATTAAACCCAAAAACATGTCACATTAAGAAAAGTACTGGTGTAAATAATATAATGAAAGACAGCTGGATTTCATTTAGCGGCTTCAGTTTCGGGGTCCTGGTAGTGTGCATCGCTATCTCACTGTAAAAATGACTTTAATATAATAAAGCCATTGTTAATGTTATTTGTCTGCTTTTCCTTCAATGAAGAAAAGAAAAAGGAAAAAAAAAAAAAAAAAATATATATATATATATATATAATAATAATACTAATAATAATAATAATGACATAATGTCTGCTGTGAAAAGGTTCATTAAGAGAAACATATTTCCTCATCATCTCAAACTTCACTAAGTTAATTTCCAAACCGATCACTTAAATTTGTTTAATTCTGCCACCTGGTGGTGACAACGAGTAAGACAAACCATGTGACAATGAGGAACTTTAGGCATCATGTTTATTTACACTAAATAATATTTTGAGATGCCCTCTCTCTCGCAAAGGTATAATAGGGGCACCCACATGGCTTTCAGATTATTCTAAACATCTTTGTTTGATTTTGGCTCATAATAATACTATTATATTTATCAGCCTTGTTTCCAATACTTTACTGTAGAAAAGCCTCCCTGAAAAAAAAACCCAGCTTATCTGTCTGTGACAAATATTGCAGCTTCTCAAGTGTGACGTTTAATGCTTTTGCATCGTATCCCAATTTGCAGTCAAGTCTTATTCTTCTCTGTAGTGATTAAGTCGACTGTCTTAAAGCTGCGGTTTGTGCAGTCCTGTCCTGTTTGTTACTGAGTTGTAAATTTAGATGTCTGGAATACAGACTGATTTTCCCTGAATGAATGACTGAAAACAGGAAGTTAATTCTGCAAAAATTCCTTAATGTACAAAGAGACAGATGATTACCGGGTCCAGTGTGCTTCAGCTTGAAGTTCTCATCTGGAAACTTCCATCCATAGATAGACTTGCCTCCAGTTCCATTGTGGTTAGTGAAATCTCCACCCTTGGAAAAGAAAAAGACATATCTCCGTCACTGCACTGCAACAGCTGTAACGCTCGACAACAAAGGGGGACACAAAGGAAAAAGGGAGCAGCCTACCTGGCACATGAACTCAGGGATCACCCTGTGGAAAGTGGATCCCTTGTAGCCGAAGCCTTTCTCCCCTGTGCAAAGGACTCTGAAGTTCTCTGCAACAAAGATTTCTGTCAAATTTTCTCTCCGACGTTTCAAACAGGTCAGTGGCTTCAAGTAAAACGCCGGATCACCAGGGGATCCCAGCAAAAAAATCTAACCTGAATGTGCGACCGACTTCTACAAACAAGTCATTTCTTGTTTTGTTTTTTCCCTTTTTTACGGCTGAGTATTGAAACGCTAAGTTTTGAATATCTGGCAAAACTCAGTGTCCCACATTTAAAACCTTACTTCACTAAAAGTATCATCACTAAAATGTATTTTAAATATCAAAAGTAAAAGCACTCAGTATGCAGTAATACGATCCCTCTCAGTATTATCAGTACTATAATATGTAATGTTATTGGATCAATATAAGTGATGCAATAATGCGTGCGTTGCATTTTACTGCTTAAGTTGGTGAAGGTTACACTAACATGAGCTCATTTATATATCGTTGGCTGGTTTAATCTACAGCAAAGCATCACACTCTGTAAGATCATTATGTTTGTAGCGTTGCCGTCCTGTTAGAACCACACATCTCATATAACTAAATTTGTCATGAACTCAGGATAAAAGCCCTGTTTTCAGCTTTTAGAGAAATAAATTCTTCCAAATACTCCCAAAAGTTACTGCACTAATATTTTCTGCAGAGCACGCATTGCCTCAAATTCACTCAGGCAGATCAATGATGAGCAGAAACAGAATGTAAAAGTTTAACTAATATAAAAGACAGCATATAGGTCTGCCCTGGTGTCCTGCCTAGGAATATTGACTTTGTGCAATACTATAACTATTCAGTTTGTTGTGCTGTGGCACATGAGGTAGAGCGCTTGTCCCGTAACCACAAGGTTGGTGGTTCAAACCCCTCTACCGGCAACATGCCGAGGTGTCCTTGAGCAAGACACCCAACCCCAAGTTGCTCCCCGGGCGCTTCATTGCAGCCCACTGCTCCTCCGGGATGGGTTAAATGCAGAGAAATAATTTCCCCATTGTGGGACTAATAAAGGCTTAATTATTATTATTATTATAAGATTTTTTATTTTTTTTTTAGTTATTGTGGATTTTTTATTTTTCTTACTTACTTACTTATTTAAAATACTTGTTTGTTTATTCAACTATGTACCTTGTTTGCACTATATCTATGCTGCTGTAATCCTGTACATTTCCCCTCTGCAGGACTAATAAAGGGTTATCTTATCTTATCTTATGTTATATAGGCAACAGGCTAAGATAAGATAAGATAAGATAAGATAATAATCCTTTATTAGTCCCGCAGCGGGGAAATTTGCAGGCTTACAGCAGCATAGAGTAAAGTGCACACAAGAGACATAGTAAAGAAAGACAAGATAAAAAAAAAAAAAAAAAAAAAAAAAAAAAAAGTATTATAAATAAGCAATAAAAACAGTAGAAAAACACAATAACTGAAATATAATATTTACAGACAGAAAAAAACTATTTTAACTATTATTGCACAGTGTTTTTATTGTCATTGTTATTAACAAATGTGTGTCATTTTACAAGTGGGGTTTTAAATAGTTTGTTAAGCTTAAGAAGTAGCAAAATGTTCTCTACCAATAAAAAAATTAAAAAAAACACTTAATTGTCCAGGTGATCAGACTGAAGCTGTCAGAAGCAGTGGAGTGGATAGTGGAGCTGCATGAGTAAAGGACGTGTATTTACCTGCTGTCTTTGGCACAACTTCTGCATTGAGCTGCAAAGAAAAAAAAAAAACACATGTTTTTTTTTTGCCTCAGGTTAGAACTCTGTGAACATTTTGTTCTGTGCAAAACTTCAAAAACACAATGTTTTCTTAATAATTACAATGCACACGTTCAATGTTGTCCTCTCACCTCGAAGGTTACCCTCCCCAGAGGCTCGTTGTCTGCAGCAATGTCAAAGTACACCGTGGGGTTCTTGTTGGCGGCTGCAGGCCCGCTGCTGTACATGCGTGCGGCGGTGAACGCCAGAGAACATAACTTTATCCTGTTGGCTAAAAACACCATTTTTCCAGGCTAATTAGGAGGTTTATTAGCTCCTTTGGGTCGTCAATGAGCAAGCGTGTCCACGCTGATATAAGAGGAGACGACGGGAGGAAGTTTCTCTTACAACACAGGAAGCAAAGCCGATTGAAAACTCGCGAGATTACATGTGATCATGTGTCACCAGTTTCAAACCCTTTAGATTTGGAGAAGTACCATCAATGTACAAGTAGCACAAGACTAAAAACATATACAGTACCAGTCAAAGGTTTGGACACACCTTCAATGTTTTTTCTTTATTTTTTATAATAAAATAAAATAAATAATCATAATGCAGAGTGGCTATTGTCAGTGTTATACCATTGGATCATTGTTAATCGTGTATTTATACAGTACCAGTCAAAAGTTTGGACACACCTTCAATGTTTTTTCTTTATTTTTATTTTTTTCTACATTGTAGATTAATATTGAAGACATCCAAACTATGAAGGAACACATATGGAATTATGTGGTAAACAAACAAATGCTCAACAAACCAGAATATGTTTTATATTTTACATTCTTCAAAGTAGTTGAATGAGAAGGTGTGTCCAAACTTTTGACTGGTACTGTATATATATATATTTATATATATTCTACTTTACAACAACAACAGTGGTAAAACATTTTTTTTACTAAAGCAAAAGAAGCGATATCACAGTTTAAAAATTGCAAGTAAAAGCCCTGCATTCCAGATTTAAAAATAATATCAGAAGTATTTGCTACAAATCTTAGTAAAAGTAGCTTATCAAAAGTAATAAATAATCATAATGCAGAGTGGCTATTGTCAGTGTTATACCATTGGATCATTGTTAATCGTGTTTTATACAGTACATCAAAAGTTTGGATCATTGTTTTTCTTTAATAATAAAATATTTATACAGTACCAGTGTTAAAATCATTGTTTGGACACATTTAAAAATTGCAATGTTTTTTAAAAATTATCAGAAGTATTTGCTACAAATCTTAGTAAAAGTAGCTTATCAAAAGTAATAAATAATCATAATGCAGAGTGGCTATTGTCAGTGTTATACCATTGGATCATTGTTAATCGTGTATTTATACAGTACCAGTCAAAAGTTTGGACACACCTTCTCATTCAATGGTTTTTCTTTATTTTTATTTTTTTCTACATTGTAGATTAATATTGAAGACATCCAAACTATGAAGGAACACATATGGAATTATGTGGCAAACAAACAAATGCTCAACAAACCAGAATATGTTTTATATTTTAGATTCTTCAAAGTAGTTGAATGAGAATGTGTCCAAACTTTTGACTGGTACTGTATATACCTATATGAATGTATTTAATAACATTAAAAAAAGACTCACAAAGTTAAATCACATATGATATCATATCATTGGTGCAAATGGAGCTTCCTTTTTTTAATTTGCAGACCTTTAGGTTTGGAACCAACGGACTAAACTTCCTAACTGCATATAAAGTAGAGTAAAACTAGCTCCACCTCGAGCAGCTGCAACAGTAAACAGACATCAATGCATCAGTATTAACTATATTAATTATTATAATACTGGTCATATTACTGATCACCACCTCAGAATCATTCCAATGAGCCAGTTTACAAACCTTGTTTCCCTTATTCTGTGATGCTAATGAATGTGGGCTTCTATTATTTCCACATAAAGGACAAGCTGGCCTAAAGCTACATTAATAAAACTTGATACCCATAATTAACACCTTCTGCTTGCATAAACAGCCTGTGGGAGTTAGGCAGATGTAAATCCTCAGACTATGATGCAAGGGCACAAAAGACAGGACCACAGTGACACACAGGTATCATCTGAATACATATTTATTAGATAAATATTAGGTTGTCACATCATCTAACTACATACAGTTCTGCAAGACTAAAAATCACAATTAGTTCCTTTTATTTTCTGACCAGTTTAGAATATGAAATGATTGTACATACAATGTACACAATAGAGACAATGGCCACATTGCATGAATCACCTTAGATTGTATGATTTTTCCAACTGCTCATGATATCAAAAAATTGTACAAACTATGGATTTGGTTACAATCTTCTGGACACGTCCCTCCCACCGCCATCCTCCCACCCCTCTGAACGATTTTCTTTGTAACCTTTTTTTTTATACCTTTTTTAGTTTAGCACCTCAAGAGTATGCAGGTGACAGACTAGAACACTTAGGCTAATATTACATGTAAAACATAGCTGTCCCAGTTCCCATAACAAAAGAGGTCAAAGTATATTACATAGGGGGAACAAAATGCTGAGAGATACCCACAGACACTAACTTACAAGTTTCATTTTCCATATTCAGCCACTTCCAGTAGAGGGGTTGCAAGCTTTTTATTATTCTGAAGAAACAATGCACATTCCCAGGGAAAATGAATACATTTCTGTTCACATGTCTCTATATTCATTTACATATATACAGGCATCCTTGGGACGTTTGATCTAGCCTTGCCCTAAACATCCTTTTCCAGGCCAGAATGATGAACGTGCCCTTCCTCTCTGTATTTTTTTTTTCATTTTTATTCTCATTTTTAAAAAATATTTTCCCCCAGAGAAATGGCCTTTTATTGTGATTGTGCAACTACAGATTTGAGGTGCTGCCTTATACACCAAATTGGCTCACTTGAAAGTGAGTACAAGTTGTGAAATGATGATGACGTCCATGGGATTGATTGAAAGTTTCAATTCTGATAGTAAAATTTGAAAATGTGGCAGTGTATTGTTAAAAGATGGATTTTTCTTGATTTGATGTCTCTTTGTGACATAAATATGAAACAACATGTCAATGTGCTGAACTGGAACAAATAATATTTCTTAAATGACGCTTAAAATAATGTTTACAAAGAACCAGGGTGGTTAAATCAGCACAATGCTACAGTTGAAAGAAATTGGATTTCTAGCCTTACAGATTAATAAGAAAAACCGGTACAAAATAATTTAACAAAAAAAAGGGAATAAAAATGTATATGGTCTCATGCTTTTAAAAAAGCCAGATTTTCTATAACAAAAATATAAACAATATCATGGATTTCTTTAAAATATGGTTGTGATACCACTGTGTATTGACAATAAGCAACAATTATGATATTCACATAGCTCACTAATTACACTGAAAGCCAGCTGATACCACATGTTTTTTTAAACCGTTACTGTTTAGTATCACTGATAAAATGTTAACATAACTTCATGAATAGACGACATTTTCAATCAAATACATCGGAGCGTAAAAGAATATATTGCGTCAAACCGCACTTGGCATCTGAAAACTGAAATGATGCTACACAATCACTGTGAGCTGATGTATGGAAGGGGGGGGCCACTTAAAAATGGGACACCTGTCTATAAATGACAGGCGTGAGACAGAGTGCACTGGGAGGAAAGTGACTAGATAGCACGGTGACCTGCAGGAAATAGCTTATGAGACATTTGGACAGGCCTCCCCACAGAAAAGGAGGCGAGACAGCTGTCGTATGCTGGTTACAAACAAAGTCAGTGGTTAGATGGGAGTCTGGGAGCGTACGTTATTAGGTCGGACGACTAATGATCAAAGGACAAACATTATCAAGATGATACAAAAATATTCACAATGATATTTACAGTACAATAGCATATTTTTTTTAAAAATAATACATTTGCATACTGAACAGCACTCTTCTCAAAAAGTGAAATTGAAAACAAATGTGGCAAAAGGTCTGCACCCAATACTGCTTTAAAAACCACTTCTTGAACAGCAGTGATGGATAAACTGTATTTTTCCTCCCCTATATCTTTGAAATCAATATTTCCTCTCATCACACTAATAGAAACACACACACACACACACACACATCTCACACTCACCCATGCACACACTCGCAGTCTTACACAGGACCAGGCAAACACAAAACCTCTCCATTCTCATCCCTCTAACTTTGGTGATGTAGAGCAGTTTCCCAACAGATTCATGGATAGTTTAATTATGCAGCAACAAAAACAAGAAAACAAACAAACATAATACAGTATATCCAGCAAATACATGATAAATGTATTGCTGATATCAGCATTATCCCTTCAATGTTAGTGTTAAATAAATTCTACTAAATCTGAGAGAAATCAAAAAACAAACGTACAAACAAAAAAAGAGCCGTGAAAAAAGCAACTGATAAAAACCACACTATCTTTTTTTTTTATAACCACTTGGAACAGCACTAGACAAGGGCTTGGCACACATGCACTTTGTAGACTACTTTAACAGCACATCATTTAACAGGGAGGGAGATGCAACGTTGCAAAAATGCTGACACGAGCAGACAGCATGGAAGGAGTCATAGCAGGAAGCAATAAACGCAGAAGGATCTTTACAGGAACCCAGAATCTTTCATATTGTACCTTTCCAATAAAATCCCTCCTCTGCACAGGAGGATGATAACTATACAATATGAAAAAGTACAGGTATAGTTTTCTTGCTGTGCAATATAAACTTCTTCTCTGTCTCAGCACTCAACTCTCCGGACTGAAAAGCAGGTATGCCTCTTTTTGACAAAAATATGTATGTATCACAATTGTAGAGAAAGCGGAAGCCGATCATTCCCAAAAATCTTTTTAAAATGTTGAGCAAAAACTTACTTAAAAAACATTTTTGTAAAGGACGGACGTAGGCTGAACGAACAGATTTTTTCTTTTCCTTCGTAAAGACAGATTTTTCTTTTTTGCATTGCCGAAATCTCTTGTGCTTTTAAATGATGTGTGGTGGACAAAACAGTGCGTCTAACCAGACCAGTCAGGGAATGGAGGTGTGACACCAGGAAGCTGTGGCCTCTCAGTTTGGAATAACAATATGGACATAGCGCACGCTGGCCAGATAGCACAGGTTTTTAACAGCTATTTTTCTTGTATTATACATTGAACTCCTTTTCCTTCTTAAAGGAAACAAAACATGAATTAAAAAAAAAAAAATCCTACAACACGTTCCTAATGTGCACACAAACACACCTGTGTGTGGCGTAAAAAAATCAACAGAGTACAGCTGCACAGTTCAAAAAGTATAGCCAGGGGCGGGCCGCAATCCGCCTTGTCTTGGAGTTTTTAACCTCTTACAGTCAATCTGTGCTGGCCAATGAAAACTGTACAAGAGGAAGAAGAGAAAGGGAGTGCATCTTTGTGTTTATCAAGTACTGAGCGACCGCCCTGGGCTCTCGGGCAAACTGCAGGCAGTCAGAAAAGTTTATTTGTGTCTGAACTGCCTCAGTTGTTTTCGAAGAGCGATAGAAGGTCGTCGTTGCTATTGCTGGGGAGGTCTGGTGGATCTAGGTACGACAACAGCTCATCTGGATTAGCAAGCTCTGGAAGAAGCTGTGAAGAAGGAGAGATGGTTTGGTTAGTCATTGAAGTAAACACAGATTATTTAAGGCTGAAATGTTCTGTTGCACGTCTGGACTCACGTCTAAAGATGGCTCGGGCATGTCCGACCCCGCCTGGCTGTCCAAACTGTTGGAGGGGTTGAAGGACAGGTCGCTGTGGGGATGGTTGTTGGGGCCCGACGGCTGTTGTTGCTGTTGTTGCTGCTGAGGAGGTGGAGCTTGTCGTGACGGCTGAGGAGGCCCGCTGTGGTGTAGCTGCTGTCCTGATTGGCTCCCAGGGTGTGGAGATGGATGTAAGCTCTGCAGAGGACCATGCGACTGGTCATTGCCTGCAGAGTGAGGTATCTGTAGAGAGAAGGGGGAATCTTCAGACTAACCAATACTTATTTTAATTAAGGATGAATCTGTCTTATTTCTTTTTTTTTTTACATTTTTTTAATTGCAAGACAAAAGACAATTTATAAACAGTACAACTAGAGGACGACAAGATCGTCTTATTTCTAATGGTTTCGTCAAAATCACAAGAGAAAAGATGACATCTTCAAATTGCTTGACTTGAGTGTGAATCCAAAATAGATTCCATTGTGCAGAATTTTAGCTAATAAACACGTCTCAATTTTAAATGAATGTCAATGCTAATTGTGCATGGTAATTAACTTTAAAAACTTTTCAGGTGTCTCAGTGTGCTTGTTTTGTGTGTATCTGCTCTTTGTGCCAAATCAAGTCACCTGAAGAATTTAACACTCACACTTGATTTATACAGCATACAAAGAAAGAGTTAACAGATAAACAACGATGAAAAACAGAGAGAAACAGTGAAATATGCAGAAGAAATGTGATAAAAAGACAAAAAGAGGTTGAAATGCAGAGTCGATTAACTAAACTCACTGAGTCAGGCATGTTGTGTGAGAGTGGCTTGTCTTGAGTCATCAGGCTGTTGGGCATGTCGGGTGGGTGAGACAGCTGGGGACCGTGCATGAAATCGTTCATCGACGTACCACCAGGCGTTCCGTGAGGGAAGTCAAAGTTCCCGTGGCCCTGGTAACTGTTGCCTAGCACACAAAAAAAAAACAACATTAAATTATTTTATGCTACTTTGTTAGCATAAAAAATAGATATTTAGCAACTATCCAACAACTAGGAGATGTCTACTGAGGCACTTGAGGTTTACTGACTTTGTATCCTACCTTGACTGCTGTATTCACTGTTGCCCCCTTGCTGAGACGACAACAACGGGTACGGTGACGGTCCGGGGCCGAGCTGAGCTATCATCTCCATCACATTGGGCATGATCATCTGGCTGGGGCTCATAGTCTTAAACCTCTTGGCCAGCGGTCCATCTGGATCCTCCTTGATGTGGATATCAGATTTAATAGCCACCGGCCGCCAACTACATGTCGGGTCAATGGTCACCTCCTCAAACTCCGAGCTGGTGGAATACAGATGAAGTGGTTAAGACACAAGCAAACGAAGAGAAATACACTATATGCACTACAAATTTGTTACCAGCTTACTTTTGAATTGCGTTCAAGATTCCCCACATGTACTGGTCCACTTCGAGTCCCTCTAACAACGCGGTTTTACTGAGGGGAGAAACGAGACGGGGCTTAAAACGCTGAGAGAGCAAAATTACGTGGATTACAGTCAAAAGGGCATATACAGTTATGTATTCAAGCAGGATAAACTTACTTGCATACAGGACATCGCCATGTCCCCCTCTCACAGTTGAGTTGTAAATATGATTCCAAATCAAAACACTGCAAGGGCAAGAAAAAAAGTCACACTTGTTAGCCAGTGCATTATTTCCAAATCCTTCTTTCCATGTGTTGTTTGACCCTCAGTGTTTGTTAATTCCTGCAGTGCAGTACCTGAACGTGTTTGCAGTCATGGCCTCTTGCTGGAAGCTGTATTCGCCGGAAGGTGATTGGACATTTGAGGGAAACCTTAATGGCCGTCTGCTCCACGCCGTCCTCTCCGTTGAGCGTTGCGTTCCCTGATGATGCTGCTACGCTGCTGAAGTTCCTCTTAACTTTGAGGCAGCAGGAAAGAGAAATACAGTGCGTAAGCAGGGACTCTGAGAACGATCAGGACATGAGGGTGCGAAATGTGACTGTGTTTCGTTTTTTTCAACTACCTTTGGTGATGCAGTGCTCTGCAGGCAGAAGCCTCTTCTTCAGTAAGCCCTGGAGGACAGAGCGAACCGAGGGCCTGTGGACGAGCTGCAGCACAAACAAGTGCGACTGCAAGAGGAAGCATCACTGTCACTATCACAACATCTTTAGGGTGAATTTATTTTCAACATGTGTATACAGAGTAAGAACAAGACCTAACACATCATATTTTTTATATTGTTTTAAGCTTTAGCATTAAATATCATCTGCATATAGAATATTCATGTCTGACTTTTATTCATCCTGCAACTACTTTCTGCGTCTGGTTTTGTATAAACCTCTTTTTATTAGTTCTGCAGATTTGTGTACTCACACAGCAGCAGGCAGTGACTGTGATCTGGATCGTGTTCCGTCCTGGCTGGCATACGTGTTTCAAGTGCAGGGGTTTGTGGGAGGTCTTATTATCGCCCCGCTCGATGGTGAGCGGTGTGGCGTTTACGCTGACTTGGACCGATGCCGGCCAGTTGGTGTTCATCTGACGGTCTTCGTGGTGGTAGCACTTAAACTGCAGTTCCAGGTCCGATCTGCACAGTGAAGCAAAGAAAAGATATTCATTAGTGAGTGTTACAGAGTGTCCTGTGGGACATTAAAGACAACCACAGTCTGATGTTTGCATCCTTTCCAACCTCCTAATCAATCTTAAAGTAAACAGACCAGCGGTGATGGGAGGAGAAATTTAGATTGATGTCGTCTCACAATGTGGCACCAGAAAGAATCCTCATTGCAAGACTCTTAATAAGCTCCAGATGGGAGAGTGACTTTGGCTTGAGGGGGGAGTAATGGGAATTACAATAATCTAAATCAGAGAAAATTAATGCAAGAATGACCTTCTCCAAGTTATCTAGGAATAGAGGGGGTTTGATTTTTTTCTTTTTGAATTCTCAATAGCAGACAGCATGACTGCACATCCTTTTCAATCAGCTTGCCAAAGGTTAAGATGACCTGAAGAACACTCATTGGTTCTTTATCTCAGGTATCTTACGTGTAACGCAATTTCTCTGTTGACAGAGAATCAAATGATCAGAGAAGCCAGAAAGAATAATGGAAATAATTGAGATTCTTGGAAACCAGATCTGCGTTTCATGCAGACTGTTAAAACAGTACAGTGAACTAGGCTTTAAACTGAGGTATAGTTGGGTGTCATCCACATAACTATGGATAGACACATAATGTGTTTTTCAGTTATTTGGAATGGATAATTCCCCTTGCACTGTTGTCCTTGTCAAGGCGAACCCCAAGTTGTTTGTGCACCAACAAGAAGATGATCCCTCACTGGCTTCCCATCCATATCTGCAAGTGGTACTTTATGGGGCAATGTCTAAAGACTTTTTGTACAAGGCTGGTCATGTCAAAGGAAAATAGTAATGACCCTAGAGTAGCGCCCTGTGGGATCCCATGGGATGTTTCTTCCAGAGTTTTTTTTGTTAACAAATAGTCCTACAACATACACTGTGAGCACCAAGTACCAGCAGCCAGGAACTAAACCAGGGATTAAACGTTGTTTTCGCAGATTCATATCAGTATTTCCACCTAATCTCAAGGAACCGTAACTTCAACCACAGTTCACGTTCTCTTGCTCCCTCTCTCTACAATAAATCCCTTGTTCTCTCTTAATCTTTTGAAAAGCCCTATTACTGAGCCAGAGAATGTTTAGTTGGAGAGATCAGAGCTAGACCAGTTCTTAACTTCATGAAACGCCAACTGTTTCCAGAGACCTGAAAGACCCAGAATTTAAATTGTCTAAAGGAGCCCATTTCTATAGGTAAAGGGACAATTATTGTATCTTGACGCTCCTACAGGAGATACAATTGCTGGGAATAACATCTAAAACGTTACTGTATGTTGATTCATTGCATGATGTCCTACCTCCACATGAGCGTTTGGTGTACAGAGGGCCGTAAGTGGAAGACGTGGTTGCTGACAGCCAGGTTATGCTCTAGCCTGAAGGGCTCCAGGACCACCCCGTCTCGCACCGGGAACGTTAGGCGCAGCTCCTCGTTGTGGTTGGCTACATTGGTTTAAGATAAAAACATGGTCAGACTATCACGTACTTTTAAAGGAATAATCCATTTAAGATTTCTTCATTGGAGTTTTTCGTGTTGCTGACCTGGAGGGGGAGGGAGAGCGGTGATATTTGGTTTGATGTCAGGAGGGAAGGGTGGCTTCACGTCCTGGTTCGGCGACAGGTATGGAGGGATGTTACTTCCTGGGGTCATTGGAGGCGTGGGGTTGCCTGGCACTGGGGAGTGAGGGTAGTTACCCACCGGTCTGGGTGGCTAAATTGAAGACAATCGGTTAGTAAATCAAATGTTCATAGGACTATAAATAGCACTACCAAGAGAATGATTATGTGATAAAAAACACAGTTGGGACTGAAAATGGACTTACCCCATTCATATTACCCTGGCTGTACTGATATCCACTCCCAGAGAAGTTATTTGTTTGGCCATTAAAAGGTGGCTCTTGCTGTGATTTGATGAAACAGATCCAACATTATTATTTTCGCCAAATCAACCTCTGTTATTTATACCAAAAAGCTGCTGACACTTTTTTTGTTGATAGCAGTATTGGTAATAGCAGTATTACTGCACCTTATAGTACTGGCCCATGGCACCGCTGGGTGGCGGGTATTGGCCCTGCAGCTGCTGTCCTGGCATCCTCTGTCCGGGGTAGTTGGGGGAGGGCAGCGGCCTAGAGGGGTTGGGTGTGGGGTACGGCCCCTGCTGGTTAGGGAACTGGCCGTTTGGTCCATACTGCTGACCACCATAGCTTGGCTGTGGATGAAGGGATGGGATAAATAAATTCAACATACAGCAAACGAGCTAAACCTTTAAGGTGAAAGTGCTGACATCCACTCACCTCCCCTGGGTACGGCCTTTTCATGCCCTGCATACCCATGCCCTGAGGCCGGGGTCCTGCATAGCCTTGCTGGGGCATCCTTTGGCCGTGGGCCACAAAAGGCCCCATGCCTTGGCCCCTTGGCTGGTTCATTCCCATAGGGGGTCCGCTCATGTTGGATGGGTTCATGCCAGCGCCCATGTTCCCAGGGATGGATGGAGGGCCTCGGGGTCCTTGCTGGTTCATGAACTGGCTGTTGTATGCCTGGTTTGGTCCCATCTGGAAAGAGGAACTCATCTGGAAGACAAAATGGGTTCAATCAACCATCAGAGAGTTGTCTTTCAATGGGGCAAATTTCGTTGAGTCTATTGAAAGTCACAAAAGAGAAAATGTTCTACCCTCGGAAGAAACGTGTCCCTGTTAGCTTTTGTTATTGCTAAATGTGCTATTTGGCTCCATGACAACTTCAGCTAATTATTCACACTTAACATTGATTTAGCCTTGTTCACCAATAACCCTAAATCAACTTCTCTAAGTTTTCTTTTCTAGTGCTACTGCTAGTATTGAAAGGCAAAGTGAGAGAGGTGCAATCAGTTGTTTGCCGTGTCCTACCGGTCCATATTGGTTCATGTCTTTGTTCTGGGTTTCCTGCATGGCAGCTACAGTCGCTGTGGCGGTGGCGGTTGCCGTGGCGGCCGCCGCTGCAACTGCGGCGGCAGCAGCAGCGGCGGCAGGCTGGGTGAAGTCTGACGGAGGACGGGAGTGTGGAGGGAGGCCCATTCCTCCAGGTCCAGCGTTAGGCCCTCCAGGGTAACTATGACAAAGAGCAACACAATATAGGGAATGAGCCCGTGCTGGAGGAGGGCGACCATTATATCTGACAGAATTCATTCTTTGTAGGCAAGTTTTAATCATTGCAGCGGCATTTACTAATCAACTGTCCACTTACTTGCCACCGAAGCCTCCTCCTCCGGGGTAGTTGGGTCGTCCGTACATGCCCTGCTGCATGTAGCCCTGGTTGGAGTTGCCCTTGCTGGGGAACTGCTGCTGAGAACCAGGGAACTGAGGAGAGTTCATCCCGGGATTGTTACCAGACATCCCCGAGCCCATAGGGTTGCCCCCAGGGTTCATGGGATTGTTGTTGTTCACCATGGGATTCCCCAACACCTGTCGGACATAGACATACAGAGAGACATGCAGGTGTAAATGTCGGATGCTTTAACATCAGAATATAGGTCAATGTGACTGCTGAGAAACCTCCTGCAGTAGGACTTAACAGAAATGCGTTTCGATCAGGTGCAGTCCACTCAGACAAACTACTACTCTGTTGGTCAGGTTCAGGATCTCACCTGGCTCTGCGACGTGTTGGTTACGCCCCAGACGGTAGTAACCACCGACAACGAACCGGGAGGCTGATTGGTGTTCTGTTGCCAGGGGACTGAGTCGTAGGGGAAGGACCCATCTCTGCTGAAGACGGAAGAAAACGCATCATGTTAGCAAATCAAATGTGCCCTGCGTTACTCCACAAATATATTTGTCATAGTAAGTATATTTGCATTTGCTGAACGATAGGAAGAGACAAAGGTTTTATAGTTAGGATGCATGTACTTGCACAAACATTGCGTTGTAATTATTAACTACATGTACTAGGGGTTGTGAGGTTCTGTTTGTCCGTATTGACTGTGCTACAAGCAGTTAGTCTGGCAGTTTGTCTGGCCACTGATCCATAAGGAACACCGGGCTTCATGTGGAGAGGAAGGGCTTTCCCCAAGGGCCAGTTCTGTCTGTTCACACACCCAACACACACACACAAACACACCTCACACACAAGCCAAAAAGCGCAGCAGTGTGAACACTGACCCGTGTGAGAGGCCGGGTTTCATGGAGCTCATGGGGGGCTGCATGGGCACTTTTCCCGGAGGCTCGTTCTGCCTGTTCTTCTGGTGACGGAGGAGGAGGAGGCGTCCAAGCTCTTCACACCACGAGGACAGGAGAGCTGGGAAGAGAGCAGAGGAATGAGTGTGTCATTGGACTCCTGTGAGAAATAACTGCAGAGGTAACAGCCCTCGACTGCAGGCGCTGTGAAAACCTGCAAAAACTGATTGTGTGAGAGGAGGAGGGCAGACGAAACAACAACTTAGGAACAGAAGCTTCTGGAGGAAAAGCAATGACTGACAAAATGATGTGTAAGGTCTCTGTCCTGTCTGTGCGAGGTACAAAACAAAAACAGGTGTACAGTCTCAGTCCACGTGACTATGCAACAACATTGAACATTTAAGCATCATATAAGATGAAAAATCATAAGAAATGGTAATAAAAGCTTTTAAAACTAATTTAAAATAGTCTGAATCTTTTCTGAAATTGTTGTCTGAGTAAAGGTAAGACCGTCTGCTAATAACATTTATGTTCTTCAAGTTTTTTTTTTTTTTAACAAGTGTTAGTGTGTTTATATTTACTCTTGAATATTTTTTTTCTTTGGACAAAAATAACTTTTATTCTGCTTATTGACTCTTATGTTTATTTGACTTAAGACGGAAGCTTTTCACATTTTCAGAGGGAGGAACAGAAATGCAGAAGTTAAATGTATTACTTATACGCAGAAGATGAGCATAGAAGAATGTCTCTCATTGAATCAAAAATAACAGCAAATGCATTTGGTTGGAAACTTCTGTGCCACGTTTACAGTTGGAGTGACTGATTCTTTCTCTATCTTTTTATAGTTATTTGCTCTGTAAATAAGTTTTAGTCTTTAACTATTAGTTAAGTCTTCACTGTATAAATGTATGTCAGTCATGCGAGGGTCTTTTTTCCCATCAGGACTCTTTCTGTCCATTTCTTTGTGTATACTGGAGAATTTGTTAATTTAACCCAAAATTATATCCGACCGAAAACATGGCTTAGACCTGAAAAAGACATTTCCTAAACTGTGAGCTACAATGTCAACAGCCTACAAAATTTCAACATGCAAATAAGCTTTACAGCGCAGATAATTAAAAAAAAAAACTTCGAGATCACTACTCAACTATTTCACACCCTAGGAATCTCCTCTTACAGTAAGACACAAAAGGAGGCACCTTTATGAAGCAATATAAAAGATCAGCTTCAAATCCAGCATGTCACTGCAGCTCTCGTCCACTAGGGATCACTCTGTGCCCGCAGATGGTCTCCAGCCCTTCCCTCCTCTCTACCTTCCTACCTACCGCTCGGTTAGGTAGCTGCCACAGAGTGTGTTTGAATGCATCATATGCTTTTCATCCGCAGTGCATGTTTTTTGTACTGTGGCGACTACAAACGACTCCCCTTTTTCCTTCTTTACTCTCCCTCTCTAGCTTCCCATGCCTCCGTCTAGCCTCTCTATCTTCAGCATCGGAGGAGAAAGGGAATGTGGATTCAATCAAAGAGCAGGGCAGCCACCTCCTCTTATGATTCACAGCACTTCTAGGCTGACTAAGGAGCGAGGGAGGGAGGAGGAGGAGGAGGAGGGGGGGGGTGAACAGAGCGCTTGGTGATTTCAGCTGCGGTTTGCGCAAAAAAAGCCACGTCAATGTGACAGCAGACAGTGCGGTGCTGTCCTCGCAGGCAGATCCACCCTGCTGCTAAACGCAAGGACGGGGCCACCACAGCACATATTACACAGAGAGGGGAGAGAGAGAGAGAGGGGGGGGGGGGGGGACAGAGAGTGAGAGATAAAAAAAAAAAAAGGTTGAGTGAGTCAGTGAGAGAGGAGGCATCAGGCTAATGGGGCTGATGGGAGGGAGGAACAAACAAAAGCTTCTGACTCCCATCACAAACATGGCAACCCGGAGATTTGCCCTCACATGAGTGCTTGCAAACAGAGCACGAGCCTGCTGACGCACACACACACACACACACACACACACACACACACACACACACACACACACACACACACACACACACACACACACACACACGCGTAAGGAGAGACACCACCACACTGGCTCATTTTATGGAGGGTAAAATAAATGGGACAGGAGATGTCCTCTGAGTGCACCGACTTTCGAGCGGACAAAACAGACTTTCAGCATCGACACACAAACACACACACACACACACACACACACACACACACACACCTTCTCCCCTCAGAGAGCATCGCACCCCCCCCCAAAAAAAGGCACGTCCTCTCCTTTCATTTGAACACCGAGCACACCAGCCTCGCTCTGTGTAAAGATGAGGGCTGGAATACAAAAGACATGTACAGATGGTGCCAGCAGTCTCTCTCCCTCTCCCTCTCCTCCTCCCCTCCCTCCCACTCCTTTAAAAAGCAGCACGGGGCTCAGGCGCAGAGGAGGCAGCTGGGTTTTTCCTCCTTCCCACCCGCTTGTGCTCCCTCTCTTTTTTTCTCTCTCTCTCTCTCTCTCCCCCCTCCTTCCTGCCTCCTGTTCTTGGCAAGGCAGGTGCCAGGAGACAGGCTGTGCTGTTCCTCCAGAGGATTGATCTGACTTTGCTTCGGTTGACAGAAAAAGGCCTCTCAGGTGCTCTCCTACTGACAACATCACACTCGCAGGTTGATGCAGAGATTTGTAGGTTAGTTTTAATTGAATATAACCGGCTCCAAGTGCGGCTAACAGGTTTACGAGTTTCACATCTATGTTATAAACGTCCTGCGGTGTTTCAACAGCACCCTCCCTCCTCCCGGACCCCCTTCTGATGGAGAGAGTTTTCAATTCAAGGGCCTGGCGTCCAGCCAGCATGTTACAGCTCAATTAGGTCCCATTATTCTCTTCCAACAAGGGGTAACTTGCACTTCTTCTATGTTGATAAACATGTCTCCACAATTTATCCCCTGACTGTGCCACTGTGAGGCCGTCTGGCTGAGGGGACGGCATCCTTGTTTCACACCAAGGCCGACATCAACAGCCGCGGGACAAAAACAACAGTGTTGAACCGAGCAGCGAAATGACAAACCATATCTAAGAGAAAGAGGCGGGGGAAAGAGAAGAGAGCGTGAAGCACCGGCGCTGCCACTTAAAGAGGAATTACTCTACCCCACCGTTAGATAAAGGGCTTATCACCACACAAAATGATCACCTCCGCTGAGCACCAACATGTTTAAAGGAGAGGCTCTGTCACTGACTCAGAGGATAAACTTCAGGTTTCATATGACAGGAGGAGGAACAGCCAACCCTTAACTCCTCACAGTCTCTCCCTCCTCCTCCTCCTCCTCCTCCTCCTTCACCCAAGCATCTCTCAGGACAGTGTGGGAGATGAACACAAAAGGATTACTGTTTTTCTCCTCCTCTCCTCCCACAGACGGTCCTTCAATAGACTCATCTGTTTCACTCCCTGAGAAAAAGCCAAAACTGGAGATAATCGTCTCAGGTGTAGCTCTTCCAAACGACTGTTCTGGAGCGAATCAAACTGCCGTTTGGAGCTACAGAGCATCTTTTTGCTCTGTTTACATTGGCCTCCCTGGCGGCTAGGGGTCTCTGTCTTCCATAAGGAGAGGAGCCTATCCTGTTTGCCTTGTAGATAGTCCCAAGGGCCTCGGCTGAGTCTGAGCCGTATTGATATTCTGGTGCTCAGCTGCGCGGCCTGATGGTCAGCCTTGGCGAAGGGCGGTAAACGCATCTGCTGGGACTAGATGGGTGGTTCAGTGGCTGGGCCCGCAGCCTCCAGCTTCACTCTCCGTCATAAAGCCCCAGGGAGACGTGACAAATGACATGGACTGCATCTCTGACAGTTGTTCAATGCTCTTTCCAATGATAATGCTCCCCCATCCCAACTTTCACCGCACATTCAGACAGCAGGCACTGAGATAAACCGGGCTGATTAAATACCTCGATTCTGCCCCTTTTTGCTCTACCAAAAGAAAAGTGCCTCTAGATTAAAGGGTCAGTCCACCTTAATTACATGGTGTCTAGCCATTGTGGATTGCCCATGTTTTGAGAAATTGTCTCAGGGATTTATGTCTGTGATCCGATACAATGGAAATTAACAGAATTGAATGTGTGCTTCTCAAAATCATATGTTTTACACTGTTTTAAAGGAATTTGTCTTTCAAGAAACAAAGTCATTTGAACTCAAATTTAAACAGTTTTGTGCAATATTTTCAAAGGAGCTACGGCGCTTAATGCGTAGGCTTCACAGCTGATCTTCTCAAAGAATGTAACTTCATGCCGGGGCTATGGCAGCTACGGATATACCACTTGGGAACGGAAAGAACAGTGACTGGTCGGTTTGGGCTGCTTGCGTGTTCAAGTTTCTGATGTCGCTAAAGATTGATGAGAGTTAAAACAACATGGAGCAATGTAAAAAAAAAAAAGGCTGAACAGTCTTTACAGTTATGAAACAAGGCAGACTTTCCCGACATCACTCGTATCACAAAGCAATGGATAGAATGTAAACACTTAAGGCGACTATTGGTAATTAACGATAAATGTGTCTACTGTTGAAGAGGAGCAGCTGTATAAGTCAAAACGCACGCTCCAGGTATCTACAGTCATCTCATTGCCTCAACTATAAATCCATCTTACCAAATAAATAGTCCCTATAAAGAAGGTTGACATGTTCAGTGTCCATTTTTTTAATGCATGTCAAATAAAATTCCATCCACCTTCATTGTGTTAGGGTGGAGGGATGAATAAAAAAAGGTTGTTACTTGGATTAGCTGAGCTTTCAAAGGATATAAACATCAAATGCAACCCATCCACTGTGAATATTGGCTGCAGGTTCTGCACGATCAACCTGTGGGAGAGGACAACCATACAAACATGACATGTATGGCTTCCATTAAAAAGATCGCTGCCTCCTCCAAAACATTTTTCCTCTGCTCTTCGTCTTTTTTTTCCTGTTTTCCCTCCCTCTTTCCCTCCGTTTACTGGCAGGGTCACTGTAGGGGAGGCAGCAGGTAAGGCAGATGCCAAGAGCTCTCGTGATCCTTGTCCCTCCCCTTCCTCCCTCTCTGCTCTGTATCTAATAGACACCTGCTCCCTTGTCAACCCGTGGACTCCCACCTGGCATTGCCCCACATGGCTCCGTCGCTAACGTCCAAACAAACATCCAGTCATCACATCGCACTTACGCTATCAGCAGCACTTCCATACTTATTCCCACACTAACTGTAACAACAAAATCCAATTTTTTAGCTATAAACCTTTCGGAGAGGAATCACAACCCCCAAACGGCTTGTTTGAAGACATTTAGCCAGAAGGGCTGAGAGGAGAACAAAGACCACGAGCAAACTAACAAGAACGGCTCTAGTGGGCTGCACTCTTTAGTTTCTGAGGGAGCTCTATTCACATTCTGTTCCTCCCTCCCTCCCTCCTCCTTCTCTCTCTCTCTGCCCAGAAAGGTTTGAATGGACACAAGGCCTCCTGCAGGCCAAAGTCAATTAAAATAAGAGAGAGTCTAGGGAGCCTTAGTATCCCTGGTTACTGAAAGCACCCACGAGGCCATGCAAAACAGCTATGTTTAGTTTTAGCCAAAGAATCCCTCGCTTACAGGCTTCCTGGAACTGTAAAATTGTGGGATTTACCTCATAATTTATACGGAAAAACGACATGAAAACCTGGTTGCTATGACATCGCTTAGAACCAGTGCCAAACTTTCCCGCGTAAACTAACGGCTGGATCATAAATCATCTCCCTCTCTGCCTCACGGCGCTCCGACACACTTGCCACAGAGCCACCGATGCCCACCCGGCATCCATCAAACCTCTATTTCGTCTTTTCACAGATGCCACCAATTGTTCATCAGTGCCAATTTGATAATGAAATGGAAGCGACTAATGCATTGGGCAGTCTTTTGAGGAGGGGGTATAACAGGTTACAGACCTGTCAACCCTTCGAGATACAAGAACTGCTTGTTCATCCATGGGGGATAAGTAGATGGAGGCTCACAGGTGGACCGCCTTCAACACATGGTACACATTTTAGCTCTCTCAACTCTGCAACACTTCGGCACGGGAGGGAGTGCGAAACTGGGTCTCGTAAAACCGAGTCTGTAAACAGACTTCATTAGCTCAGTTTCTAAGACTTTAAAGTTGGGTGAGTCATTGGGTGACATATTTCAGGGTGAGCGATGTTTTCAGAAAGCTGATGAAGTGGGAGGGATGTGTGAAGTGGGAACATGTGAATGTCATGGCCGCCAAGTGGCATCAAAATGTGACATATTTCCCCCGAGGTCCCTTAAACATATGCAATCAAGGAGCTATTTCATTAAGTGAAAATGAGCTGCAAGACAAATTACAAAAAAAACATAATGACAGTGAGTGTGTAGCAGTGGAAAAGTAAGATAAAGCAGCTACACGGTGCGGATTGAAAGCATTAGCGCTAACGGTTACTAAACAGCCTGTCTATGTAGGCCAGACAACCTCCTCCTGTCTGCACCTCATCTTTGTCTGCTGCTTTTTTTTCCTTTTTTTTCTTGCATTATTTCCTCTGCCGCTTCTCTCTCTGGGAAGTCAGTGATGTTGGAGTGTTGTCAATGAGTACTTAGGCCCGTTGCCTCATGGGGAGCCAGACTTGCTGGCTAGGTTTTATGGCCCATTTCAGATATGCCCCGGCTTAAATACAGCCTCCTGCTGGCCACATGGCCACAATGTCGTGCCATGTCCATCCGGCGAGGACAACTAAGGGAGGGATGTGCTTGGACTCATGCCAAAAAGGTTTTACTGAGGCCACAAGCATATGTGGCCATGTGGAGGCAAGCGGCACAATGCTGCAGATTTGGTGTTTCTGGGGGTTGCTGTTTTCACGTCCTGTGTTCTTTGTTGCAACAACAAAAACATCTCAAGACTACGTGACTGACAAGATAGAAAAGCTGTCCCTTATTCCCCTTAACTTCCCATATCTACTGTCGTAATCCAGTATCAAAATATCCAGCTAACCACTTTGTGATGCAAATTTAATATATACACATGAAAATGCAGGCTTCCGAAATAAAAAATAAGAAAACGTCAAAGATAAGACATTTAAATGAAATCTGTGTTCATAGATCTGAGATGAAGATTATACTGTTTATCTTTAAAGAAAACCACTTGGCTCTAACTGAATACCAACTGGAACCTGATACAATAAACGCCACAATCTTGAGATGATTTATGTAGATCTCATCACTCTGACTGACGCTTCTTGGTCATGGTTAGACAGGAACCAAACCATCGCCTAAGCAGGCCAGTGTTTTAAAAGATAATCTCTCTTGGCACATGCAACAAATCTCTTCATTAAAAACAGGGCATGCCATTCAGGGTCCCTGTAAAGCACGGAGGTGGAAATCTATAGCATTTCACCCCCTAGTGAGAATTAATTCCTTGTGCATTAAAGCCAAACCAACTTTGAATCTCCAATCTGTTACTGTGTGTTGCTCCCCGCTACAGTAAGCTGATTGGGAGCGAAACTCCTTCCAAACCTACATCTTTATGTCTTAATTCAGGAGCTAAAATCTGACCGCAGCGTGTTAAAGTGTCTGAGGCCACGATTCCTCAAAGTACCATGGCAGTGGTAGCGCATTTACAAAAAAATCATCTACACGATTGTGATTTTTGATGTATTTTCATGTTTCAATTCATTTTATTTTTGTACTGTATGAAAATTAACTATAAAGAGACTCTAAAATCTTGCTTGAGTTGGGTAATACATCACAGCAAACATCAAGTGTGCCTTCTGGTCAAAGTTACATTGCCGCTTCAATTGAAAAGCATCTATTGATCATGAAACTTTATGTTTCATTCTTTTGTGTTTTTTCCCCCTGTTTTTTTAACTTTTAATAATAAATGTCTACTAATTCTCTTGTGTTCTTGTTTTATGTTGCCCTTCTAAAGATTTTACAAATGCTGCACTTTATGTGATTAAAATGATTCAACTGAAGTTTCAAGAGTATGCTAAGTGATTTTCATACTGCACATAAATGAGTCGAAAAGAATGGAAACATACTTTAGATCTAAAGCGATACAGCATACATTTGAAAACAGTCAGTAAACAGAAATGTATGATTTGTAATTAAGGAGCTAAAACTTGCAAAAACAATGCCATGGTCCTTAAAACAGGGAAAAGGATTTTTGTTGACTAGTAAAAGATGAGGCAACCTTTCACCCTGATCACACTGAGGTTTCAGCTCACTGCACCAGCAAAGAGTGTGTTTTTAACCGTGCAACCAGATTATCAGATGAGCAGACCTGCAAAGGAGCTGCTTACAGGAGCCAGACTGTTTCCCCGAGCAACAGGCTGCTATTAACGAAGGCCCGGCCTTAAGCCCTCGTCTACAATGATACTAATTAGGCACGGAGCAGATGCGCCCGGACTAGTGCCCACCTCGGGGTGCTGGCCAGGACCGGTAGTGTCACGGCGGCATACGCTGGTGACTGATTCACCTGCGACCTTTAAACAGTGGGCCTGGGGTCAAAGCCTCCCTTTAGAAGTACAGTAGGAGCAGACACTGGAGGAGACCGGGTCGGGTCCCGGCACCCCTCTAGGCTCATTAGAGTCGTCCATATGTGCAACAGTGCAGCATTTGAATAAAAAGCTTCCTGGTGATAAACACTCAGGCCAAATGGAAACAATGAAACTTAAACCTTATCCATTTTAAACAATCATTCGTATGCTGAACTTTTCTGTACCATATGTTTGTATGAAAAAAACAATACATGTCGCAAATAATGTGTTTTTTTTATTTAGTCCTTCATCTCACTCCTTCAAATTTAATTCCTGCATTTCTACTATTGTTTTATTATTTTAAAACCTATTTTTATAATGCATATAGTGAATTTCACAATGTAGTTGTCTTTTTAAAATGTGTATTTTTAAATTCTCTTTTATTTTATACATAATAATTGTGTCAATTAAGTTTACGGTATTTTATCCACATACAAATAACATTTAAATCTATATCAGAAACCCATAATATAATTTTAATTTTGTCCTTCTATATGTGGCCCAATATGAAACTCAGTTGCATGTTTACTGTATATAAAATTCCTTTATTCTCATTTATGTTTGTTATCCCAGTTATGTCACAACGGTCATTAAAGTTTCATTACATTACTGTGACTCTCATGTAAGCTCTGTTCAAAACTCTTGCTGATTTTTCACAAAAGTGTGTAGTGTGTTTAATTAACATACAAATCACCAAGTAGAACAAGGTATAAACTTAGATTGTCAATTGCTTCAATGAACAGCCGAGAAAACAAGTGTGAACGGTGACACAGGCAAGATGATAAAACAACGTGTGACATGCTTCATACTGGAAAACTCCGACAGACAACACAACAGCAGCCATGTAGCTTTTCTAGATGACCAACCCATAAAAAAATAAAATAAAATAAAGCACGTCTGATGTCATTCCATGTACAGTATGTCGACACGGCCCAGTGTGAGGACATAATGTAAGAACTGTGATGAGGATGGTTGGTTGGATTCAGCCAATGTGCAATGAGTTTCCTGTGCAACACACAGCAAGTACCTGAGTCAGACTGACACCTCCTGCAGCAGCTGGTTTCTGTAGGGTTCAAATTTTACATTTTACTAAACTTTACAAACATGGCTAAGATATTCAGTAAATGACAGACATTTGACCAAACCTATGAGATGGAGGTGGAATTGAGAAATATATATATCAAGTTATAATTCACATACTTTTTTAAAAAACCTACAGAAAAGAGAGAGAATAACTGAACATAATATACTTCAAATGAGAACCAAAATATGGATGTAATGGAATTGCAGAAAACTTGAAAATAGATCATACTTTTGCTGTGTCATGGTACAAAATGGCAAAACATCCAGAGCAGGCGATTCGTGTCATTTCTGCCACTACAAAAATGACTTAATAGTATCATTATGATAAGTTATTGTTTTCGGTGCTGATACAGCTAATCACAACAGGGTTTCTGCTAATCAATGAGCCTACCTATTCTCTATTACTATCAACTGAATCTGTAGCTCTTTATCCGAGCAGTTGACAGGGTTTGATCAGAATTCTATGACAGACAAGGAGGTGTAAGTATTGTAAATGTGTGCGGCATGGGGGTTGTGGATTTTGCCATAGACATGTGAAAGAGGAATTATTGATGCAGTTTAAATCTCTGCTGTTCACCATAAGAGGTCGATAAAGGTCAGCGATTACTTAATGCTTCGATAATGGGCTTGCTTTAGCATCATCCAATACCATCATCTGTAATCTCTCGTAAATGTTTTGCTTTCTGGATCTTTAAGAAAGCAGGTCTCTCTTATCTGACCCCTGAAAGCATCTTTTCACTGCTTTTTAAACAACACGTGAAAAGATTACTCCCTTCCTGCAGAAGGTTACTCACTCTGCTGTAGATACAGATCAAGTTAAGTGTTTCCGCCGCTCCACACTCTGATAACCTGATCCACACCAAATGTATGATTGCGTTTCCAGCTACTCTATGGGGTTGATCATAAATTAAGATCAAATACCAGTTCACCCGCAGAACTCTGCTTTGGTTGCTGTTGTTTGTTTGTTAAAGGACTTACAGTTGGATGAACAAGGAGGAGGATGCGCTTTGTTTTTCTTTGATATAAGGAAGAAACTCTACCTTCATTTACACAAAGCATTTCAATAGTGTTATAATACTCTAATTATTTTCAGAGATCACATCATACTTCTACGTTCCAATTTTGTGAGAAATGTGCCATTGACGAATATATGCCTGTGAACCACACTGTTTTGTTGTGCCATCTTCAGAGGATCAAATATCAAATGTGATCGAAATTCTTTTTTGGGTTTGATAACAATATATGAAGAGATGTAAACAAACTGCATCCTATAATTACTTATGGTTGGTTGGTCTTTTATTTAAAAAGTCACATGAAAACAGCCTGCATCATCTGCAAATACACAAATGTTATCGACATGGCCCTGCATGCCGATCGCTGTTATTTTGATTAGGGACTTTATCGGAAAAACATTCAGAGAAAAAGGTCAGTGCAATTTCACACCTCGGTGAGATTGTACAAAGAACAAGAGATTCATCGAAGCTGACAAAATCAACAGGAATGAATAGTTGGAAGTGTGGAGGGCTGTACAGCTAGCCAGACAGCTCTTTACCAGCACCGCCTGTTGCAAAACCTCTCTTGTCTTAGCACGTTGGGAGCCGTCCCACAGACACATTTTTGGGGGAAAATTGTCCAAACCAGGACTTTACTGTTCAGCTTAACAAACCCCTTCTTAGTAGAAATTAAGCTAAATGAACAAGAAACCAACCAACCAACCAACCAACCAACCAACCAACCAACCAACCAACCAACCAACCAACCAACCAACCAACCAACCAACCAACCAGCATATCATTCTAAAGTTAAGTCAATAGGAGAAAGAAATGACATCAGCTGACTGTCTTTCTTAACTCATTCATTAAAAGGGATGTTTGACCCAAAATCAGTTTTTTGTTAGTTAGGGTAGTTAGTAGAATTCAATGGTGTCATCACTTATCAAAATGTCCAAAGACACTTACAAAAAGAACCACGTGTTTCGCTTCCTGTCACTGATCTGTATGTTCAATGTGGTTTTTACAATAATCAATCAATATGAATCATATAAATAATATACTTCCGACAGAGATTTGGAGCTATGAGGAGGCGAAACAGTGACAGAGGAATAGTTTATTTAGCTATAAAGTGCAGAATAGTATTGACAACATACTGAGCATATATAATACCCTTTTAAGAGGATTTCCTTAAGTTGAACATGAACTAAACAGGTGCATTAGCATCTCAATGAAGTAGAATGTTTGAAATTTAAAACCTGTTTCTCCCATTTAAAAAAACCTCAGTGCACCACCCATGATGGGACCATAAGAAACACTGAATCACTGATCTGAAACCAGTGAATTACTACATAGGGAGAGAATGTGTGCGTGTCTCTCTGCAGTGAGCCTGGCTGCTTGTGCTGGGTGGCACAGAGGGGAGTGGGTGTGATAAACTGCCAAGAGTCTCGCGAAAAACGCCGCCTCAAGTAGGTCAGCGCGACTCAGAGAGATAATCAAGGCCATTTTGACCCCTTCTGTGTGAGCTGTAAGTGGGTCAAATGCGCCAGTCAGCTGTTGCAACTCTATCACGCGGGGCGCTGCGAGGCACTCGTCATACTGTCAGAGCCCATTCCGTTAGTTTAAGACGTGGCAGGGTGCCCTGCCTGCACCCACCGAAGCAGGAATCATACCTCTATCTGCCCCCCCCACCTTCACCCTGCCAGGGGTTAAATAATGTGAAGTTACTCTCAGCAGCATCAGCGGCAGATCCACCATTCCACTTGTCACTGAAAACACCCACTACAATCACAACCCTCTTTAACTGTTGTCTCCTCCTTTTGACAGCTCACAGCTCCCCCCCCCCCCCCACACACACACACACACACACACACACACACACACTCCATGTCTAAAATGCCACCCGCACTGTAACCAGACTAACCAGCGATGTCCCTGCTAATTTCTCACTCTTCGCTGCACAGACAAAAAGGAGAACTCATGTGTCTAGAAACACTTCTGAGCATAAATCTGCAACAGCAGAACAAAGGCGATACAGGGCAGCCTTAATCTCTGCACTACTGAAGCCAGCAGCTATTTTAAAGCTCTTTCTCTGTGTCTCTCTATCCCTCCCACCTTCCTCTCTCCTCTCTCTAACATTCTTCCTCTCTCTCCCTCACCCTCACCCTCCCTCCTCCCCTACATTTCCCCCCACCGATGTCTCTGGGCAGCAGCTTCTCTCTGTTTTCCTCTCCTCTCTCCCTGCGTGTCCAGTGACTGACTGCACAATACACATCAATTATTCATGGCTGCTCTCTCTCCGTTTCGCAGGCAAAACCAATCACAGATGGAGTCATTGCTAATGGGCTCATGCTGTACTTGCCACCGGCTTCTTTGCACTCAAGCAACAAATACCCCAGAGACAATGAGAGGGAAAACAGGGATAAGCTGTAAAAATAAAAAAAAAAAAAAAAAAAGGGAAACTTCATACAACACTAACAGCCACAAGAGAATAGGAGGACACACGTTTGTGGTCGGAGAAGAAGAAAGGTATTGTCACAAATAATGTAACAAAATTAGGAGCCGGCTTCTGCAGCAGTAAAAGGGTTAAAGAGAGAGAGGCTGGGGGGGGGCTGGGGGCTGGGAGGAAGGGGGAGACACAGGGGGAGAGGGGAGGAGGGGGTGGGCAGGGAGAGGGAGAGAGAGAGAACCAAATGCTTATCTCCTCACCTCGGATGTATGCAGCAGTTATTGATGTATCTTCTTTTTCTGTCTAGTGATCCATTGCCTGCTCTCCCAATACACACATCACACACAGAAGCAGCCACAGCCACTTCGCCAGAAGGGAGAGAGGGAGGGGAGGGGAGGGGGGAGGAGGGAGGAATGGAGAGGGAGAAGAAAAAAAAATGCAGGCAGCTCACATTTCAAACCTGCAAAAGGGGGGTGGTGCCTAATGTGCTAGACAGCCTGCATGTTGGCCCGCGTCCAGAGCAACGAGTAAAAAGAAGCCTCAATCAATTCATTTAAAGCAACATTTGCTAGGAGGGGAGATGCAGCGCAAGAACCGCCGGAAAAAGTGGCAATAGGAATGGTTCAGGTGGGTACATTGAGCAGTGATTTCAGCCCCCCCAAAATCTTGTCTTTGCATAAAGTCGACTTAATCCATCAAACTGGTCATTGTAATTAAGGGGCATGGAGGAGGAGGAGGAGGAGGAGGAGGAGGAGGAGGCTGGGCATTGTGGCTTCCTGATGCACTGAGTGCTTGAATCGGGGAGGGAGGGGCCAATTAGACCACATTCGTCTTTCAGCACACATGAGCCACGGTAAGCTTTTGGATAAATAATGACACACATATAAAACATGTAAACTGTCGGCAAACACACCACCTGAAGCAGTCTGGAGCGTCTACTGTCATCTGCATAGAAGAATACTCACACTCACCGGCAGCGAGTGGATTCAGGTGTCAACTGATCTGTGGCTAAAATACAATCATATGCATTTAATTAGAAGACGCAAGGTACAATTTTAGTTAATTTTAAGATGCAAACATCCGATTTTTGTTGCACTGCGAAATTACAGAGCCATATGGAGTGGCTGAAGAGGAGCTACAAATCACCTCCTGCTGCCACAGACATAATAACTGCGACAACTACCGAGAAGGACAGACGAGCTCAACCAGTCTTATCTATGGTCGCTGCTGTCTGTATTTGCTCTCCTGGTATTTACTATCAGCTACGTGCACGGCAAGTGACTTACAGCCCTGAATCCCTGCTGCATGTCAACACATCCATCATAGCTAGCTGGAGGACTTCACATACGGTGATTATATACAGTAAAACACAGTCCGAAGTGGACACAGGGTAGATTTATAGCTTCTGTGACACACGTATCATATATACGAAGCCTTAAACCTAGCGAACATGTGTCGAGGGTCCATCTTTACAATCTAGTGCAGACAAGACCCCAAAAAGATTCCAAAGATACCAAATGAATTACAATGAATTCCGGGGAAATGTTTATAAAATAAAGCACAATGCATCTAGTATGTTTTCATTTGGTGTAGTGGTGCAGCAGTAAATACATGGCATATTGGGTTTGAATAAACTTGCAGCTTGCTGAATATTATCTAAATGTAGTTAACAGGAAATTTAAGTATAAGAGGTTTGAGAAAGAAAATCACAACCAGAAAATAAGTCTGTGTAAGACAGAAACACCGAGCATTAATGAATCATGAATATCAACTAATCTGATTTGGAAAATGTGTTTAAGTGGCAGACTTGTAAATAATAGTGCAGCCCTCCAATGATTATAATGTATGAGGTGGTAATACAGTAGGTGGGGTGAGTGAACACTCATTCTTAGACTGGATCTCACTTCTTGGGCTGAAATAGTTTTACCACTTGTGGAACCACGGCTGCCTGACCACCATCCTAAAAAAATACTTCCATACATGGAAATAAAGTCTTAAATGTGTATTTAAATCTGATTAACTAAAAGTTCTCAGATACAACTCCGATGCTGCTGACATTCAAACGAGCTCTCGGCCACCAACAATGTGTGATTCTCTATTTAGGAAAAGCCACAGCTAAACTATATGTTGAAGCACACCGGCTAGAGAGACGGTCAGAAGGTAAGAAAAAAAAAAATAGAAACAACCTTTTAGTGTGGGTAGTTCTGGGAGGAGAAATTACAGCCCTTCAGGCCTGTGTTTGTGTGTATCTGACCTCTGTATTGTGTGTACAATCTGAGACTTTTCCACATGGCAATGACAACTTGGTGTACAGCACCACTTCACTGGAAGGCCGACGTTTGATCAGCTCCTCAGACTCCAGTTTATTTACTTTAAATTTGCACTTAAGCAAACTAAAGAATTCAACCATGTCAAGTATGAAGAATAAAAGCTAGACGGCACCTTTGAAAACGATCGTCTTCAATGAATTTCGGCATACTTTCCTGTCTTCGGAATTTCCACAAATATAAAAAAAAAATCTATGTCTTGAAATAAAATTAATAGCATGTTGAAATTCCTCTCTCCATTTAGTATTCACTCCAAAAACTTTTATACTTTGCCTAATGTTGATCTACAACTGCAAACATCCCCTCCCACACTACCAGCGGTCCCACCATAAAAACGTTCACTATCAAACCAACTAAACAAGATGAAACGAAGGATAAAACTGTTATTTTTCATCATGCTGATGTGGTTAAACTACAACCCACAATGTCTTCTGATCAAACTTGTATACAATCCTGCATGTGTAAAACATGTGTAGAAACAAACCAGAGCTGGAGCTCAACTAATTATCTGCTGAATAGCTGGTTTACCAGGCGTTTGTTACATCAGAGAATGAACTGAAAAACTTTGACTGGTCCCCGTCTCTTAGAAGTTGGTGCCTCCTTTCACTCCTTTAGAGCTGAGGAATTCCAAGAGCTTGCTGAGGCGCAAACGATTAGGAATGTGCTACTCTGACCCTCTAGGGGGGAGAAAAAAAGAAAAAAAAAAAAAAAAAATCACGATTAAGCATTTTGTAGGCACTCCCGAGCCAGACTGAACCATCCAGCAGGAAGGGTGTGGCACTAATGAAAGAAGCCTAAAGAGGGCTTGTAATGTAGCCTGTGATGGAGAATGAGAGGGGAGGCCCTGATGAGTTTATCCACACCGAGCCAGTGATCTCCCTGCTTTGATGTCGGCTCCACGTGCATGGCTTTGCCCTGCGGTAAGGCAGTCCGAGTAATCACAGATTAATAGAGCAGGCTAATCTCAGTCACAAAGAGGTCACTTCTAGCAGACACATGCCCCTCCCCCAGCCCTGCCCGAGCATTGTGGGTCGCTTGCAAAAAGAGACTACAACTGGCCGATCCCCCTTAGTACATCTATTAAAGAGTTTGATTCACTAAATCACACTGTGTGTAGAGTCAACATACAAACCTCTAAACTGCTTACTTTGCTTTAATTAAGGTACATATGCTAACTGATAAAATCAATAGGATGAGATAATGAAGTTTTCTTCAGGCGTGGAGATACTTATTGCTGGTGTCATTAGGCTCAAGGTCTATTTTTGCCTTTCTAAGCTTTTGTTTCTTACAGAGAAATAAAAGAAACGTATGTCTTAAGCTGTTGAAGGCATTACATGATGAATATATTGTCAAAGTTACCACCTGTTTCAGCTGTAAGTTGGCTGTGAACATTGATTTCCTGCTGCTGAAAACTGCTCTTTCCTTCCCTTCGGCGCAATTTGCCTCCCCTCAATTTACTCCCATGTTCGGGGGAGGAATTTAGATGACATAACAGAAATGTAATAGAAAAAGGCTGCGCCGCGTGTCAGAGCCAAGACAAGCTAGGCCTGGTTAAAATGGGACACCAAATCTGATTTACTTATTAGCGCTCAGCCATTGACCTGATGTCCTCTGTGGCAGAAAGTGCCGCTCGTAACTCCCAGAGATCTTGATCCCTCTCGCCCACTTATAACACAGATTTTCAGAGCAGATTACAAGATGCACGATGTGACTGAGCCGGTCAGCGGTTATGGGAGTGAGAATTGGCTTCAAATGCACCCTGGACACTTTTACTGGCTTTCTTTTTCCCTTTTGAGAAAACTCCCGGGCTTTGGGCTACACGAGCCCCTTTTTGTTGTGAGATAAGCATAAGTTGGAACAGTTTCAAGCTGTCTGAATACAGAACAATGCAAAAGCTTGTCATTCAACAAATGATAGACAGTTGTATTTATGACTGAGATGAGAATAAAAAAAAAAACTTGGATCGCGTCCAGGAAAACTGTCAGATTTGGCTAAATGAATCATGGCTAAATGAATCATGGCTAAATGAGCACACTGTATTCAATTACACATAAGATTTACCTCATCTTACGTCCTGGCTAATGTAGCTTCTAAGGCTGACACTAACTCGTCTTTCTCCCGTGTTGGATGTCTGACCTGCTGACGCCATCCTGGCCCCCATCATGTGACTAACCCCCCCACCACCACCACCACCACCACCACCAGCCCCCGTCGCTCATCAATGGCCCCGCAGGATGTTGGGGAGTGGGTCCTGCCCCTGGGGCCCCTGTGGGGAGTGTTATTTAAGAGCCGTCTCCCTTGGCTGCCAGAGAGGTCTTTCTCTCCGCCTTTACAACCCTCCTCGACTGGGGCCTCCGCTCTAAAGAGCTTCTTGGAGCTTTGCAGGAGAATGTCTCCTCTGTGGTTTTCACTAACTCTCTCTCTCTCTCTCTGTGTCTCTCTTTCTACAGGTCTCTCAAAATATCCATGCATACAGGTTGATAATTGTCCATGAAATGCACTTTGGGATGCTGCCTAGACTGGAGTACTTGCCGGTTTCCAAATGACTACTATTGCAGAAAATTATCCAGACAGAGAAGCAATTGGCAATCCTATCTAAACCCATAAATTAGGAGCCTGAGATTTGATTTAGCATTAAGTAGAATTAGAACATTTGGCGGTATAAGTTAATCGCAAGCAGAGAATGATTCCCCTCTCGTGGCCTGCAGAAGAGTGACAGTGCATGATTTGAAGCCTCATGTTACCGCATATAAAACCATGGACGTCGTAAATCAGAAGAGGCAAATACAAGTGAAAATCCAAACAATATGTGGCTCTTGACTTTCATGTCCTAGTCGACTTAAGATGGCTCAGCGAAGAGGCCGAGCACACAGAAGCAACGACGCAACCCCGCTTTCCTTCATAACACGAGACAGGTGGAAACCACAAATCAAAAAACTGTAAAGAGGCACAAAATATTCCTGTTATCTTCCGAGCTGCTGACAGCCGCTACATCTTCATTCCCGTCGTGCTTCGGCATGCTTTTTTTCCCCTTTCAGCTCGATAACAACATTTAGCAGTATACATCTGTCCCAATAATCCATCACTGTACTAAGATGACGCTGCTGTGTGAAAACAGGAAGTCATCGTCACTGATAAAGTCGTTTTTTTGTTGCGTGTGACGAATTGAGTATTCTGCTGTACGCACTTTGTCTTAAAACTCCAGAGAAGAAATCACATTTGGCTGTAGTTCTCCATGTTGTGAACACGTTTGGAAGTGAGATGCGACATGAAGAAGTGAAAGTTTATGCAGGTATTAGAGGGCAAATGAAAAGGTATTTTGCGCCACTATTTTAGTTGGAATCAAAAGAAAAAGACTGGACTATGTGTCATGCAGAGAGCCTTAAAATAATCGAAAATCATCATTTGTTTTTTTTTAGTCTTTGCAGGACGTCGACAAGCAACTTAAAACGTTCTAAATTAAACAAATTAAACATAACAGAGACCATTCAGTCTATTTGAAATGCTTTCCAACACGGTTAGGAGTGCAGTGATTTTCTGGAGTATCGGGCTCTTGAACAGTCTAGTAGCGATGGGTGGGTATCATGAAATGCTGCCAAGAATTCAGGCAGGAACTTTGAGCTCAAACAGGCCAGCATGGCCAGATGGCCCGAGACGGCGGTTGAGAAAACTCTAGTCTTACCTGCTGATTTTGGAGTGAACTTGTCCCTGTTGGCAGCGCACACGGCCAGGAGCCGGTAGCCCAGGTCCAAGTCGTAGCCCTGCTGTGCTGCTACTCGGCTGACCACCTGAACACAACGACAGCAGGGAGCACTCAGTTTAGGACATTGTGATATTTTCTATTCATTCATATTGTGGAGGAAATGATCAACGGCATCAAAATAATTTCCCTATGTCGTTTTTTTTTGGAAAACACTAACACATGTTTAGCATCATATAAATATTATGATGCTCTAAGGCTACATACAGGTGAAAAATACATTCAAGATGTCAAACATTTGTGTTTGATTAGTGGATGATTGAAGATTTTCTTTTAATCTAAACCGGCAATAAAAACACTCAGGTTTTTGGAATGTTTATGCAATAATTATACTTTTTTTTTGTGCCTTTTCTATAACATTTTCTGATTATCTTTATTCCTAGAAAAAAAAGTCACAAAAATGCCAATTCGGCTCTCATCTAAACAGCAGAAACATGCGGCAAGTGCTCAGAAAGTGACCACTTCTTCCAAGGCGGAACAATCCTTTTAATGTGTTATTTGATTTTCAGAACAGAAAATGTTTATAGATATAAATCTGCATCTGCATAAACATAACAGACAATTGAGGGATTTATGTGCCTGTGCATTCAATTGCAGAAGTTGACAATTTCTTCTGATTCCGTGGCTTAAGTTTGAACCAAATCTAATTGAAAATTGCGATGTAGTTTTTGAGATATCATGCAAAGAAACAAGCAGTAATATAAATGGTAATTAAACAGGAATGGAAAACAAAATATCTTTGACCAAATTGATAAGACTGCTGTGAAATGGGTATTAAATGCAGATTTTGAAAATACATCATTGCATCTATAGATAATAAAAACACATTAAATACAGGTCCATCAAGGGACTTCATCATTCTGTCTTCACATTTCCCCACATTCTGACTGTTACATAAGAGTGCAGTTTTGCAGCATCAAAGATCCAGGTCAACTTAAAGGATAAAGTCACGACTGCTTTATCAGTTCCATATGAGTCGGCGGAAAAAAATGTAGCCTCTGGTGCCGCGATGCCCACTGAGAGGAAGCATTAAGAGAAACATCCACATGCCACAGGAGGTGAGGTAAATCACCCTTATGTGGCACATGTTGCTTTGATTTACCATCGCCATTATCAGCTCAAAGAGACCCACTCAAGACGTTAAGACCTTAAGGACGTACCGAGGCCTGTGTGGATCAACGTGCCTCACCAGAGACAGATTCTTCTCCTCCGCCTGGTTTTCATAGCCGCGATCCCCAAAGTTCAAGACAAGCCCTGAGGTAGCACAGCTGAACACTGCTCCCTGCACCGTATCATTACCTCCTGTAAGTATAGTCTTGACGTGACACCAAAACAGAGTATGTATATGTGGCCTTTATTTATAGGAATCCCCCATTAAGAAGATGATATACGAGTATAGGCTGTCTAATTAGCATCTAAACTCGTGAGGGACGTTTTGCTGAACGGTAATTTTAGTGTAAGAAGTTATAACAAGTTCTAATTTCAGGACTTAAATTGTACACAGTCTGTGGAGATGTGGTTAAGGATTGTCTACGTGACAAAAGTCACTCAAACTTTAGTGCTGTGTACTTACTTTGTGAAACTATCTGCACAACAAATTATTAATTCTTCATGCTTTAGAATAAACTTGTCATGGAATGTAAAACATTGCAAAAAGCCTCCTGGTGAAACACTGGATGTAAAGGCAGATAATATCTTATTAACTCCTATATTAAGATGACAAATAATCTTGTTTTTCTAGAAATGTTTTAGCTTTTAAGGTTAGTTTTCGTAGTGGCCTGAAGATATTTTTGGTAAAATGGCAAATTTCTCTTGATGACACCATATTTAGCTGTATGTAGAAGATAGAAAATTTGCAGTGTAGCCACCTGTCACCAAATGGTAGGGCCTGAGGCATGCAGGCAACAGGCTGAAGTGTTTACCATTACAGTCTGAGACCGGGTAATTTCAAAATCACATCAGATTCTCTGGGCTCGCTCCCCGTGTGGTTCGCGCTAAGGTCTGTACAACCCATAAACTAAAAGGAAAAGCCTTGAGATTTTCACGGCAGGAAACAAATTGAATTGGTGAAATGGAGGAAAAGGCACCTGCTGCTGCACATTAAAGCGCTAACACAAACAATCACTTGAATGGAGGGATGTGTCAGAGCGGTTTCACCGTGGTGCTCAAGTACAAATCTCTCGGGTTCCTTCTCCTGCTGCAGTCACGCTCGCTCGACGGGGTTACAAATTGCACTCAACAGGAGCTATATGTATCTCTTATCTACTGCTGGAGGCGCTATGGAAAGGAGCATGTTAAAGCCCAGAATGGCCCAAGGTGACAGGTGAGTGACACATTCGTTGTCCATCCATTGTTCTACCTGACTGTCTGTTCTGTCTCTTGGCCTTACATTTCCAGAGGACAGACAGACATCTCTTCATTTAGTATCCCTCCTGTCTGCAATGCAACAAAAATAATTCCGGAGAGGTTTTCTTATTGAAGAAATACTATGAAAATCAAATATTCGCCCCCTGTAGGTTTGACCAGTTTGTAGTTTGCTCCTATGTGGCGGATGGCAGAGCAGCTCGGACCCAAAACAGTGACCATAGATTCCAAATGGTGGCAAAAACAAACCAACAGAACAAACCAACAGAACCCCTCCAAAAAAAACATCATCCATAGAAACTTCTTAAAACACTAATCTCTCTATCCATAAGCTTGGCATGTACCAAACACTTTGGACCATTAAAACTGCACATTGGAAACCATTGGAACTGCTGTAAATCCACGCTGCTGTACTCCACAAAGGAGCAAGCTTTAAACTTTTCATAGCCACCTTTAAAGCCAACAGATGGTAAGTGATACACTATGAGTATTTTAGTGTAGCAATATTTTTTATATAAATTCATTGAGAGAGAAAGAGAAGAGGATTCTTCAGACTACAATTTACCTTTTAAGTCAGCTTTGAGTTCAGAGTCTGATAAGATCAAATTACTTTGATGCATTTTGCTATCTTGCCCCAAATCATTCTTTGTTTACAGTATAAGTCTCAAAACAGTCAAGTTGTCTTTCCCTAAAAACCATGGAAACTGTATTATTCAATTAATCAAAAGCCCCTAGGCATTTCAGAAAGGGAATTAAGGGCTTTGTAACTGTACTTCCCTATGAGCGCTGATTGCTTTGTGGTTTGAGGACGCAGTTGCTCTCCTTTATCGTGTTCCAGTGTGCCGATTTCAAGCGCCACGGCACAAACTGTAACTGAAGTCACTGAGAGGTGACTGAATCTCAGTAGTTTCTACAGGGTGAAATACTTGTTATTTTCCAGTGACCTCAGAGAAGACCAGGCAGCTAAACATTAGTTCCCTCATAACCCTGAGGGACTTATGGAAAGAGCCAATGCAGCATTGTTGCCGCAGCTTTTTTCATTGTCCTTGAACCCTTCCAGTGTGAGAGTGAAGAAAGGGGGTCACCATGAGTGGCCACTTACCGTTAGGCATCCCATCAGGCTTTGCTCGAAGGGGCGCTGGAAGGCTCTGGGGTCGCCACACCAGTCCAGCAACTCGGTCGCTGCTGTTTGGAAATTTGCTGGATTTTGTAAGTGCTGGAGGAGAAAAGGGGAAATGTTGGGAATATGTTAGAGTCCAAGAACATTCAAAGGTCACCAGGAAGCAGAATGGCAAAAGAGCATTACAAGAACTATTTTGCTTTCGCTCATTTCCAATCTTTCTATTTCCTTAATCAAAATAAACACATGTGGAGGATGCGATTGGACTTCATTTGCTGATTCCCTAAAACTCGAATAAAAGATGGAGAATGGACGCATGGATTGTGAGGGACAAAATCACTTGTCACCAAAACAAGGGGCCACGCCAATACCATGATGAATAATTAAAAGCACCCAGAGAGGCCTAAAAGAAAGCAGCGTTTTTACGACCACATTTCCCAAAATTGATCTGATAACACTTTAGATTGCTTGTGTGGTAGGTTTAAAGTATTCATGTCTAGGGCTGAAGGGGTACGTCCCCATTAGAGTCTTGCTTCCACTTCACTCTCCCCAGGTTTCTGTGGCACCCGCCTGGCAACTGAGTGCAATAAATCTCCCTGTACGGCTGCATGAATAGCTGAGGAAGCCCTTATTTGACCAGCCGGCCCTGAGCAGTGCTGTGACTTTATCTGACAACAGGCTCCTTGACCTACAGGTAGCCCTTTATGGCATTCATTCCCCGACTGGAGCCAGCAGCCCACTCACTAAAACCCTGTCGTCTGTCTCGCTGTAGAGCTGCAAAAGAAACTAGACCTCACCGGGTTGCCACATCGAACTCACTGTTGGTCATTTCTTCTCTAAAAGCTTTCAGACCTCACTATGAATCACTTTATACATAGAAGAGCAGGCACACCACCATCCACTCTTCAGTAATCTTTTTTGCTTTTGGAGAGATAATATGCAAAAGCCTTTGCAGTGCACTTGTACAAACCCAGGGACAAATGGACTCCCACTCCATGGCATCAAAGGTAAATAGAGAGGGTTTAGCTTAGAGCGAACGGCTGCCTACTTAACAACGTCTGTGTGCTTTGATTTCACTGTCAGGGCCGAAAAGGAGAACAGGAAGTGACAGCGATGCAGTCACTACCTCGCAGTGCTTTTTTCTTGTTTGCTCTTTAGGGGGCAGCAGAGGTCAGGATTTGATAAGGCAGCTTTCATATCAATTTACAAAGCCGCCGTTTGACAAGGGCCGGATGAAACCAGTCTTGTTTACTTTATGTTCTGTCCGAGACTGTTCCCCCACTCGCCCTACATGTTTTTGTTTTTGGGAGGCTAGGATGAGATGTGGTGGTGGGGGTTGCTGAGCATGTAAATTCTGCTAGTGGATAAAGTCTCCTGGAGACACACACACACACACACACACACACACACACACACACAGATGCTAAATTTAGATGAGTCTGGAAGCTAGACAACACACGCAATCAGAGCACCAAGGATGGAAAGAGGGAGGAGGGGAGATATGTAGAGGGGAGGGTAAAAAAAAAAAAAAGAAAAAGAAAAACCACACAACCAACACTTGGGCTTGAAGTGATTACTGTTCTTTGCACTCAGAACAATTGGTCCCACCAGTGTGGCTGTCACATGGAGAGCTTGGCACTGCCACGCCACAGATGTTCGCCCTACTCCGGCCAAAACCCACCAATCAAACCTAAACTAGTGGCCAAGAGACCCCCCCGTCCTTGTCCCCTGGGTGAGAATGATCCTCCAGCATTTACACTCCAGTAAAAGCTCGGCTCAGTTCGAGTGGAGACAAAGACAGACAGGACTCGCAGTGTCCTGAGAATACAGCTTTCTTCTGATACAATCATCCTCTGTAGTCACGTCTGGTAACGACTTGATCTGCACATCTGCAGCTAGACTGAATGTGACAGCGTACACGAAAACGGCGAAAAGCTCCCTTCCCTTCAATATCACAGCCATTCGGTTACGCCGCTGTTGTTATTCAGCAACGCCCCCAGAGCACTGAAAACATATTAATGGAGACAATTAACCCTGGAACAGAACACAGTGGCAGACAAAAACAGCTGCATAGCCAGCGCAGCAGCCGAGGGGTTGTCTCGCAGTTTATCATGAAATATTGACGCTTTCAGTTTGAGGAAGTGCTCCTGCAGCGAGGGGAGAGTTCATAGTTTCCGTCGAACCCCTGTACGAATCACTGAGTGTTGAGTCTGACAGCAAAACTGGCTTCCCCACGGCGAGAGGAAAAATACTGCCTCTGAAATAGATACCGGCGGTATCACGGAGCCCATCTTCCCCCCAAAGTGTTCACTACGGTGCAATTCTAGGACGCGAGAGGAAAACAAACTGCCACTGAGAGAAACTGTGTGTTTGGTGGTGAAGTCAGATAACTGTTTTTATGTATCTTTTTTTAAAACATCCTCGTCTGTTTGGAGGTTAAACAAGCGAACATATTTATTTTGCTGCTAAAAGTTGGAGATATGTTCCCTTGAGGTATTTAGAACCACCAGGAAACAAATACTCTTTTCCATATATCAACGTATAAAGTACCAGTGATGCTGCCCATATTTCAGTGTCTGTTGATCTGCTGATTCTTTTTTTGATAATGTCCATAAATAGTGAAAAATGCCATCAACTCCCATCTTGTCATTAACCCCCACTGTTTATTCAGTACTATGTTGTAAGTATTTACCTGCTCTCTTAACGCCAATGCCAAACAATGCAGAAGTAAACAAGACAGACATTTTTCAAATATCTAAATTAGTGTACTGGTGTGAACAATAACCACGTTTCCGTAGTTTATTAACAGTTTTGGTGGCGTTATTCTTTAGAAATCACATTATTGAAGATTTCACAACAGGACGGTAATTTAAAAATTGCCACCGTAATGATTTCTGATTTAACTTTCAACCCATGATTCAATCAGGCTGACAGATTCCAATTTCCTCCACTTTATCATCGCGCTCAGCAGTAATTTATCATTTGAGCAACAAAATCAATTTGTTCCCCTGTCCGCCGCGCTGGCTGGGAGTATTCAGACAGACATGTCACATCTTCCAGAGAACAACAACACAATGGAGGAGGCTTCATTTATATTCCTGCTCCACGTCCGCATCGCCTTCTAGATGCCAACATTTTCAGCATGTGCACACTTTCAATTAAAGCAAACAGCTGGATTGGTTTACAATATTTCCTTAATTATTTTAATGGCTTGGATATTGGACAATGGGGAGCAGGGGGAGAAGATAGTGAGTTAATTGTTCTGATCTCCCCTGATGATCATCTTTGTGTGCGGGGAGGAGAATAGACGGCCGGCTGAATGGGCTCACTGCTAGTCTAATTGGCAGGACATAAATGGTATTTATTATGCGGGCCTTCCAAACCCTGATTGTCTGCGGCACAAAGCTGCCTCTATTAGCAGGGTGCTGGCTCTTACTGGTTGGTTTGAAATGACCCGGCGCTTAACCATTTATTAGATGGACTTGAGGCCTCCTTGTATGCCATGGATCTCTCTAATTGGCATGTTTACCCATGTGCTGTTTCCCCGGCCGTGAACATCGGGACGTGTTTGTTTAAATTTTTGCCTTGCGGGGGTTAACACATTTAACCCCCGCAACATTTCAATTGTTTGCTCTTTTGTGTTAGACAGATGCGAAAACCCTCTTTTTTTTTTCTTGTTCTGTCAACTTCCTTCACAGAATAATTCATTAGCTATTAACAATACAGTGCATTCATGGAATCCAATTTCACCTCCCATACAACTAAAGAAGGAAGGGATATTGAATATTTAATATCCTGCTGTGAAGAAGGTAACCAGACTGGAGACAGGGAGTGTTTACCTCTCTCTAGCTTATTACTTAAGGACATCAAAGCTTGGCTTGGCACATAGGGGCTTCCCTCTGTTTGCTCCCTAAACACTCGCCCCGTCTTGCTATCTGCCTCACCTTGTCTATTTCTCAGTAATAGCTGGGAACTCCCTGCCGAGGGTAAAACAATTTGCCACGTCCGCACTCGTGTTTAAGTGCAAGCCCCATACATTGTCCCGAAGGCCCTCTGGTGTACCTTTCAGGAGGTGGGACCTCGGCACAGAGCGCAGAAACAAAACGCGCCGTCAGTTAAGAAAAAGAGATCAAAGGCAGGGAGCCCTGTAGCCCGGGGTTACGCAAGTATGTCTGTTTCACTCTGCCAGAGATTCGTCCCGCAGTAAACGGTGGGAGACGAGAACAAAAGGAGTCGCTGGGAGTCAGCGGTGGTGGTGGTGGTGGAGGGAGAAGGAAGGGTGATGATGGGGGAGGGAGGGGAGCCTCCGCTCTTTGACCCCAGTCAGTAACCTGAGTCACACCACAGTCCTGATAGTGAGATCGAGCAGATAAGTCACTTTACTGGGGCCTAACAGGAAGACTAGGGGACTAGACTGTACAGTGCCGGTACAATGTGTGTACAGGCACAAACTTAGAAAAGAAAACCTGGAGTGTTTGATTGTTACTTTCCTACTAGCCAATCATATAACCCCAAATATAGAAATGACTGTCCATAAAAGTTGCACTTCATATCTCTGAAAAATGCATTTTTTTATCAAGAAAAACAGTTTTTGCTCCATTTCTTTGGAAAAGTCATCAGATAGAAGGGTTGTTATTTTATCTCAACCCACTGAAAAGAATTGAACACTCTAATTTAAAAGATGAAAACACCAAAAATGGATTCATATGGACTAGAATTTCTGTTGGTTATTTACATCATAAATGTACTGAATGGTGGAGGAAGTAACACTTTTCCCTTTTCTTTAACACTTCAGTCTTTTTGCTGCCATGTCTGCTTCCACACAGCTAACCTGAGTGCTACACTACACACAGGCTCAACCAAGCATCCACCTGAAGCCTGCGATTATTCATTCTGCTTAAGAGAAAGTTATTACCGTCACTCCCTGCTGTGCTGAGCTTCCTCCTTGAGAATGACGAGGTCAGAGCCCAGATGCCGAATATCAGCGCTGTAATCTATGTTTACATAACAATATGTCCCGCGGCTGACTGAAATTAAGTAGAAGTAGCAATACCACAGTGTATTTTTACAGTTTACCACCGTGCGGAATTAAAGTGCTTCATTAAGATACAAATACTTTTACATTCGTTTGTTAGCCTATAAGCTGTACGTCCTATATGTACTTTTCCCCCTCTGACAACTGATTTATACTTAGACGTGTTTCAGAAGATTCTTTAACAATTTCTCTTGCCAAAACTCTTTCAAATGTAAAAATGCATCGTCATCAATATGAATACAGACAGCTGACACAAGACTCTCACCTGTTTGATACACAGCAGACGGTCATTTGTCTGCTGTATGTGTCTGTCCATCGACGGAATCGAGTTCATGTTGATTGTCCCTCTTCGGCCTCTATCTGCCAGCCATTAAACTGGAGCGTTCTGCAACAGAAAACACACACACACACACACACGTGTTAAAGCTCGCCTCTTCTCTGGGAAGCTGCCAATCCCATCACCAACAGGATATTGCAGTTTAGCGTGTACATATGTGTGTGTGTGGGGGGGGGGGCGTGAACTGAGCAGGGAGATATTGATTTGGCAGGTGACAAGCACCTCAGAGAGCCCAAAGGATGACATTCCTCTCAGCTCCTGCGACACCCGTAACAAGCCCTGGCAGTCTGTCCCCCCCCCCAGAACACTACGAGACACCTTTTCGGAGAGGACGCACTGGACGGCTTAGAGAGGACGTCTGACCATGTTTAAAAGCACATCAGGGGCAAAAATGAACCAAGTTGGAGACACACACACACACACACACACACACACACACACACACACACACACACACACACACACACACACACACACACACACATTTTGTAGAGTGACTCAGAAAACTGCATGAAACCCTTACATCCCGGCCTGTGAGAACATTAACTTGGCATGTGGTTCTCTGTTTACATTACTTAGCCATTGTGTAATCTTTGGTTAACAATTATCTGTACCCTGGGCCCAGACATGCTCTACATTTCATCTCTCCCCCTCCCCCTCCTCCCCCCCTCCCACCGCTCTACAGCTACATAAGAGTTCCTCTAACAAAACCCTCTTACAGCGCACTATTGATTTTTGGAGCAGCAGCTTATGGAAAACCTCTTTCTCTCACTCTTTTTTTCTGGAGGAATCATTTTTTTTCTTCACGGAAAGGCAAGCAAACGGAGGCTGTGATCTGCCACGCTTACATGACGTTATCACAAGTTTAAAAAGCACTACAAGACACATTAAAGGTTATCAGCTTGCGGCCCCGCGGTGGTCCGATTTAACGTGCGTCACAAACATCAAATAATAATATCGCGTTCGGGGTGTCGGCCGTAACTCGTAGTGACCTGCAGCTTCAAGGGGAGGGGTGAGGGAATTAACAGGCACATATATTTGGGTGGTGGTATGGAAATGTATCCCTCCATCTTTACCTCCATCTTCCTCCCTTCAGTCCTCCTTTATCTCATCTTGTCTCAATCGTTCCTTACTTGCTACTGCAGGGACATCTCTTCCTGCGGCGCATCATCTCTCACTCAAACACTCCCCCCACCCCCCACATCACTCAGACCCCCCCCCCCCCCACCCTCCCAACCCCCCACGCCATCTTTCTCCATTACCATCACACACTGAGAAAAATTTCACTGCACAAAGTACCGGTGAGATGAGGGAGGGAGAGAGAGAGAGAGAGAGAGAGAGAGAGAGAGAGAGAGACAGCATGCTGCACCATACTGATAATGCTCACTTAGGGGTCTCTAGCTGGATTTAACGGTAGGGCCAGTAATCTACTCCACTAGACAGCTAAAGAGCTTTTATGCTACCTATTGGAGCTGCTCATGCCTGTACTTGAGAGGAAAGAAGGACCCGCGAGTGACTTCCTCTCCATAAATTAGAAAGCTCATCAAAAATAAAGAAAGAGAGAGAGAGAGAGAGAGAGATGTCAGGGGATTTTTTTTTTCTATTTTCTATTCCCTCATTGCAAAAAGAAAGTATCTGTGTGTTGCCATTTCTGTCGCTTGAGACTCGAGGGAGGTCCTAGTTGGACACCTTTGTGCCGTGGCAGGGTTTTGTGGGACTAAATATGGTCATTTAAAGGCATTTGCGAACGGGAGTCAACAAGCCTGATTCAATATATTCTGTTTACGATAAGAAAATATCCTGATTTCAAGACGGTCAAAAGATTAATAGTGAAAGAAATCTGAATAAAATACAGTAAATGAATATCTTAAAATGTATAAACACCAACACTACTAGCAGAATTAGGGGTTTTGCAATGAAGACATTAAGAGACACACGAGAAAAAAAAGGATCCTCCTAAGCTGATAAATGGTCATGCATTGACTTTCTCCGCACATCCCTCCAGTGTTTTCCTCTCTCTCTCTCTCTCTCTCTCTCTCTCTCCGTGCCAGCTGACAGCGAGCTGCTCCTTGGCGAGGAGGGCGGCCCCCTTGGACCATCGTGCCCCTCAGCCACCAGCAGGTGTCTCCCTGGCCCTTCAAAGGCCTGTCTAGTGGCACAAAGAAGGCGGAGCGGTGTTGCTTTAAGCCTTTACAAGCTCTACAAATCCTCAGCTGCTGCTTCCTAACAGGGCCCACTCAGCCCGCCACTGCCTGTCTGACCTTGTGGTTATTGATGAGCGCGTCGACCTGCTCTCCCTGTCTCTCCCTGTCTCTCTACCCTCCTGCCCTTCCCTTCCCTTCACTCTCTCTCTCTCCCCCCTCTTTCCCCCCCCCTTCTCTCCATGTCATCCCTCTTAGCACCAGCGGTGAGTTAAAACGAGGGGAAATAAAGAGGTGGGCTTCCATTCCCCGCCCCTAATTTTTTTCTGTTAAACACACGTTGTAATCACACTTCTGACCTCCGAGCGCTGTGAAAAGCCGGGGCTCCATATATTTACATGTATCATCTTCCCAAGATCATTTTAAAAAGTGTGTGCCGGGGAGTAATTTAATTTTCTTGTTCTAATTAAACACCATTCCTTTGTTATATCTTTAATGACTAACAAGAGCCAAATGAAAGATTAAACCCAGCGATGCTGTGGAGATATGACAACAGATGCAATTATGAGGCTTCACTCTATTTTCAGCCCTTTTTTTGTTTGTTTTTTATTCTTTCTATTTTACAGATGTTATCATTCATTATGTTCTCTGCCCCATTACCTAATGTGAACCTATTTGCCGTGATTCAGCCAGTTACCCCAGAAAAAACAGTTTTGAGCCGGCGAGGGGAAATCGGTCGCCGATGCGTGCGTCTACTTGAGCTTGATTTACTAAAATTGCGCGGCAGGCGTTACACAACAAGTAGAGGGGCTGCGGATTCCTGCACAACAAAAGACACGCAGGGGGGGGAGTGGAGTGGAGTGGAGGTGGGATGGAGAGTGGGAGGGGAGGAGGGAGACCTGCTTTCCTTCCCTATTCAAGGGGGGAGCTAAAATATATGTATTGAGTGGGAGCTGTAATAAAACGAAACGGGTGAGGAGATGCGGGCTGGGAACAAATATGAAAGGCAGTGGAGGATGGCGGCGAGGTGATGGAGCACCACCGGAGGATTGGATGAAATTATCTCTTTATAATCAGGGGGCTTCTGCATGGCTGCCTCCTCCATTGCCCAGTGACAGATGAGGCCTACCTCTTCAAATGGGCTTTTCACAGTGCCATCAGCCCACCTCTAGGGTAAAACAATGTTTTTCTTCCCCCACTGCACCACCACTTTAAAAGCTTTGTTTCCACACGGCACCCCCGCCGAGGACGGGATTGTCCCCCCGTCAGGCACGGTCCATGTTTGTCACATTACGTGATCATGTTACATAAGTGTACCTTGAAAAGGGGGCTGCGGATTTAATTTGATGACAAAACTGTGCGACGACTGGAGGAGACGGTTGACGCTAAATTATGTTGAACGAAGACACTAAAGCAGAACATTATCTCCCCGGTAAGTAAGAGGGATTGCTTTTTTTTGAACTGTCACAATCTAAACAGTATTTCAGACACCCAAAAACCCGACCCTGCATCTTCAAACGGAGTTTTTTTAGCCTGTTAATGTAACGCAGACGAGTTGTGCGCCTCCGCCAGGCAGGATGAAAACAGTCTGAGGGGGAGAAGTGTAGACAATGATTAGCTTTATCCCACCATCACAGCAGAACAAATGGATCACGAACCCTCGCTGCTTTACACAGTCTCTCAGCTGAGCCGTCAAGGCACAGGGAAGTGGTAAACAGATTTAATTTATTCATATAAATGGCTTGTGAACCAAAACAGTCAGGCTGCTCTGGGGCCGAGCGCACTGCTGCTAAAAGGATATTTCCAGTTTATTACAACTTGGGGCTTATTTACGCACCTTTTGGCTGTTGGTTATGATAACATTGTTCACCAAAGTAATTGCTAAGGTCTGCTACAGTAAAATACCACAGGACAAGAAATCAGACAGGTTGTAAACAAACCAACTATTCAGCCGGATTATCTTAAATACTTTATTTTGAGGTGAATGTTCCTGTAATGTGGGTAATATCACCTGACTGCTTTCTCACATCTCAACTGGGTGAACACAGTGTTATTATTACTGATGGGAATGGTGGCAAAAAAACTATGAAAATATCACAACCAGATATGTTTTACATACAGATGGCATAAAACAAAATACAGCTTGAAATGATCATAGTGCTGATGTAGTTTGAGTTCTAAAAACACATGAATATGCAAATATTTATGTTTAAATGCCAGACAAAAAAATGTCCTCTTGCCCACTTTGAGTGTTAGTGACATCATACGTGTGAAGTATTGAAGCAGAATTAATCAGGAACTAGTTGTGAAGTCAAAAAACCACCTTGCACGTACACACTTCAAAGAGAAACTTCCCCTTTCTCTATTCTATCGTCAGACTCTGCACATGCATTGCTCTGCACGCCAACTATCCAAGTAGCAATAAGCTAAACACGTTATTGAGAGAAGGGTTTAATAAACGGAATTTATGCTTTAACAATGTATGCAGGTGTGTTTGAAAAAAGACACATTTCCCGCCTTTTGATGGACTCGGCCGAGAAGGTTTGTACAAAGGCAGAGACTCTGAGGGTGGCTGCAGGAGCAGAAAGACAGCAAGCCGCACTGACCACCATCCGACCACACACACACACACACACACACACACACACACACACACACACACACACACACACACACACACACACACACACACACACACACACACACACACACACACACACACACACACACACACACACACACAGATCCTCTCACCTTCCCTTGAGTGCTGGACTGGCATCATGATACTATAACAACACCCTCAGTCACTCCTAATGTGCTTTACAACAACACTACAGGCAGGGTGTTACACCTCCACAGAGCTGTGTGAAACACCCCCCTCAACCAGCTCACACACACACACACACACACTCACACACACACACACACACACACACACACACACACACACACACACACACAGAAACAGACGCACCTCACTAATCGGAAGCTCAAAGTACTGCTGACACTATTAAAACGGAACAAGGTGGCCTAAGCAGAGGAATCAGCATCACTCTAGCACCTCATGGGGACACGTGGAGACGAGCTGCTCAAGGTGGTCGCGTCCCGGCGTGTCATCTGTTGTAGGTGAATTAGGCAATAAAGGGCTAATCTGCGCCATCATTGACTTGGGTTTGACTGTTTGCAGCACTTGCTTAAGGGCGGTAAAGATGAGGGAGGAGGACGAGGAAGCATCTCTTCACCCTCATGATATTAATGAGCTTTGATTCCTAGATAGGGTCTTGTTTCCTTCCGACTGTCAGGCCAAGGCCGACGGGAAAACGCTCCCCCTTTAATTACCTCAACGTTGCAGGGACGCCGTTTTCTTGCTCTGAGGGAGGAGGGTGTTTAGTTTGGAGAGGGCAGATCCAGGACTCCAGGTGTCTGCCTGGTTCTCCGCCTGGTAAGTGGCCAGGCGGGCAGCGAGGACAAAGCTGTGTTTGTTCGACGGAGGGAGAAGCAGGAGAGGATGGAAATGTGTACGAATCGGCGCCGCTTCCATTGTTGCTTTACAGAATGTGCCATAATCCTCGGCAGGCTCCATCCAGAGCTGGCACGGAGGATAATGTGAGCTGCCTCCTGCCTGTCCCACCTCCCTGCTCCACCTCCTCCTCCCCTCAGCCCCTTCTCCATCACCTCCTCCGCCTCCCCTTCCCCCATTTCTCTCTGCTGCACACACATATGGACACGCAGCCACTCAAGTGCACACACGCACACACACACTCTCTCTCTCTCACACACCTCCACACATGGCTCCTTAACAGGCTTGGGAATGGATTTCTTTTATTTAATGTGGTTTGGTCTGCAGCTCCAGCGGCAACCGTGAGCAAGGGTGGGCTCGCAGTTGTGCCACTCACTCACACACACACACACACACACACACACACACACACACACACACACACACACACACACACACACACACACACACACACACACACACACACATTGTACACACACACTCAATTCAAGGAGCCCTGCTGCGTTTGTCGCTGTTCACTGATCTCTCCCTCTTCCCCTCTGTCTTTCTCCATCTCCCATTTTCCCTCTAACTCCCTCAACCTGCTCTCTCTCTCTCTCTCTCTCTCCCTCTCTCTCTCTCTCTCTCTCACGCAGACCCACATTTTTTTTTTTTTTTTTTTCGTGACAGCTCACATAAGCAAGCCTCCTGGATTCCTGTGGGAGCCCCACGTTCAGTACACAGAGATTGTTCAGCCATCAGGCACATCTGCAGCGTGATTAGAAAAGCAAAGGGAGCATGGTGGTGGGGGCAGGAGGGTGGGGGTATGGTTGAAACCCCCACCATTGCTGATGCTACACCCCCCCCCCCCCCCCCCCAACTCCACCCCAGCAGCGGCAGGAGAAGAAAACAGAGGGTTGGGGGATCATAGAGGGGCCTAAGCAATATCTCCTCTCTAACCAAGTGTAACGTTTCACCAAGTCTCAGAGGCCGTTCTCCGCCCGCGATAAAAGAGAAAGAAAAAGAAAAGGGACAAAAGGCAGATGGGGGCCAGTCTCGCTACACCACCAAGCCCCCCCACCCCCACCCACCCTCCCACCCTCCAACTAGCCAAGCAACCAGAGCAAGCGAGAGGGAGGAAAAGATTTTGTCCCATGCATCCCACACGCAAACATGAGGAGCATCGTAGTGGTTTCTCCGCCTCCTGTTTGCCCCTCTACCGCCTCCTCCAAAACAGCTACTCTTTTTAATTTCCCCTCCACCCTTACGCTAATGGCAGAGGAGGGGAGTGGGGCGGTCAATCCCCGGGGGTGGGGGGGGGGGCGCTGGAGGCAGCACAGAGGAGCCACATGACTGCGTGTCGCCTCCAAAAGAGCCCAACCAGAAGAAAAAAAAAAAAGCTGCGCATTCTGAAGCTAACAGCTAGCTAGCTGAAGCTAACAGCTAGCCTCGTGCTCTGTGGTGCTCTATCATCCTCCCAGCTCGCTGCCATGCTCCCCTCTCTGCTCCGCAATCCTCCAGGAATTTTGGAGGCATGTGATGATGATGATGATGATGATGATGATGATGATGATGAAGCCAGCGAGCCAAAGTGTAAACCTATGTGACTGTTGCGATTGAGGTGAATTCACACTCAATATCTCACAAAAGAAAGCCGTCAACCCTCAGCCCCCCCACCCCCAGAAACACTTTGTGAATCGTGAGCGCAGAGGAAAAGTCAAAGATGCATTTTATTCCCATTTCGGTGAGTGATATTGTTGCCGTGGAGGTGCTGACATCGCTTCAGACAACTTGTGAGTGACTGTTTTTCTTTTGCCCCCCCCCCCCCCCCGCCCCCCCACCTTCCTTCCTTTCTCTGCTTTCCTTTTTTTTCTTTTTTATTACCACTCTCCTGGTTTATTATGCATTCAGCTCATGTGTCCCTCCTGTGAGTGGCTGTTCATTTTCCACATACCACGCTTAATCTGCACAGCACAAAACTTTGAAATAGCGTGAGCCGCAGACGCAGCCGCTACCCAGGAGGAGCCATTATGAGGTCTGGGAGAGAGAGAGAGAGAGAGAGAGACACTGATAGTGCGTTTGGGGGGTGGAGGGGGTGGAGGAGGAGTGACAGGCAAGCTGCAAGATACATGGGAAGGAATTCAAAGAGGGCTGTGAGAGCAGAACACAAGGGGTGTGTACGTGTTTGTGTGTTTGCTGCCCTCGCAAGTGTGTACGGCACGGTGTGCGGGCGGTGTATCACCACTGTCAGGGGAAAGTTGTGTGTGTGTGTGTGTGTGTGTGTGTGTGTGTGTGTGTGTGTGTGTGTGTGTGTGTGTTTTGCCGGCTAGTGTGTGTTTTAAGGGGTTGTTGGTGTGGGCAGGGGGATGGAGGACCTCCTGGTCTCCATTGTGCCAGTGAACTTTGGCCTTTTGTGACTTTCACAGTGAATGGGAGGAGAGAGAGAGACGCAGAGAGTGAGAGGGAGAGATTTTTAAATAGTGCATGAGCTCAACCCGCCCCGGCTCTGATGGACAGCAGCAACATGAGCTCTCTCTGTTTCTCCAAGACGCCTGTGAAGACATACCATCAAACTGCCAGCACTCATAAGGACCTCGCTAACATCTCTATTTAAAAATGTCACAAGCTGAGTGTCTGTATCTTGACTTACTGTCATGGTATAATAATCCATCCTTTATCGTTTTGATCAATCAATTAATGGTTTTATCTGTATCATGTCTCTAAACTACATTAAAGCATAGAACTTAGGAGGAAGACATAACAGTCTACCTCTTAAAAAGGAACTGTTTAATTCATAAAAATCATAAATTACAACTATTGCTAAATTCAAAACACTCAAGAGGTTTTGCTGCTACGCACTTACTTGGTCTGGTATGACCAGTAGCTTATGGTGGCTAATGTTAGCCACCTTTAGCTAAATGAACATTACAGAGTAAGTTAGTTGATTTCATGACTCCACGTCAACTGTTACACTATGTTTTAGTACTTAACAATATCTTGTGACTGTCAACTGTGGCCACTGTGGTCAATGTTTAATATTATTCACGTTAGATGAATGTTCTATTTCTTTCACTCAACTTATCAATCGACTTTTGACAGATTTCTGATCCAATAATTTTGATTACGCTATCTGCAAAGGACACAGAATATCCACTCTTTTCGTTAACTTCTGTCCAAACTTTCACAGACCTGCATCCTCTGAAAACAATCGTCTCCTACCCTCCACAGACCTACATTGGGATCCTCTAACTGGCATGGCTCATAAGATTTTTTTTTTTTTTTTTTAAATATCAGCATGTTGTTTGATAACCTTGCTGAGCGGACTGATCCTGTGTTAACAGCTTGCTCGTATCTGCAGCCATCGGTCCCTCAAGGGAGAAGCCTCTCATTCCACAAATGTGCTCAATTAAAAAGAGCGGCGTGCTTAGAGAGAGGCAGCGAGGGGGCCATTCCCTGCGCCATTCCCTGTTTGATCTGGATTTCCTAATTGGTCAATGACAACACATTACCAGACAGGCGGACGCTTGATCCGCTTTTGACTGCAGCGGTTCTCGGCCTACCCCCGAACCAGGCAGTGTGTCTGTGTCCGAGCATGTGTGTGTGTGTGTGTGTGTGTGTGTGGGGGAGGGGGTTAGGCAGAGGTTAGGTAGCGCAGGCTGACTTATATCAGTCACAAATCTTCCTCATGGAGGAACACAGGCATGTGATGAATTCCATGCAGCAGACCGACCTCCACCTCCCCTCGGCGGCCTCTGATCGAGTCCACAACTCGCCACTTGGCACCGCTCTAATTTGCCAGAGATGGCGGGGCTGCCATGTTTTGATTGCCATTGTGTAAATGAAACGGTAAGCCTCTCATCTCACGTGTGGCTGCGGAGAATGCCAATGTGTCTGGGGAGAAAAAGGAGATTCTCCAGGGAGGGAGACTACCAAGGCTCCTCAATCAAACAGGGAAGACATTTTTTCAATATTTTCTTTTTCTTTTTTTTTTTTTTTTTATGCATAGAGCAGACCTCCTGAATTATTTCATTTCAATGTATATTATTTCACCCAATCCTACTGTGAGATGCTCTTTGTGAACTCGCTACAGGATATAAAAAAAAAGAAAAAGGAAAGCCTAGGAGCTTGCAAGTAGTCTCAGTGATGCGGATCACATGTTTGTAGAACACTATGTCTCATTTTATATAATCTTACAGCGAAGCTAAAAATAACATCAAATGAATATTGAATGCCAGGATAGAGGAGGCGTTATGCAATTCAAGACTTGTGCTGTCAAATGGAGCGATAACAGCCCCGTCCTCTCACACACACACACACACACACACACACAAATATACAAAAAAACATCACATAATCTCTTATATAGACGCTAAAGAAAAGAAATAGCTTGCACAAATGCTTTATAATGTGGAGAGTTTGTTTATTTATACCATTTTGTGTCATCAAAGGGTGCTTAAAGCGTATTAGAACCCCCAATCTGACATATCACTCCTTCAATAAAGCAATGGTGAGCTATCGAGGTTTATTTCCCCATGTCATTAGGACACTACTATATATATATAGATATGAAATATATAACAGTATAAAGCACATCCTCACATTATTGGAGCTAAAACCAGCATAGGTTTGGCATTGTTACTTGAAAATGTAGCGATGAATGAATTTTCAGTCAACCGATCATTCATATAAGCACGGGTACCCCCTTAGTATTGAAGAGAGGACTTTTCCACTTGTATATCAACGCCTTGTATAATATTCATATCTTGTACGTTCATGGGTGTTGTTTAGCTACAACCCATCTAGGTGTTGGCAAAGAGCAGAGCCCCACATTATCCATCGGGGAAGTTGAAGTAGCTTGACAGGTGAAAATAAACAATGCAGCCTGCGGTAGCACACACACACACACACACACACACACACACACACACACACACACACACACACACACACACACACACACACACACACACACACACACACACACACACACACACACACACACACACACACACAGCTAAAGACAAACATATAAACAGACAGACAGAGAGGGAAGGTGTGAGAGGCAGCGAGACACTGAGGGAGAGAAAGAGAGAGACTCACTGGATCAGAGGGGAGGAGGAGGAAATGAATGCTGCAGGAAGCGGGGGGGAAAAAAAGAGGAGAAATTCCGTATCCTCCTGTTTCAGTGCCCTGAAAACTGCTGAACCATCAGCAATTACAGGCTGGCTGGGTCATGAATCTCTCTCTCTCTCTGCAGTGCTCTGCTGAATCTCTCTCTCTCTCTCTCTCTCTCTCTCTCTGCAGAGGTGTGCGGCCTTTAAGTCACCTGGCCGGCAACAAAAAAAAAAAACAACAACAATGTGAAGCTGCTGCGTGATCAGGCGACGATCATAAATCCTCTGTGCAAATCAAATTGACACTTTGCATCTCCTTTTCTATGACTGCAAAGTGCACGCTGCCACGAGAGAGCCGATATGCAAAGGCGCTTGTTTTCACAGACGCACAGGTGAGAGCGACCCGTGAGCAGCCGACCAGGACAGGCTGTCACGGTGATACAGTACAAGCGGCCGTGGGACGAAAGGCGAGGGGGAGCGCGTGCACATACGTCAGGACACGGGTAGAAAAGTGCTGAGCATATAATTAGCTAATCCAGTAGATAGGCAGTCACTTAATTAAAATGATTAATTAAGGGCAATAAAAAAAAAATCTAAAAAAAACTTACTTCTTTCAAAACTGCTGTCTATAATCACAAGTGACTCCCTCTTCTCTGTGGCAGAGGGCTTCAGTATGAAGCGTTTTCGTTTTTGCATGTGAATGTGTGTGTTTGTGTGTGTGTGTGTGTGTGTGTGTGTGTGTGTGTGTGTGTGTGTGTGTGTGTGTGTGTGTGTGCACGTGATCGGTGTATCTCGACGAGAGGGAGGGAGAGAAGTCAGTTTCTGCGGCTCATTCAGTGTTAGGATCCTCGACTAATGAGATTAGTCAATAATGGATTGAAAGCAAGCGGCCTCCCCTCCCCGACACAATGGCCAGACGGGCTGCCCTGTCAGCGACACATCCTCCGCTGGTCGATACGCTCACGCACACACACACACACACACACACACACACACACACACACAAACACACTCGCACTTAGAAACACATCTAAACAACAGGGGCCACCTTTTTAACATACAAATTGTGTTATAATATCGAGCGGCGCCTTTTTGAGACGGTGCTACGTGCCTCGCAGGGCCGCAGACGATTCCCTGGGATTTAAATTGAAATTGGGAGTATATCTAGTCCTGATCTACAGGGAAAAAACAAGATGGATATCGTAGACGTCACGCCGGGGCCTTTTTGAAAGCCTTAGATCTCTTTCATCACATGAATGAACGCTTGGTAGTGAACACCAAGAAGAAGAAGAAGAAGAAGAAAGAGTCCCGCTCGATCCTCCACTGCAGAGAGAGTCTGAGCCCAGGAAGGACAAACAAGTCTTGAGAGTTGAGAACTCTTGTCTTCTCGGATAAACAAAGGCTCGCTACAGCACAAACAGAGCTCTTTTCAAACGTGTGAACAACCTGTTCATGAGGGGTAAAATAACCTTGCACAAACAAGACACGGCAAGCTGCCGCTGATGTGCAGAACCTTAATGCGTTAACAATGGAGAGCCTCACATAAAGAGGAGCTTTGGAGCCGCCAGCAAACACCAGAACTCTGTGGCTTGCTTGTGTTCATGTTGATCAGAAATCTGCGTGTTGCTACTATTCAAACTTGCTCTGAATCACACTTTGCACTGGAGAAGTGTGAGGGTGTTTTCTTGCCCTGGGTTTCGTCTGGCAGTCCTCTGACTGGCAGTGCTTGTTCGTGCTACACTCAGCCCGAGCAGTAGATCTGCAGATTGGGCCTGGAAAAGCATGATGGGGCAGTAAATGACGGCGCTATTTTTAGTCAACATGGTCTATTGTTGAGTGCCAGCTCTCTATTCATGAAAAAAAATACAGAAATAGTAAGTGAGGCTGCATTAAAGTGATGCATTAATATGACATCAATTTGCATATCATTTAAAAACCCTTTTGATAGACTACTATTGTAATGGAAGGCATGACAACGGATTTCATTAAAATGTGTCATTTGCTAGCTTGAAATACATAAATGCAGGGAATAGTAGCAGTGAGTGTTAACTAAACCCACACCCTTGTCTGTAAGTGTCTATGTCAGATCCTATTGAACCCGCTAACATCCAGATTGGCTTGTTTGGCACTGAGGTGTGTTGGTGTTCCTGTCAGGCGGCCTCCCTGGTTTGGGGTCAACATCGCGCTGCCAAAGGTCAACCCCCTGGTAATTTGTTTTACCGCCGCCCCATCACCGTCCAATCACAAGGCGTCGTATCAGGTAAACCAATTATTATCCGACATGAATCGGAGGGCAGAGAGGTCCCACATGACCACTTCCTCTATTATTAGCGACGTGTCTCTTTTTTGCCTGTGAAAAGGCACCTTGTCCCCGAGTCCCAGTGTGTCTTTTTCTGCCGCTTATCAGCTGCCAAGTGACTTCAATTTACCTGCAATATGCAATTCTGTGTGGGATTTTTTAAAAGGTAATTTAACCTACATTCAGACAAGAAAAAAATGAATTAAGCACTGCTGTTTCTCTCCCTCATTTTGCCTCCCTCTTCCTGCCTCAAAAGCATGAACGGCAGTCGGAGCGAGCGAGCGAGCTTTCTCCTGCTTAGTATTCAGCTGTAATTCTCCAGGGTGGACACCATGCTGTGTAGACAATCTGCATTTTGATTGGTGTACACTGGAAGTTTCCGCACGGCTCTTAAAAAAGCGGATGCATTGGAAGACAACACAGAAAAGCGGATGCATTAGAAGACAACACAGAGCTGCCATTTAAGAAATGGTTTTCCACGTATATATTTAGCAGACTGTTCTGTGGAATTTGCAAATAACTTGGTGAGATTTATCTTGTTTCATTAGCCGCGCTGACACAAGGGCATGATGGGAAACTGATCGCTTGCTGCCCTGCGACTGTGTTGGCCAACATGGAAATGCCAGCGATATATAACCCTCTCAGAGAGCCATTTGTACAATCTCACCATTAGGAGCCACTTTGTTCCTGTAGCCCCTCTGGCCTCAAACCAGGCTTCAGCCTCCGATGGCTGTAACCATGGCAACTGCCTTCATTCAACACTTGCAAATAATGAAGACAATGTGTTTTCCATTTAGATGAGCTTTTTCTTTTTCTTTTTTTTTTTTAGCGTGCAAGAAGATATGGAGAGTCCACCCTGACTGTTTCATTAAGGGGGCTTAACAACATGATTCCTTTTGCTGGATGCTCTGTGCGAGCTGAATCACGGATTAAATTGGTCTGGTGGGACACGAGTCAATACCAGTGTTCAAGATTCAATATTATGTTCTACAACTGAACTTGGAAAAAGTTGTTTTTCTTCCTGGCCTCGGTGGATTTGAGTGTTGTAGGGAGAAACATCAAGAAAAATGGAGAAGGGCCTCGGGGCAAAGAGTTTAGTATCTTGATCACATAAAGCAAAACAAAAAGTACAAGGAGGGCAAATGAAAAGTAGAAGTGTGGGCTCCTGAAGGCGTTCAACAGCCTCTTGATTATATTTGACTTATAGCTGCAGTGGACCGTTTTACACGACTCTTATCATTCCAATCAGTAATTGACACGATACTCCCAAAGGTAATTGTTCCTACTGTGCATAGAGGAGTTGTGCAGACTTGATGCTGACATTTTGGGTGTGATACCTTTTGTGTTTACTTCTCAAATACAGTGATATACTTTGCAACCTGTTTCATCATCTGACTAATGTTTTTTTTTTTTTTGTTTGTTTTTGACAGACATTGCAATGTTGCCATTTTCCCAGTTTTATAATTTTATCACAACCGAAAATAACAATGGTTATACGGTGAAAATAAGAAACAGTAGTAATAGTCGTACTAATACAGAAATATTCTTCAACTACTCACTTGTATCATTAATATTTTAGGGTCAAATCCTAATAAAGTTTAGGGTCAAATCCTCACAGGACACACACACACACACACACACACACACACACACACACACACACACACACATTGTGGAAAGAATGGAAAGAACTCAAGGGGCAGGAGTCTCCTTTCCACTGTTTATAGGGAAAACTCCCTGGAAGCAGTACCAGCTTTCTAGGCCAAAATTAATTCAAGAGGTTTTTTTTTTTTTTTTTACAAATCACTAGACAGGAAACATGGCGTTGTTCTCCACTTCCACTTCTTCTCTTGCGCGTCCCAGTAAACATTCTTTTGATTCCGCCGTGTTGTTTCGCTCACAAGGAAAAAGCACACAAAGCAGATAGTTACTCTAATTCCTTGATGACAAGAGTTTATCTCGCGGAGTGGAGTGCAGCTTGTTGCCTCGCGTGGCATCTGTGTTAACACGAAAAAACCTGTTTAAGAACTATTGACTGGAGGAGCTGCTGGCAATAGCATTCCTATGATTTTTCTATTTCTCGCTTCTTGCTGAGCTTTGTGAACCTCCAGTCTGAGGACTCTGTTCTGCTGCTTCCCTGACAACAGAGCAGTAACCTTTACAGAAAATATGAAAAAAACAAAAAAAACAAGGGCACCACAATACCACTTCAGAGTCGGTCTGTTGCTACAACAAACAATGCGGTGAGCTCCGGCGCTTCGTGTGCACAGGGGCCACAGTGCACTGTGATTGATATACGAGAGATAAAACAGTGTTTGACTCCTGAATCCGGCTCCAATCACACGCTCTCTGTGACGCACACTCGCTGCACGCTATCTCCACCACACACGGCCCGCAAAGCTGATAAGCCGGGCTGAAGCAGTCGTATCTACCTCTTCTGGAAGAGTTTTTCTTCTTGAATAAATAAACTACTTCTAAAAAGAAACATCTACGGATTCCAGTAGCCTAAGTGGAGACTGACAGCAATACAGATTCTGTCAAAAGTCCTATCTTTTGGGTCCTGAAACGATTAGTCAATTAATCAATTAGTCGTTTATAGAAAATGTATTAATATTAGCTTCGCTCTGTTTGTCATTGGAAATTAAAAATCTTTTGGTTTTGGACTGTTGATCAGACCGAAAAAGCAATTGGAAGATGTCTCCTTGGACTTTTGAAACTTGTCATGGGCATTTTCTGCTATCTATCAAAATGTTCTAGACTAAATATTAATCAATTTATGAATCAAAATAGATTGATCAAAATTGAAAATAAGTAGCAACCCTAGTCCTTTCCTTGAATGCTGCCCACTTCAGCATGTAGCCGTTCATTACTTGCTGATTGTAAAGCAGCACGAGGAGTTTTTTTTATGGAAAAGCTTGTATGATTGGTACACTTCAGCTTCATACTGCTGCATGTATTTTTAATGAGACAAGCCTTCCTGATAGAGAGGGAGACCGCTCGCATGACTGATGATGCATTACATCTCAATTGGGTATTTGAGAAATCTTTTATGCCGGTCCTTTTATCCTTTGAAGTGATCACAAATAATGATATTGAATTATCTTTTTAAGCCATTTGTGGTCCCAAGGCATTAAAGATATCTCTCTTATGAGATCGTCTGTCCTCGTGATGGACACTGGGTTGTTTTAAGTGACACGTCTAAGCACAGTCTCTCTATTTTAGGTGCCTGTAGATATGTAAGTAATTTAGTAATGTAGTGGCACATCTTAACGTTGTCATATCCAACACAGAGGCTCCACTAAAGCCTCTTATTGTCTCAATGTCACTGCACACACACTAAAAGAACAAACACTGTTAAAGCGCCTCAGAGTGTGGACCTTATGAAGCTAAAGGTTAAAGAAAACTCGACAAAATTGAAGACTGCAGGAGAATTTTGATGAATGTTAGACATCCACCACACACACACACACACACACACACACAAACACTATATTCCCAAACGACCACCAGAGAGGGACGGAGGCTGCAGCGAGCCTGTAAGAGGCCACCAGGTGTGACCGATTCATTATTTACCTACAGAGGCAGTCTAGCAGCGTCTGCACGCTGTGCACAGCCCTTCCTTTGTAGGAGAGCTGTGTCGGGATCAGATGAGAGAGGGCACCTTTGTGGATAGACATCTTTGTTCACACCCTGCCTGTGGGTCGCCCTTTACTGCTCCTCACTCGGACGGACAAAATGCATTTATGTTTTGTTTCTGTCTGAAAAAAAAGTAGATTGATTCGACTTGTCCAGAACCCAGTTACACAGTACAGTACAGCGAGTTCTTCTTTTCAGTAACCAGCAGCTCAAATTTAGTAATTACTATTCACAGTAAGCTGGGATCAGACCACACAACATTTATGTCTTTCCAGATGGTCACTATGCCAGATTAGGAGATTTGACCTGCTGTGAGTTGACCGAGAGACGTGTCAGACTGTGTTGAACTGTTGTTGATAATGTATTGTTGTTGTTATTATATACCAAATCTTGTTAAAATACCTTTTCAACAATGTCAACATAGTCATATCTTCTTTAATTAATATTACGTTCCCTATGATATTGTGAAAATTGAAAATTATATAGGTGGAGGCTTAAAATGAGCCCAGTGGGCTTCCTCCCTCTTCCTGAACTGTGATTAACTATCTCTGTTATGTTTGTGTATTTTTTTTTTAAATTGTGCAAAATTATTATAATATATATTTTTTTAAAACAGCCAACCTCTACCTGAATGACTTGCAAAAGTCTTTGGGCAGACCAGCACTAGTTGGACCATCGATGTCAACCAACATGTCATGAAACCTGCTAGAAGTTGTTGAACTAGGTGAAGGAAATGCCAGAGGAGGAACATGACTTCTGGTTACTGCAAAGGTGTCTCATTAACATGGTATTTCTTTTTTTAAGCTAGCTGCGACGCCCAACACAGGAACATGTAACCGAGCTGAGCAACGCCCACAGACGTATGCATGACATCTCAGTGGGCTCAGCAAAGGTTGCTGCCTGTGAGCGGAGGAGAGATTTACACCAGACGACTGAGGATATGAAATGTTGACAGATGGGAAATAAGCCTTATGTCAATAAGAAAACCACACGAGGGGTTGTGGGTCGGGTCACCTCATATCAGTGCTTCCTTACGTAAACTCTGTACCACGACACTTCAGATAAAAGCCCTTAAGTGGGGCTATTTGGAGGGCTTAGGTGAGACCACCTTCCCAAGAATGCTCTACTCCATCTTGCGTAAACTCTCCTCTATTCTATTTTATTTTATCTTCCGTATAACCACCACACTAGTAGAGATAAATTGCTCTTCCATGGACAACTTGGCTCAGGTTCACACACATCAAGGGTCATTACGGCGGCTGACAAAAGCTTTCGTTTAATGAATTTGTGTAAAAGAGTTCAGCCTCTTCTGGTTCAGACACAGTGTGTGTGTGTGTGTGTGTGTGTGTGTGTGTGTGTGTGTGTGTGTGTGTGTGTGTGTGTGTGTGTGTGTGTGTGTGTGTGTGTGATAAGTGTGTGTGTGTGTGTGTGTGTGTGTGTGTGTGTGTGTGTGTGTATGTGTGAAGGAGCCTGGTTTCATTTCTTCTTGTAACACCCTAATGACTTTATTGTTTCATTCTTATCCAGCCTCCTGAAGGTATTACCATATAAACACCTGTGTTATCAAAGCACCGCAAACAATTTCCTGGATAATTTAACAAAGATGCGATTGTTGATTCGCTATGAGGTGTTGTGACTTATGAGAGTGTGTGTGTGTGTGTGTGTGTGTGTGTGTGTGTGTGTTGCGTGTATGCGTGTGTGCACATTTTAAGATATCTATTTTCTCTGTGTGTTTGTCTCTGTGTGCATCTTTGGAGATATTTTCTGTGTGGGTGTTTGTCTCTGAGTGCATTTTGGGATATCCATTTTGTGTGTGTGTGTGTGTGTGTGTGTGTGTGTGTGTGTGTGTGTGTGTGTGTGTGTGTGTGTGTGTGTGTGTGTGTGTGTGTGTGTGTGTGTGTGTGTGTGTGTGCAGAGCTTAAACCTGTCTGAACCTGGCTACAGCTGGACACTTTTGCAGCTCCAATTGTAGAGTAAAAATATGTCTGAGTTGCCTTAAATGGAGGCTGTTTTGGTGAAGAGGGGACGGAGCGAATGTTCTGCATTACCCATCATGCTTCATGCAATCTGTATCAAAACCCCGGGTGAGGCGAGCAAAAAAAAGGGAACACTTGCATAACGTAGGAGCCTGATGTTACCCTACAGAATTGGACCTCTCTACTCTTTTCTTTTTTTTTTTAACCCTCCCCTCCTCCTCTCTGGTTCTCCCTTTTTCTGTCTTTGACTCTCTCTCTCTCTCTCTCTCTCTCTCTCTCTCTCTCCTCCCTCTTAGTCACAGGGGTTGGATTGTTCTGCTGAGGCTTGGCAGGGGCCGCGGATGGGAAAAGTGCAGGGGAGGCAGCTAACACTTCCTGCCTCCCTGAATCGGAGAGTTAACCTTCACCGAGGGCACAATGGCTTCTCGTTAGCGAAACCACCCCACATGCAGGCAACCTGTCACCAGCCATGTTCCCGTCCGCTGACCCCTTTTTGTGTTACTCCGTCCTCTCTCGGACTATATGTACAACCAAGGGTGCACCTCAGAGCTACACAATAGAGGAGGTTAATACGCTGTACAGTATCTATCGATATATAACTTTTGGTGTTTACATTTTTTTATATTTTATCCATATTTCCATATTTTATATCCAGAAGCTGAAGATCTTTAGTTGCACATGTGAGAGCTGGTATTCGTCCTCTAGCTATTGAGGTTGGCAGATTCAAACACTTTCAGGCGGAAAAAAGTCCTGGGAGAAGTGGATTGTTGGTCTGTACAAACCAATGTCAATTACAGTATTCATGAAAATGAGAAAATGAAATACTCTGGTGTACACGAGCAAAGTCTGGAATGGTAGTTTGATTTTGATGTCTTTAAGTTAACTGACTTTATCTTTAAAGCTTGGAAAAAGAGGAAGGATGGATTTATTGATACAATTTCAGTTGCTAATATACATTTAACATTTCAATAATGTCAAATTGGTCATTTTTAGGGTTCTGCTAAAGACATTAAGGTCTGAAAATCTGATTATTTAGCTTGTGTTATCTAGTGTTCATTATTTTTTACTTAAGAACCTACATGCTGTACTCTGGATCTGGTTTATATCAATTTGTGGTGTCTGGTAAACTCATGGAAACGGGATATATTTATATGAAAAGATTAATAAATTAGCAAATCAAGAAAAATAGTTCAAACCATTTTTGTGAGAAATAAAATATTTCTTTGCAGCTTTTCAGATGTAAGAATTCCCTTGTTTTCTGAATATTATCTGGTTTGGGATTGTTGGGTGGACAGAATAAAAGGCCATTTTTTTGCTATTTTCTGACATTATATTGACTTAGTCAATGAATCAATAATGAAACAAATTGTTAGTTACAGCCCTGCTTGTATACATGATGCAATTGTACGAACCTCATCTTCATCATGAACAAACTCATTTTCATTTACGTACAGATGCTTTGTCAGGACCCCTTGGCATCACTTAGGTTTAGGCAACAAATATACTTGGTTAGGTTTAGTAAAAAATGGTGGTCTGGGTTAAAATAAGAACCTTTGTGAGATCACTTCTGTAACATATGGCCTACATTACGTACAACAAAGTTAAGAACTTTACATAGCGTTCTTCCGTAACTTAAAATAACTACACGTTTACTTCTGCACAAACAGACACGAACAAACACATATGACCTTAAACAATCCTGGACAAACACACAACCCACTGTTCATTTACCAACGTGGCAAAGTGACACACCAAACCACACAATACAACCACTGAAAAAAACAAGCATGAGATCACCCACCCACACCTATAAAGGGTGTAGATTCACGCTTGTGAATAGGCCTGATAAGGGGTAAAAAAGTATGCGGGCCAAAGAGATGACTTGTACAAGGCTGTTTTTTCCAAAATGAGTCACTACATTAAAAGGAAAAGTATGGCATACGGTGAAAGTAAATGTTGTTTTCCTCTCATTTTCACTGACAAAAACACAAGCATGAACAAGGCTAGCCTTGGAGAAAATAAAGCATTGATTTTGCACACTGCCCTTTCTACTGCAGAGGACTCCGATCAATAGGCTCAAGTAATACTCCGCACAAGTTTAATGCTTGAGCTGTACAGAGGCAGACAAGTGCTTTGTCTGGAAATTATTCCTTTTTTTTTCTCCCCTTTTTTTTTTATTGCACCAGCACCAGCGTTTGAAAGCAAAACAAAAGCAACTGGATCTGTTTAAAGAAACAGCGCTTTTGGTCCAATGACCGAAGCTCTGCGGTTGGTGCAGGGATCGGTGCAGGTCAGGCAGATCACGCCGTGATGAAAGGTTCATCTAAATCAATGGAGGAAGTTACACGTGTTCACCAGGAAAGGAAAGCGAAAGCGAGAGAGAGAGAGAGAGAGAGAGAGAGAGGGGGGAAGGAGGTTTGCCCGTCAGGAGAGAGGGTCATATTGCCAACCAGGAGTCAACCAGAGAGATGACCTCCAGCTAAGCTTGTGACCTTTGACCCAGAGAGCTACAAAGGCTGGAGGAACAGACACTCTCCACAACCTGAATCAAGATAAGCATCAGATTCTTTGAAGTAGTGACTGAAAACTACACACAGAAGGTGATCCGATGCCTCCTGACATCTTGTGAGAGCACACAGGAAATCTGTGAATGACTCTGCTAATGAGGCAACGACTGAGCAAAAAAATAAATAAAATAACAATAATAAAACGTCTCTCCTCTTTACCCTGCAAGACTTTCATTTCCTGACTGCTAACTTTTCCTTTTAAGGTTCCTCCAAAGTCAGCGAGAAAAGAAAACTCCTGCGTCACCTGTAAAACATTAAAAAGCGTTGACCCAGAGATTTGAACACTCATTAAGTGTTTTAAAGTGGAGAATTCTCAGAGATCCCCCCTCTCTCTCAGATGTTTCCCTCCGTGTCGACCAAATGGTATATCAAGTTCAGGAAATTAGCCAGTTCCTGTTGGGGGAAGAGAGAGAGAGAGCCGAGAGAGGCCAGCGTCAGTGCAGCACACTTTTTTTACTACAGCTCCTCTCGGGCCTATATTACATCCAGAAGTCAGAATAACGCCAGCTCTACGCTTGTATGTTACTCCGAAAAACCATTTCATTAAAATCCTGGTGAATGAGGAAAACCAATAACTACATTACCCACTTGTCTGTATGATTGCAGAATATATACACTTTCACAGCACAGTGAAATATCTCGGCGTTCGCGTTGCACTCAGACGAACGGTGGATCGACATCTCAACACCTTTACAAACACAGACATTCCTTCAGGTTAGTTCTGTGCGAATAATACTGCCATTAGGTCTTTTAATATCCTCTAGATAAATTGCTGTGGACCCCTGAGACACGACTGCTGTCCACACATCAGGAACCAATCAAAGGTCCCTCCTGGTCATGGCTCTGCCAGGCTTGAAGCAGCAACATTTCCCCCGGGAAATAGAGAAAGGCCAAATAATCAAAGACTCTCCGCCACTTCCTGCCCTTAATCGGTCCAGAGCATCTCAACAGGCCTAGTTCTGGGCCGGGATGATGTTAAGACGGCTTTTCTTTGCTTTAACCGAATTAAACGCGGCCAAAGATTACGTTGGGGATGACAGAACAAGTTGACCCAACGAGTGGACGGGTGAGTGACAGCACCACCGCCGTCGACGCCACCAGACTGGGTTTGGCATGTCACACAACTGTGACCCCTGTTGCACTCACAAGCCTACAGTTGAAACCCTAACCCTGCTGTTTCCATTGCACTCTTCAAACAGACAACTGGCCCCTGCAGCATGTGGTGTAAAAAAGCTTCCTCATGCGTGAAAAAGCGAGCGCACACACACAGACACAAAAACAAGTTAATGTGAGAAAATGTAAGTTGTTTACTGAATTTCTCCACAGAAAAATCCTCTAAAAGTCAAAAGTGAGGACGCCTTGGGTAGGAAAATTGGCCAACTGGGCTCCGTAGCGGCTTGAGTCTGCACAGTGTCTTCTTAAACTCTATTGACCGGCAGCCGTCAAGGCAGACCCTGGCATGCTGCAACTGAAATTAGGTTAGGAGAAGTCATTTGTCTTTTGTGTGTGGTGGGAGAGCTAAGGGGAAAAAAAAAATACGGAGGCCAGATTGAGCAGGAAGGCTGTAAAGAGGAAGGGGGTTCATGCAGACTAACATCTGTGATATTTCTTCACTTCTTACTCGTTCTCCCATCCCCCCCTCGCCTTGGGTGTGCCAAATGCTAAGGTGGGGCTTACAAAAACAAAGAGCAAGGGTAATTTTTGGTTAGCAGGAGTGTTGTGCATGGCCATGTGGTCCCTCAACTTTTCTGGATATAACTTTTGTTGGAAAATAACTTAAACATAAGTTGTGTTGCTGATAACAGAGTCTGTCAAGAATTGTGATTAAGACCAAGAGGTCCTAGAATGTCTTCATTGTTCACAATGAACTATTTCAACTCAAATGAGACATGGAAAAGAGAAAGTTTCCACTGATTTATATACAATGTATATATACTGTGTCTTGTTTCATGGCTAGCAAGCTGTGGAAATTACACTTGGATATTTGCAAAGCTAGCAAGCCGCCCGTGTTATTTAATGGATTTTCCAACAGTGAAACACATCATATAACATGTAATTACACTTGATATTTCCAGGTCATGATGTGGAGTCGAGGTTCTCCATTTAAAGCTTAGATCTTACTGTTTCAGAATACGATTAATAAATGTAATATGTTGTGGGGAAGAACAACCTTGAAATGTAAGAGTAAATTGTGATAAAAAAATAGGCATATTCACATTGAACCTTCATATTTTATATGCAATAAAGATTATATCTGAACCAACAAATAACAATCATAAAATGTAAAAAAAAAAAATAATAGTAAATGTAAATAGACTACTTTAGATTCAAAGTAGTCCATTAAAAAAGTATTCTGTTCTGTCTTAAATGAAATCTTATAAAATAGATTTAATATTCATTAATATTTGAATTAGAAAACGCACCAACAAGTAAATAATTATGTGCATGTTTTAACCAGAAAAACATGCTAATCTTTTAAATCACAACTGAAAAAAAAAAAGCAAAGAGGCGGAGTGCTATCAGTGATAATTGCTCATGGATAACCTGTAATTTTGGCTCATTAGGGGAGCTAACAGGCTAACTAGCGTTGTGTGCTAGCAGCTCATCCCTGGCTGGCGGGGGGTGGGGGGTGGGTGTGGGGGTGTGGGTGTGTGGGGTGTGTGTGTGTGTGTGTGTGGGGGGGGGGGGGTAAAGCCTCACTTCACCACATTGGTTCGTTATCTCAGCCTCTTCCCAGGTACAGTAGCACCACAAGCTGCCTCAGCTTGCTTGAACAGACGTTATAGCTTGTTGGGCTTTCCCCACTTCACCTCAGATGCATTACACACACACACACACACACACACACACACACACACACACACACACACACACACACACACACACACACACACACACACACACACACACACACACACACACACACACACACACACACACACACACAGGAATAGAGAAACACAAAGCATCACTGTGCTCTAATCGAATCACTTGCTTGTTTTATTACAGTGGGGGTTACAAGAAGTGCAGGCTTTGCTAATAGGCAGCTAGCAGGGTGCCTGCAGTTTTCAACAAGGTGCTCTCTAGATTCTTGGTGACCTTTTAAATTGAAATAAATGTGAAAGTGAAAACAGCTCTAGACCTCTGTAATACAGTTGATTGTTCACCACAGGGCTGTTTTTTTCTCACCACCACATTAAATCTTCAAATCCTATATTAATCCTAAACGTTTAAGACATTTTAGGAAGTGCTAATGTGCTGATTTGTAGAGCCGCAACCAAACAATTAGTCTGTAAAGCGGGACAAATAAGTGGAAAATGCTCATAACAATTTCCCATTGCAAGATGTAAAGTGTTCCGTGTTTTGTTTTCTCCCCAAAAAGCAGTCAAACACCCCAAAAAGATATCTGATAAAAAATTGAAGATAAGATAAAATGCAGTCTCCCTTTTTAGAAGCTATTACCAACAATTTTTTTATGGCATTTTTGCTTAACAAATGACCTAAAAGATTAGCTGTTTATCAGAATTGCTAAAGATTTTCTATCTAATTGATTTATGAGCTAACTATTTCAGCTCCACCAATTTGCGCCCAAAGTGAACCCTCTTCTTCCGGCTAATGTGTTCTTTCTGGATGTGGTCCCCTGACAGAGCCCCCCCCCAGCACTGGAACAGCAGCACTGGTCTGCTGCAAAAACACTTTGCCGTTGCTGCCACCTTGTTCTCGTGTCAGGAAACAATGTTTGTCTGCTGGCTCAGATGCTGCCTCCTGTCTCCAAGATGAGACCACCCCTCCTTTCCGTCCCCCCTCAGCCCCCTACTCCCCTCATGGTTGGGCCCACCCCAAAGGGGGGTTGAATTTAATAAAGGCTCCCTCAGCCACATGCTAAAAAGGTATGCAAATGTGCAGGTCCTTCTGTTTTCTGATGTTGCCCCCCCCCCCCCCCCCAACATCCAACTGACTGCTCTTCTCTCCAAACCCAAGCCAAACACAGAGGGAGAGAGAGAGAGAGAGAGAGAGAGAGAGAGAGAGAGAGAGGGGGGGGAGAAAGAGAGTTTGGGTGTTTGTTTTTTTCGGAGGAATGGATTATTTTGTTAGGACCGCTCTTGGGTATTTGATCTGAAAAGCTATTACGATGATTGTGATTAGAATTAATTACATTATGAGCTACAGGAAACTGAGAAAAGAGGTACTTCACGTGCTTCTTTGAGGAGAAGATGAATCACAGACGCACCAACACATCCAATAATTCCTTGAGAGCGAAAAACATGAAATTAATATTGGTACGTCATGTACAAAATTGGTCAACCTCAGGGCCAATCGCTAATAGATAAACTAATAAAAATCAAACACCCTAACATATATGTGCTGTAAAAAAAAAAAAATCAAAAACAATATTGACTTCTCCAGCTGTCTGCAGCACCTCCTCCTCCTCCTCCTCCTTCCAGATATCAGTGATCCCTATCTAATACAAAGGGCCCAGCCTTTGCATGGCTTCCATGATGACCCGTGTTCACGAGGAGGTGAGAGCTGATCATTTTGTTCCGATGTAGTGAGCCGTGACAGGCAGCAGTGCGGGAAGGAGGACGGGAAGGAGGGAGGGAAGGAGGGAAGGAGGGGGAGGGGGGTGAAGCGAGGAGAGGAAGGCCACGGAGGGACCCACCAGAAGCAGCAGAGAGCCGGGGCCAGACTGAGGGGACCAGCCTTTCCTGCTGCTTCCTTTCCGTGCTCTTGGCCAGCTGAGCAATCAGGTCACCTCTCTTTCCCGTGTCGCTTCTGGTCAATTGTTCTCCTCCCTCTCTCTCTCTCTCTCTCTCTTCTCCCTTCTCTCTCTCTCTTCTCTCTTCTCTCTCTTTCTCTCCCTCCTCTCCTCCCAGTGCCACAGCCTGCAGCTGTTGCGGCTGATGTCATTTTTTGATAGGATTTTTTTTGTCTGTGCCTGCTTGTTGGTTTCTGCCTCTCTGCCTAAACAAATGCAAACATGGCGAGGGCTCATTTAAACGGGCGCACGCTGTGGATCTTTCATGCGGGACACGCGGAGGGGAGGAGGAGTGATTGCAACGCCGCTCTCATGCAAACCCCGAGATGATATGCAAAGTCAGATTTGTTCTCCGGAGAACTTCCCGGTAATATTATCAGAAGTTGTTTCCATAACTATGCAACAACGCAACAGCACACCAAGGAATACAGCCACCTTAAAAAAAATAAGAGATCTCCATTCATGCTATCACGCTCCGAATGTTAGTTCTTGACCCGCACTTGCCAAGTCGGAAGAGAACAGGAAGTACACAAACATGCCCTTTTGACCTCCTACAACCCTCCATTCACTGAGAACAACTAGTTCTTCAAGCTAAATATAAGCTCATACTGTAAGCAGAGGGGAATCTATATCGAGCTACATTTATCAAACAATATCAACGCTTCATCCTGAGGGTGTCTCAGGAAAATACACTGCAGAATGTAACGCAGCGCACGCTTCAAGCTATGAAGAGAGACGGAGAGAGAGAGGGAGTTGTGGTGATGCTAGCTGACAGTTAATTCCCAGCTTTGAGAAGATTTACTCCAACATGGTCATGATGAAAATTCCCTTTTTGCACAGAGAGTTTTGTTGGAGACTCTGAGACAGATTAGATCACGTCTTGGCTTGTTCAAAGACCAGAAATATTTACATTATTGGCTCAAATGGCATCTGAATGAGTGCATCAAACCCTCATCAAGGACAGAGCCGGGCATGCCTGCAGATTTGGCACATTCTGGTCTCTATAAACAAAGATGAACATGATATTCAGAGTCTGTTTTCCCCGGTGGTAATGTATCCTAAAATGAGCAATCTCACAAGATTGAACAGATTCTAGCAACAGCAATCTGTTGAAACTGAGAAGGAGATAAATAAAAGTCTGTATGAATGTGTGGCAATGAGACGCAACTGTTGTCCTGACCTTGAAATAACTGCCACTTACGAAAAGCTGTTTTGGTATGAGAGACACCGATTATAGCCCATTTCTAGGCCAGCACATAATCAGTGTCCAAGTTCTGAATCAATGACCTACTTCCAAGCACATACACATACCCACTGCACATACGCTGCGAGGCAAAAACTCCCTTTCAACAGCTTCATGTGGAGAAATACAGGAAATCAAATCGCGCCGACAATTTGTTTTGATCTGACAATTTATCCGAGTGTAGATGTTTAGAAAAGACAAATGAGGGCGGCACGATTTCATAACAGCAGGCAGAGCAGCGGAGGCCGTCCGCAGAGCTGCTCGGGTTATTTTGACACTGGCTGGCAAGGGAAGGGAGGGGGTTGGGGGGGGGGGTCAGCGGGGTCACGAACGCCAGTGCTTTACTAGTGAGAGTGGATCAGATCTGACCTGGATAAAGTGGAGAAAACAGTCAGCGCCGACTTCCACGGCCTCCCGCGCTGTGAGGAGATGTGAGCGGCGGCTCGGCTGGCGAGGGTCAGGACAGCACACAGAGAGAGCGAGGACCCAGCATGCCGACTCCTAATGCAGGGTGGGCTATTTACGGAAACACCCCACCCCACCCCACCCCACCCCACCCCACCACCACACCGCCTCCTGTGCTCTCCCCTGACTTGCCTCTACAACCCCCCCGGAGCGGATTCACCACCACACAGCTCCATGTACCATGCAGTCATGCAGACAGATGGGGAGAGGCTTTTTCCGAGCATCCGGCTCCTTCCTCTAGTACCGGGGAAATACTTACATCCCCCGACACAAACCCTCTGACTTCATATTTGTATTAAATGAGATGTTATTTTAGCCCTGGTTGTTAGCAGTCAAGTTGAGGCGGAGAAGACAGAGGCGAGGTGTGCTGCTGCAAATACGTACACATGCTGCTGTCATGTGGAACCGCCCCAGACATGCTGCAGGCCGATGACAAAGACAGACCGGCAGACATGATTTAATGAATGGAGGACACTAGAGTGCATGTGCAATCATTGCCTTATGTGAGGCATCACTACTTCAAAAGGTCGGCTCCTCCAGATTACCAAAAGATATATAGATTTTCACACTTAAAGGATAGATTAAACAAACATAACCCACACATTCGTATGCACACTGAATGCTGGGATCATTACCCCTGTTCATACTGTCCCTGTATCTCCATTGGAAGAGATGGAGAAGAATCTCTCTCTCTCTGCAAGAAGTGCACACAGAAGTTCAGCAGAAGGTAAAATGAGGCTTCAGCAGCCTGAGTGAGTCAAATCAAGTCTTCTTAGTTCAATATTCCTCCTTTGTGTTTCCCCAGACTGTTTCTTTGCCGAGCCGCTGCAGAGGGACAATAAAACAAAGGGGAATATCGCACTAAGACTGTAACTGGCTTTGGACCATACCCGCTTGATTTGTCAGACTGCTGAAGCGATGCAAACATATCCTTTAATAGCCATGCAGACAGTTATGGCTTTATTTGCTCAGGTTTTGATATAAACCTCACACAGAACTACTTTCTGTTGAAGAAACAATCCCTATGATTGTTGACAAAAAGGTTTATAAAAAAGAGTAACCCTGACACTCTTTTAACATATCTTGCTGTTCAACAAAAATTCCATTCACCTCCATTGTATTGGAGTTGGAGGCAGATATCTCAAAAACCTGCAAGGTTACAAGAGGTTCATAAGTACATATTTCTTAGTGGGTGAACCAACCCCTTTAAAAAAAAAAAAAAAAAAAAAATCATGTCTTTTCCCTCACTTCCCAGAAAGGAATGACAGACAGTAGATGAATTCTGGGAGTTGAAAACCTCCTCATAATTGAAGGTATGTGCTTTACCTTGGCCTGCTGAACCATCAAAAAGGACGCCTAAGGCTGTAACATATTTTGACGCACTCCTCCATCTCTGTGTGTGGCGTTTGGCCTGCTGTTTCTCGGGGGAGCATTGATTCAGCATAATGACTTTTGTGGAGAGAAAAAAAGCCCTTTTCCACACTGGACGGCCCCTGTCTCAAGCCATACTTGTTATCGGGTTTAGACAACAAAGAGAGCAGAGTAAGAACATGCAGCGAGTAGACTAATCCTTTTTCTCTATAAAGGTACATCAGGTTTGGTCACTGAATCCCACCAAAAAACTATTATACTGAACTGAATATGAATGTTTCATGTTCATGCATGGTTTCACAAAACTCTTCCTTCAGCTCATTCGTGACAACTGTTGGGGGAAAGTGATCATGTTTTTTTTATCATTGAATGACAAAACTTAACCACTCCATCTTAAATGAATGACTTCCTTTTCTCTGAGCTGTGCAGGTCTCCAGCGAGGTTAAATGGGTATATCCTGCTGACCCCGCTACCCAGCTCCACCACAAACATGACCTACGTCAGTTTGTGCACGCTGCAGCGGAGCAGAGTGGACAACTCAAGGAGCAAAAGGTTCAAGGGGGGTGGGGGGGAGAGGCTGTGTTTTGCAGAATTTGGTCCAAATTGTTAGATATAGAGGAAGTTAAATGACTGTAATGTAAGTTAAAATAGAGGAAAAAAATTAAAAATATATACATTTGTAAATAACAAGCAACCAAAGCAAACACGTGGAGAGAAATCATCCGGAAACAGGACAACAGCATTAATAGCCACTGTCCTGCCCAGGGCATTGTAGTCTGACAAAGACCTCAAAGCTGTGTTTCTGGTGAAAAAGCAGAACAAATGGGGATTACAATATTTGAGGAAGTAGAGCCTTTCAGTTGACCTACATCCCCCACAGAGAGTCCAAATTATAATCCCAGCATACATGCTACACTATTGAATTTTTAGATTCTGTATCAGCACCATGAAATGTGTGAGATGGCAACTAAATGGGTAAAAAAAAAAAATGAGTGGCAGGAGATACTGACAGCTCTGGAGGTTGAAATGTGTGTTTACGGCTCCTGATTTCAGTTTATTTAATTGTTTTCGAACTTGACAGCTTTAGATCCAAATGTAAGTTTACAGTTTTTATGTTAACTCCCTCTGTGGACTAAGGCACACAGCTGAAACACAGAGAAGAATCCACGCAGCTGTGAGCTTAAACAAAAGCCTGAGACACATTAAATCATTCTTTAGCATTTAGTGCTACTAAATGCTAAAGAATGATTTAATGTGTCTCTCTAAGGTTTTGATTAGAGTATTCATTGAACCCTGCACTCTAACACTCCAAATCAATTAGATGGACCACTATGCTCACACACACATTTGAACTGGTTAAATCTAATAATGATTTAATGCATGCCCGTCCTCTAGCAAAAGTCCAGAGCAATAATCATACGCGCGCACAAACAACATCCGTTAATGGCTTTAGCGATGGTGGCGTAATCGCTTAAAATAAGCTTTCCAGTGAGCTAAATGCATAAGCAGAGGATGGATTCTATGGTTGTAGTTGAAGCTTTCTCTACTGGGTGGACAGTAGAGCTTTAACCCTTTAACCTTTATTTATTGTACATATGTTTCTGGATGAGAGTGAGAAGTTTCATAAAAGGAGAAGTACAAAATAAAGTCACACTTCCTTCTGTTTTTTCTTCTCTATTCTGAGTCGGAAGTTGGAAGCAGATTCGCACATTTATTCCACTTTCAACAGCAACATGTGACAAATAAAGGCAACTTCAAAATGATTCATGGAGGTTTGTGTGTGACAAGGATTATCGCAGGTTTCACCTCGTAAACTTAAATGTGTTACTCCCTAAATTTGAATTAATAGTTACTTTTTATATTTGATTTAAACCTCAATTAATGAGGAAAACCTATGTGAGATTAAACATCTGTTTTTCAAGATTCCTTGACCGAGGCAGGCAACAATAACAAAGATTTTTTTTTTTTCATCTTGTTTCATGTTTCACAGGTTTTACTTACTACCTAGACATCTCTTGCCTTGCTTTACAAATAAAGATGATCATCATATATTAGTTACTATTTGTTTAAATAGAACTTCCTGTGTGTGTGTGTGTGTGTGTGTGTGTGTGTGTGTGTGTGTGTGTGTGTGTGTGTGTGTGTGTGTGTGTGTGTGTGTGTGTGTGTGTGTGTGTGCATGTTTACGCAGCCTCAGGAAATGCCAGGACAGACTCGCTGCGTCTCCCGCGCTTCAGGCCCATGTGACTGGAAACACACAGGCCAGATTGTTTGCATGTTTTGCTCGGGGTCGCGATAAGAACATTTGCTTAGAGAAGAATATCACAGCAGAGCTCTGACCTGCCGGTGGGGGCGTGGTCCGGTTCGGCTGCTTATCTCTCATTAAACTTTTTTGAGCGATCAGCCATCCTGCTAATTTGCATGATGACTCCTGTGTTTGTGTCCCCGCAGCGATCCAAACGCAACTAGCCTCCGTTGGCTTCCTGCTCTCATCACATTAGCATAATGCAGATGCAACCAGAGTCGGTAACCTTGCTGTTGCTAAGCACTATTTACAGCAAAGATGTGAGAGCTACAGTGCTTCACACTTTTTCTTTACTAACCTACTTTCTTGCTTTATGCCTCAATATATATAGCAATGAATCAATTCATGTATATTATCATTCCAAAAAATATAATATATAAGTATATTTACCCTTTAAAAAAAATGTATTTAGTGTTACACAAATACATGGGGACTCTTGATTTTGACTTTTGGAGATTTACTAGACACCACTTTAAACTGCAATTGCAAATGCCAGCTTTTTATGTCCATAATAACTCTTTTAACTGTTTAAATGTACTTCTTCTAATTTTCAGATTATGAAAATGAATGTGTCTGAAACTGACAGAAACTTCAATAAGAGAACAGTTTCTTAGTTGATCATTAGACAAAGATAAATTTGAAATCCAGGATCAAGATGACACCACGGCAAAACAATGCACTGTTGCCCCATTTCTTTACTAACACGAAAACATTTTCAATCCATCAAAGTGCTCTCCTGTCTCGTAAAAGGTCAGCGGAAACCCGACTACTGATCATTATAAAACTAAGCCTTTCCCCAGAGCTGTAGAAGCTAAACAGTGGTGGCAGAGATGTAAATATTGTGAGGAAAGGCTCTAATCTTTTACCTCTTCATTTCCTCGTACAATAAATATTTAAGCAAATCTCATTACCATCGGTTCAAGCATGTCAGTTTGAGACAAAGTGTTCCAGATAGCACAGACTGAAAGGCAAGGTTAAAATGAGTAAGATACTAGGTGATGAATTTGAAACGGGGAAAAAAAAAAAAAAAATGTGGACGCTGCCATAAAATACTTGCACCCATCGCTCCCTTTGTGTTTGTACCTGGCACGCAGAGAGCTGTCTGGCTGGACATTTGTGCATTTTCTGCTTTGATAGTCCCACATCACTATTAATCTCTCACAAAGATGCCATTATAGATGTCATTAAATGTGGTGTCCAGCAAAAACGTGCGAGCAGCCAGTCTGAATAATTAATTCCTCCCGTTCGTGCTGCGGGGACTCTTCTGATCGCAGCTCAGCCCGGTAACACGCTCTGTTGTGATTGGCTAAAGCAAGGTCAGTATCTTAGGAGACCTCGCTCTAATATCCAGCAGCAATTAGTGGCTGCTGTGCGGATCTTGCACATGTTATTATGCGATAGGGGAGCGGGAGTGACCGTGAGGTGGAGATTTAATGTTGTGTCTCTGAATGCCGTCGCTAAGCAAAAACGGCTTATTGAAAAAAAAAAAAAAAAAAAGCACAAAGACGACAAAAGGAAGCATAAAAGATAGAGTGCTGAAAGAGCATTGAGTACGATCATTAGCATTATTTCTTACAAACCAAAGCCTTTCAATAACCAATGCATTGGCACATTAATAATCATATTTCATATACTTCAATACTTGAAGGACCACTGCACCCACTTTGGGAACCATTGCTAAACAGCATTGTCCACCGTTTTGGCATCTGATAAGCTTTCAAATATGTGGATACTGGACTGGTTTGAATCTCATTGCCATAAAACGCGGCTGTGCTTGCTTGGAAGCCGGTGAGGGATCATTTTTGAATCCTACAGGTTGAAGTGGGGAAACTGTGTGGAGTGTGGGCTGAAATGTGGGTGCATGTCGGAGGGGGGAAGAAGCTGCGAGAGACCGACTGAAAGTCCACATCCTCCCCAGGAAAACAGTGTTAGAGGAGAGGGATGAAAACTGACCGTTCCTGTTGAAGTGACCAATAAGGGAACAATGCAGAAAAAGAAAAAAAAAACACACACAGTCATGAGAAAGCACCACTGTCTCCATCAAAACACAGAGGCAACAAAGGAGTCAAACAGAAAGTTCCAGTGAAACGTCTGAGCGATGGACACTGAACAAGCTCCGCATGAGTCGGTCCATTGTGAGGCCCACAACGCACGAGTCGACTCCCCGAGTGAATCAGAGCAGTCAGCTGCCATCCACCACCTCAAGGCCCAGGGCCAGTGAGTAGCACAGGACCGCAGAGCATGTGACCGGCGGTCTCGCACACAACCGCCGGTACTGTACTGGGGACAGAGCCCAAGACAGTGAAGCTCTGAGATACGCTTCTCTAATGGATTAACTGTAAAACACGTTTGAACACGTTTTCTGCTTTTACCCGGTGCGGGTAATATACTGCTGTGATATAGGAACAGAGGTAGCAGTTGTTTGTAAATCTATAGATGACTGCGACTCGTGATCTACGGTCTGCTGGCAGGAAAGGGTGCAGTGACATCAATACTGCAGCGGGAGTTTGTCTGAGGCCTCGCTGAGGACACCAAAATATCCCTCCACCGCCCCCCCCTCCTCCTTCCTCTGACAGTGATACACGTGCAGCTGTCTAAATATTGCTTCTCCCTTCTTCTGCTTTTTATCTCGCCCATTCCTCTGCTCCTCTCTCGCCTTTTTTTTTTTCCGTCCCCCTAACCGGAGCGGGTTGACTTTAGGAGAGACAACTGTTCCGCCGCCACAACTGGGGATGTCCACATTTGGTGCTCCGCTGTCATGTCATCAGTCTGGGGACGGGGGGGGGGGGGCCGAGGGGGACGGGAATAACTCACCTTCTGCCATCCGGCTCTGAGCTATAACCAGCCGCACACCTGTGGTACCAATTATCTCGTAAGTAACCACAATTAGATTACTCTATATGTAAATAATATTTCCTAGAAGGCCATGCAGCAGGCAGTGCCTTTCATTGGTGTTAAAGTCATCAGTAATGACTGTATGCAGTTAGGCTTTTAATGCAATTTATATAGGACGCCAGAGCAAGGCTAATCTCATAAAAAGGACAAACAGAGCCATTAAAAGTCCTCTGCTCTTTACTTCATTATTGGCTCAGCTTGCTCTCCTTACGCAAAGAGTCCCCAGGTGCATGAATGTTTCATGGCCACCCTGCAGCCTGCTCCCCCCCCCGCTCAGATTCAGATGATTCTCCCCTCCTCCCAGAGGAAAAGCTCCAACTCCGCTGTCAATTGCACTCACTTACACTCTCTGCTACCGTCATCATCAGCCATTAGTGGTGGTGGTGGTGGTGGTGGTGGGTGGTGGGGTGGGGGGTGGGGGGGGGGGGTGGTGGGGGGGCAACATAAGACAGCTGTTTTTGCCTTGATGACTCAATCATCCCCTTCAGTGGGATTAGCATCAGTATCATCATCCTCATCATCGCCTTTCATCCCAAGAATTACCAAACAAGTCTCAAATTGATGACTATCAGGCTGTCTGCCGCGAAGTCCTGAGCTTTCAGAAAAAAGATCCGACTCCATTGTACGACACTCAGTCATGCTGCAGAGCTCGAAGAGATAAATTGGTAATATCTAACGTGTTTAATGTCAAAGCCTTCGAAATTCATTTCACAGTTTTTTAAAGTCACAAATTGTCGATTACCATATCTGTAAACAGTAAAGCATCCGTTTGTCTAGAACGGTGGGTTCAGATTCTTTCAGTGAGGTAAATGTAGTTATATCAATTACAAATAAATGTTTGAGCTCGGAAGTATTTGTAGCTGGTCGAGCTGGCGCTAACTTTAAAGGGTCACTATATGTCACTTATTCGATTTCCTCCCAAGAGTTAGATGAGAAGATCAATACCAATCTCATATCATGATATTGTCATTTGATACATTGTTATTTTGAAAAACATTGATTATAGTTGCTTTAACTACTATATATACTGTTGAATAGTAAAATCAAAGCAACATTAAATGGTAGTACAAAAACTTGATGATCTTAAATTACAGCAACTACTAGGATCTAGACTTTTATTTGTCCTCTGTAAATAAATGTTCAAACCAGCTGATGGGCTAATTCAAGGCCATGCAGCGCTGCCACTATCATCATTCCATTATCTCTACGCAGACATATTACAAATAGAACATTTAGCAGAAGCCGTGTGGAGTCAAGTCAAGCTTGTTGGGTCTTGGGTTTCATTCTACAACAAGAATGTGCCAGACCTAATGAAACCGCGGTAAATGCTTTCAGTGAAAGGAGAGAAAAATGCAATAATGTGGCCCAGCGTCAGGCAGGAAAAGAGCTCTTTACGTGGTCGTATTCAAGAAGTGGCATTGAGATAGACCATTCACAAGCAGCTTCTCAATGCCAAGTTTCTTTAGAGCAATTTACACCATGCCATTAATTAATATGTTGGCTTTTGAAGCGTGGCATATTCAGGCTATTCATCAACGAGCAGGAAATTGACAAGTTATCCGTGGAAGGCATGTCAAAGGGATATCAGCTTTAATATTGCATCAAAGGGAAGCGAGCGCCGCACCATTTGTTCAATGCTACATTTTATTTGCGGTGTCTTTGTTTGAGCCGAGCCAGGCAGATAGCTGATACGGAGAAACGCGAGATGTAAAAGGAAGGCCGAGGAGATTCAACAGGGTCGCAGAGCAGCGGGGAGGTTCATCTCGGAGCCAAGCGTTGTTTAATGGCTTCCTCCCGCTGTACGTCAACTCGGACCATCAGAGCGTGCCGCGGAGAACATCTGTCCTGAGCACACAGACACTTCGCAGCGCCGCAGTCGACCTGTCAATCAAACAAGTTCCGGCATGTCACCGACTGTCACAGGCGTTTGCGATCGCCTCTGAAGACCATTCGCCAACGCCGGTTTGGGGTGCACTTACTGTATAAGCATGAAGGGTAGAAGGGTCGACTCCATGTCTATTTTTAGTCCAGTACACTGAGTTCTGCCTCTGTGTGTGTTATGCTGCTCCGTTCCTACAGCAGGCGGACGGGGTCACCAGCAGCAGAATCAAAGCACCGGGATATCTCCGGTTCTGATCCCTGACCCTCGGACCTCCAACTCCTACATCAGTGGGAGAGACTTACAAGATTCCTGGGCGGCTATTAAAAGAGGCTATCTCCCACAAAAGAAAAAAAAAAGGCGCTTTCTTGACGGATGCCATGTTCATCCACCTCCTTCTCTCTCCTGTGACTAATGGGCTAATAATTCAGCTGTCACCCTGGCATGTTATCTCGCGGTCTCTCAAGGGAAGAATACCAGTGCGGAAGAATCTACGCTCTGAAAAAGATACGCCTTAAGACTCCCAAAGTTGCTTTTCCCGCTAAAGGTATTGTGAAGAGGTGGTATCAGTGGTGGAATCCCACATGAGCGTGAAGTAATGAGGGAAACCCAGACAGATAAGATGGTAGATGGATCTCAAAGAGGTTGCAAGAAAGCAACTTGGCTGGAGTGCTATCTGGTCACGCCCGGTTGATCAGCCAGTCGTGCACAGGAAAAAAATCATTCCTCCATTCATCTGCTGCACGTCAACGATGAACCTTTGGGTTTATGGTCTGCACCAACCACTGATAATTGTTCGCTGTTAAGACACCATCAGTGTGAGTTGTTCAGTTCATTCTACAGGGTATTTACTGTGGTAGAGTGTTTTTTGTATTTACTTTGTGGACACTTTTACACAAGCTGTGAGATGATTATCCAGAAAATAGTACTTGCTTTCCAAGAATGTTTTAAGACACTCTACAGTGATATCTACAGGAATAAAATGCACCAGAAATGTACAGTAAACGACACCATGTTAACAATGTGAAAATGGGCCTAATTTACATATAACCTCTGGCTTATTTCATTTATAGCAAAATAAATATAGATAGATGGTTTGCATAGTACTTTGGTGATTTTTTTTTTCCCTTTAAAAATCATGGTAGTCACGCCCTAAAAGATTTTCATCACAAAGATTTCAGATCTCTGTCCTTTCCAGTCACTTTGATCTTCCACTAACTTTTGGGAATTTGGTGTTCATAACCTTGAAATTACAGATAGTCTTATTACTTATTACTTATTTTGTTTTCATGCACAAAATTTTCACAAATGTTGTCCTGTCTGTTATGTCTGCTTTGGAGTTCACAAAACCGATCTTTAAACCCGTATTCAACAGCTTGTCCCAAACGATGTCACATTTTGAGTGTGAAACCTAAACTTTAACCTGCCTCAGGAGACATCCAGCAGTGACACTACCACACGGCCGCATCCCGTTTATCAGCACAACAGCTTGTCATTCAGACCTCTGGGTGCTCGGGTTGAATGTTAAACTCTCACTGCTCTGCCATGTGCTTGTTCAATAAAGTACTTCCACTTGACTCAACACTGGTCAGTGGAACAAGGGAGTTGTGATTGCGCCGGGCTGTGAAGCCTCGGCAAAGCAATAATATAGCCGAGGTCTATTTTGACAAAAAAAAAAACGACGGCCTCTCTGTTATTACATTCAACAAAAAAAAAGAAATCTCTTCAGAACAAGAGTTCACTCCAACAAGTGATAATAATCCTTCTAATAGGCTTGACTGTTCTGAAACTTGAAGTTAAGTGGCGGGCTCTGCTCTCTTTGTTTGCCCGTGCAGGGGGACGTGGACATGTGTGCTCTGAGGCCAAGCCCTCTATCCTTCCTGTTCAGTTACCAGAGGCCTCACACTTATCAGTTCCAGATCTCACAGAACAGAGAGAAAGAAAGACCACTGACAGGAAGGGGATTTTTTTTTTTCTTCCTCCCTATTTTTTTTTTCTCCCTTTAGCGAGGTTAACAGAATGTCTGCACCCCTCACATTTCACAGCGGAAAGCAATTATTCATTAGGGCTTACACTGGCGCAGCAGAGACAAAGACCAACCTGGCAACCTTGAGAAGTAGTAAAAAAAAAAAACAACTGGAATAAAACAAGGTTCCAAAACTGGTTTGTTCTGAGAGAGCTAGTTGATAAATCGATTCGTCGATCTACAGAATATACCTCATCAACAGTTTACATATTTGTTTGTCGACATTCATTTAGAAAAAAAGACCAAGTTTTTGTTCCAGCTTCCCAAATGTGAAAATGTTGTGTTTTTTTCTGATTTATAACATGGTAAAGTGAATATATTTTGGTTTCGGACTGTTGGGCTGTCAAAACAAGCAATTTGAAGACGTCATATTGAACATTTTTCTACTTTTTTTTTTTTATTGTTTTTACTATTTTGTGTTAATTTATAGCCTTAACCAATAGTAAAAAATAACAGAGAATAATTAATAAAGAATAAAAGACATTAGTCACAGCCCTCCAATTCAATTGTATGGGTCATATTTGGCTATTAACCTCAGAGATCTCACTTCTCTAGTTGAGACTCCTGCTATTTCTTTCTACTGCAGCCTCTCCATCAAACCCGGCTAGATTTTCCCCTCCGCTAAAGGCAACGTCACATCAACAGTGAGAGGGGGAAAATCTGTCATTGAGAGTGAGAGAGAGTGAGCTGAGCGCTCGTGTCGTGTCCCTGTTCGTGTCGTATCCACCCTCGTTGCACTTCTCGCTGTCTACCTCGCCTGACATTTCCACAATAATCACTTTGGTTTATCCCACTCAGCTGTGTGGTGGGCAGATGTTTGTCAGGTCACCATGTTTCTCAGCATTCACACTGCTCTAATCAAGATTAACCACTCTTATCTATTCAGTGTGTGAGTGTGTGTGTGTGTGTGTGTGTGTGTGTGTGTGTGTGTGTGTGTGTGTGTGTGTGTGTGTGTGTGTGTGTGTGTGTGTGTGTGTGTGTGTGTGTGTCTGTGTTCCTCGGATGTCCCAATTCCTAATCCATGAAGCCATAGCTGTATTGTATAATACAGTGGACGAACCAATTACATTCCCTTTCCACCACATAATTCTCCCTTTTAGTGGAACGTACGCTGAGCCACATATTGCATAAGGATGAACTGGTGGCTCGCCGGTGAAGAGGATTGCCATGACCTTATTCCGAGTGTGTGTGCGAGTGTGTGTGCCAGTGTGTGTGTGTGTGTGAGTGTGTGTACACATTCGTCAGACTACATATGGACTCGGATGTCGGTATAGAACATAAACACATGCAACATCTCAGCACTTTGTTACTCACAGCCCCCCCAGGAGCTCCTAATGAAATCAACATGCTGTGCAAGGTGAGCCGACGCTGACCACACACAAACTGCTGCCATCAGATGTTTACCAAAGACACTCAAGCACAGCGGACGACCGCGCTCGTCCGAGCAAACAAAGTTTTCGTCTTTAAATCAACTGTAGTGACAGGGGAGGCGGGTATCAGTTTCCACTAACAAGCTTTGTTTAATTCCAGGCGAAAAAAAGGGTTCACAAAAAAAAAAAAAAAGCTGTGCTAGAGGTGGCTACTCACAGCAGGGCTAGTTGGTGAACTACTCTAACACGTTAGCCACAGCAGCTCTCTCCGTGCTTCTTTTTTATTTTCTCTCTACTGTGCAGTTGACCCTCCAGGGCATTTTCTTCTCAGGCCAATACATCACATACTGATGCTCTCTGAGCTGGTTATCTGGCTAACAATCGGTAAGCAAGCTCATTAGCTCGGGTAGCGAACAAGTAACAAAAAGTTGTTTTTTTCCCAAACTTCCAAATGCCTGTCTCATCATTGTCTTCAAACCATTCGTCTTTTGAGGAGAAGCTTACATGTTGACAGTGGAAGGGTTAAATCAAAGTGGACTGTGCAACCAACATGTTCCCATTCCACCTCGTCACATACTGGACCACTTAGGTAAAACTTAGAAATTCATCATTGTCGGGCTTAAAATAAGTACAAAAACTTAAAGGAAAGAGCAAACAACGTAACATAAGAACTGAAAACTTCTCAATAACACTTTCAGACACAATCATCAGTCACAAAATGCTCCAGACACTACTGAAGCATTTTCTCTGGGCGTCTAATAATGATGCGGACGGGTTTTACGTTACAGCTACTTCAAAGCCGGATGCGTCTCACTCAGACGCTAAAGGTTGCCTTGTGTGCAAAGCGTCAGGATTTGACGCCCTGGGAACGAGAACGTGCCGATGCAACACATCTAATAATTCACCAATAGCTGATAGCTGCCAAGTCACGCATCACAACTTTATTCAAAAGAGAAAAGAGCAAAAACTAAAAGCATAAAGGCAATAAATTCCCTGCAACCACCTCATCACCCGAACACAACTACTAGCCTGCCATCAACAACCTATACTTTCAGGTTCTACTGTTATAGTAACACTGATTTCACAGCATACATTTCTTATTCGTATCCCTGACACCTGCTGGGCTCTGCAGATCCCACCACATAATAATAAAAAAAAAAAAAAAAAGACTCACCTGTGTTGACTTTAATCCTCGATTCTTCCCCACCAAGGACCCCCCCGCCCATTCACACACCAGGAGACACTTCAGCGCCTCACGTCTTCTGCCCCTGAGAGAAATCAGAGTTGGGGGGGGAAGAAAATGCATCAATCACCGCTGCATTATCCATCAATCTCCAAACACTGAATTATTACATTTGCATTTTTTTTCAAGCCCACTCGATGATTTTTACTCCTCACAGATTCCTTTGGGCTCAGAGTGGTTTCCGTCTGCGCCTTGCTTTAACGTGATACACTTCCTCCCTGCACGGATAAGCTCCTTCACGCTCTCGTGGCCATGAAGGACGAATCAAAAGAGCAACCGATGATCAGTGTGGTATCATAAACATCCAGCACAGAGTAAGCTCATTGCCATGGCACATTCACAATTCACTCCTGATCGACAGATAAGCCTATTAAAAGAGACCTTCACTATAGCTTCGCACTCAGCCTGGGCTGTGTATGCCCAGTGACATTCAGAGCCTCAAAAATGACCACATTAGTTATTGGGGGAGTTCAAAAGGTGAGAACCAATGTGTGAGAAACAATTACATATAAGCCACTTAAAGACTTAATACTATAACCAAGAAAATAAAGAGTTTTATATTCAGAGGCCACAGAGTTTATAATATTGTCTTATCTATTTTCACCCAAGCAAGTAACTGTGCAGACTTATTATCCTAAGTGAATTAATCATTGTGAGTAGTTAATAATTATGAGCATATTAAGCAAATGCTGGATTCTAGCATGCGTTATCTTTCCATGAATCATGCATGCCTCTGCTCCCATCTGAGAGAGAATAACCTGACTAAAAAATACTTGCTCTTTTCGTTTGCAATAATTCCAATTTTTCAAATGAGTTGCCGACCATTTTGTGCAGAAGCTCAGACCTTCTAAGTGTTTTAACTTTATTTTGAAAGTTCCAAAAGACCTTAAATGCAAAGAAAGGTTTCAAATTTAGATGTTTTCATGAGAGAGTACAACGTCTGCTAAATTAAAGTCCTCAACCTCGCTTTTTGTTAAGCTATTACTTAAGGAGAGTCATATTTTAAGGTGGCAGGGCTCTCAGCAGGTTAAAGAGCAGAAACAAACTTTTGGCGTTTTTCATGTTCTGCACAATTTTTCCTTAATTTCTCTCACAAATTTTCAAGTCAGAGAAAAAGTCCTCAAATGTTGAACTATGATATTTTAAAAAGGAGCTGACTGGGATGGTAGCAGGGGGAAAAAAATGTATAAAACTGCCTTAAGGGTGTTTTTGCTCTCGCTTTGTGAATACGAGTGTGGAGTGTGTTAGTATTTGGTAAATGCCGTTTTCCCCACCACCTGCCCTCCTTTATCCCCCCTGCCTTAAAGTCTATAGCTGTATCCTGTTAGTGTATCGTTTTCACAAAGCGTCTGCTTAGTGACACACAGCATGTGAGCCATTTCTATACCCAACCAGAGCTTCTCCTGAGCTCATGATTTGGTTGACAGGACAAGGCTAATGCTCCAAATATAAAAACTGTCTACCCACAAGGTGCATTTTCACATTCAGCAGGAGAAGGGCCGACCCTTTTTTTTTTTTTTAATCCTCTTTTTTTTTTTTTTTTTAAATCATTGGAAGATTTTTCAGGCAGCATTTCTCCCCTGTTGGAAGTGCCGTTTTTTCTGAAAAGAGAAAGTGAAGGAGTGCTGGGGGCTCAATGGGTCGAGAGGGAGGAGGAGGAGGAGGAGGAGGAGGAGGAGGAGGAGGAGGAGGAGGAGGAGGAGAAACGCTGGGTGCCTCCTTTTTAAAGCCAGATTCTCCCCAGATACCTCTGTGCTATTCATCAACAGCTTTTCCAGGGCTGTGAAAAATCAATGTGCTCTGCACTGCAAACAGTTCATAATGACGGGGGATGGAGGGAAAAAAGCTCAACTGCAACAGAATTGATTTGTTTAAGTACAATAACACGGCTCTGCAGCGCGGGGAGGAGGAGGCTCGAGCCCAGACAAAGACTGACTGGCAGTATGAAGCCACAAGCAGTAATTGACAAACTGCTGGCAAAGTGCAAATCTAAAATACAGACGGCTGTTATCTAATTAAAGGAGTTTTCCTCTGAATTACCACCTGACAGAGGAAAATACACTTTGAGTCTCCAGTGACTGCATATCTTCTCTAAGAAAGTAAACCCCAAATTAAAAACCATCAAAAAAACTTTTACCTATCATTAGATGATTTTAAAACACATTCATACATAAGTTTATTCCTATAAAGCATTGAAGATTTTTTCAATATTGATTAATAATCCTTTTTTTTTTTTTTTTTTTAAAATGTGAAAATTTCTCTTACAAGTTCCAAGAGCTCAAATTAACATCTTCAAGCTGCTTGTTTTGTCCAACCAACAAAACTGTTTAGATATTTATTCTATAAATAATACAAAGAAAGCAGATATTTACATTCTAGAAGCTGGAACCTGCAATCTTGCTCGATAAATGACTTAAACGGTTGACCAACAACCCCAACAGATATGTTTTCTCTAAATGTAATGACTGAAAAATCATGTTCACACACACACACACACACACACACACACACACACACACACACACACACACACACACACACACACACACACACACACACACACACACACACCTGTTCTAATCATGCTTGCAACTCCAACACACACAGATAAACACACTCACATTGTATTTGTACTTTTGGCACAGAGTCTCGTACCCCGGGCCAATTCAAAGCACATGCAGAGATGGTTTGATGTTGCATAAAAAGCAAAGTCATCAGAATGTTTAAAAGATGACACCAGGCTTCACCTAGAAAAATAATAAACTTTCGCAAGGTGAGATTTTTAAAACGGCCTGATACTGCAAAAAAAAAAAAAATGAAAAAAAAAAAAACAGAAGCTGGGAGTAAACTGTGTCAAGACAGGCGAGCACAATAAAACATTTCTCCTAGCCTCTCTTAAGCCGGCCACAGAGGTGCATTTATCATTGTTATTATTCCTTCAGAGAGGCCCTCCCAGGTTTAATTGGGTCCTCATGGAGTCAAAATCCCCGCTGTCGCTGCAGCCCTCTGGAGCTGGACAGACTCATTCCTTCCCAGTCGGCACCGGGTTTTTTCACTGGCTGCATGAAGAACAGCCGATCTGTGCAAAGCGCCCGCGAGTCAGACGGCTGGTTTGGAGCTGGACGCCACCCGCTAAGCATGGACACTTGCAGGAGAGGGACACCTGGAGAGTTTTACTCTCACCTGGCTCTGCTCTCAACCCTCTGGGAAAAGCTCTTGAGAGCCACAGGCCGTCCGTCCACTGAGCCAGTTCTTTGGAGCCATTATACAGCTCATTTGCATTTTAACGTCATGCGAACAAATAGAACAGGGAAGGGATTAAAGAGCTTTTTTCGGCCTCAATGAAAAAAGGGGAACAATGAGCTAAGGTGATAAAATAGCTCAGGCACACAAACATGCAGAGCTACTGAGCATTAGTTGTGTTGAATATTCTGTTGATAATGATGGAAAACATCTAATTACCTCTCATTTTTGCTCAAACTGCTGCAGTTTTTACCACATGCCTTTTGACAGATGTGTATCAAAATCCAGCATCAACATGTTAAAAGGAACGATTTTAAACGCACCAATATGTTTTACGTAAATACTATCTCTGAAGGTTTTGACCTCCTATTCAACTCCCACAACACTTCCACTTTGTGTTACATTGGCACAAAAATCAACGTCTCCTTGAGGCTGCTTCCTGTTGTTGATATGCTCAAGAAGTGCAAGATCAACCAAGATATGCATCCCTGCTTTTCAAAAAGACACCCGACAAAGACACTTGAAGTCAAAAAGAGGAACGCTAGAAGAGCAAACGTGGGAGCGACAACCGCTTCGTTTGTAATGATTCCTTTCTGCAGAGAAGCAGGTTTTCAAGATAAAAACAGGACTGTGCAGAGACGTGACAGTATTCTTCTCCCCTCAGCCAGTGTGTTTACACAAACACCAATAACGTGACACATAAAACTGTCAAGTAACACTTTAATTGGGGAATTAAGGTCAAAGGTTGATAACTCGTCAATATTTCAAATGACACGTTTTGAATAAGGGCTGCAACTACTTATCGATTTCACTAGATGTTAAGGTCATGATAACTGTTTCTACAAATTGATTTGACAGTTCATTTCAACGAAAGCAGGTTGTAATCAAATATCAGCATTGTAACACTGTCGAAATAGCAGTTATATGTAAACTAGTCCTCTAAAACAACTTTTTTTGCCCGGTTGTAACGTAGATGTCTTTTGACCTGTGAATCACCAAACTGATGTTCACTAGGATTTTATTCATGAGGTTATAACGCCTGCATTTAAAAGACACGACGCAGTACTGACACACAAATCCAGGTTAGCAGAGGAGGGATTGAACATTTCCCAGCACGCATGCTCCAGGTGTCTGAGGACATCCATATGAAAGGATCACATTAGACAGGAGTAGTTATACGGCAAAATCACAAGCATCAAATTTCCAGTGAGTGCTTTAGTGATGACTGCAGGTTTAAAGATAATGGTTTTCAGCGTAATACATTTAGAGAGCGAGAGACACCAGCTCAGTTAGCTTTCAATCTTCACTTTCTACTGATTAACACAAATGCCGGCGCCTTGTTAACCACCGCTGCTGTAATTACGTGGAGCCTCACACACACAAACACACACACACACACAACCTATACAGCACGCAGAGGCAAAAACAACCCAGTGCAAAACAGCGCCGCCGTATACGAGTTGTGAGCCACCAGCATCAGCATCACAGCAACTACCAATTATGTGTCATATTCATGCAAATGCAGGTAATTTACTTCCTGCTGTGCGCAACTTCCCAACGTGTTTGCCCTCTAGCATCAGCTGTTTGTATTGTTGATCGCCTACACAAGTGAAACAATTGAATGAACTGATCCCCAAAAAAGGCTTCTCTTTCATTTGTGAATCATTTTAAAAGGTGAATTTAAAGGTTAATTGCAACTTGAGTTAAGGGGAACACTTTATGTAACACGTTGATGTCTGTAACGCATTATAAACATACTTATAATCTATATAAACACATTAGAAAGCATTTCAGAATGACTTATAAGGTCAAGTATTTTATTACCTTATAATGGTATAATTATTCAAATGGGATCATAGTGTATCATAATTGCCATGGTTGTGGTGCATTATAGTCTCATATTATGCATTTTAACCCATTTTTGTAATACATTGTAAAAATGAGATTTATTGTTTGGTTTAAGTGAAGTGAAAAAAAGAATATTAATGACACTACGATCCTTGCAAAAACAAACCAGCAAGAGAGACCAGCAATTATGAAGAATTATGATACTTATATGATTATTGTTATAAAGCATTATGAATATTTATGAATGCTTTTAGCTATAATGAAACAGTTCTATAAGCAGATTTTAGCATAGTGTGTTTAAAGTAAATGACAGAATTGGGAATCATAGAAAGTGTTCCTGTTACCCAGTTAACTTTTAGTCGTTTCGGATGTGCCGTCTGACACTGTATTTACCGAAATGATCGCAAAGATCTGGGAATGCAGTGACATTGCTACAACAAAATCCAACATAACAAGAAATGAACAGTCAGACAATCAGAGAATTTGTAAGCGAGCCAACAGTTTAACCAGAGTATCTAAAGCACTAAAACTGAAAGTGGTAATAATAGTTCTTTGCACAGGAAAGCTGCTATTGCTCAACGTCAGAAGGTATGTTGCACCAAAGTTGAACCATGAAGTAGGTCTGTAAACAGGATTGCCGTTTCATTCAATTAGGAAGTTATTTAAGAGAGAGAGAGCTAACTCGCTGTCATTACTGAAAGCAATGGTGGCCAAAAAGGACCCAAGTTATATGAAGCAAACGTTTCTTTGATTACCTATGCAAGCTATTTCAGAAGGAGTGATGCTTATGAGATTTACATGAATTGATGGCTCCAATGTTATTCTCCTCCTCCCCCTCTCTCTCTCTCTCCAGCATATCTTGTTTCAAAAGCGTGAGCCTGTGTTTTCATCCCCTTTGTTTCCACTCTTCTCCTATCAGAGCAAGAAGGTTGGTAGCGACTCCCACGAGGGAGATGGAGACGGAGGTGTAGGCTGCTGGCAGAGCGCTAAAGCAAAGAAATGCTGCACCGTCTGACCACAGACATAAAAAAAAAATGATGCCCCCCCCAACCACCACCTCCCCTACTCTGTCCTGCTTCATCTGCAAAGCTAATCTTGTGCCCTGCAGCCAGAGATTCCTCTTTGGTCACCTGGCTGTGTCTCACTTCTCCCCCCCCCCCCCCCCACTCTCCCCCAGGGTTTACGACAGGTGAGAGACTTCCTAATGTAATGGAGACAAGCAAGACGGAGAAATAGAGGGGAGATCGTCCTGAGCCAATTGCGAAAGAGAGAGGTGGGTGTAATGAGGCCTGATCCGTCAGAAGAAAGAGCCATGGCCCTGTATTTGCATTTTCAGCTCCTTTTCTTTTTTTTCTTTTTTTTTCATTTCCCTCCCTTATCTTTTCTCCCTCCTTCTCATAATAAAGAAAAAGAAAAAAAAAGCAATGAGAGGGAAGAAAGGTGGAGAGCAGACATATACACAGAGGAATCCAGGGAGGGGAAGGAGATCACATTACTATTGGGAGGGGAGAAAAAATGATTAAAAGGCTGAGATGTGCACAATCCGCTGGTTCCAGAAGAAAGAGGAAGGAATTTTTCAGAGCCAATAAGTGAAGCATCACAGAAGGACCTGCCTCTCCCAGCTATTCAACCATGACCATGCCTGCACAAGCACATTTTTCTACATCCGCCCCTTTTACAGCCTATGGCATGTATGTTTCATGCACGTACAGTCATTAGCAGGTCCAGGGTATTGATTTTTTTAAAACATTGCTACCTTCTAATTATAGGAAATACTTCAGATTTTACACAGAGCTGTCCATGTGGTATTCTACAGGATTGTGATTGCGTCAGCTAACCAGGTATAATAGTGTTAAGATGATGCAGAGGGCTCTCGAGGCGAAAACGGGAGATGAGAAAGAGAAAGAAAAACAGCAACATCAATAATGAAGTGAAGGAGACGGGGGGAAGAAAACAAAGCCGTTCATAACAAATGAGAAAACAGGCAGAGCGTCTCATTGCGAGAGCGCTAACGACAATCAATTAGCAATTGCTCATGATCTTGGGTGCGTCGGAGTATAAGGTGTCTTAATGAGTCCCATTTCCATTAGCCGCTCAACTCGAGAGGCATAAGGAGGAGGCTGCTCCCACCAGCTCCTCCATCTCAATGCCTAATGACTACGAGAGTGGATTACTCCATCAATTCCTCGCTTCTCTTTGTTTATCCCCCGCGTAAATAATGGTCAACCATTACAATGCATTAAGCGGGCCACTCTACGCAGAGGGAACGAGAGGGAGGAAGAGGAGCACAAGTGCTCCGACGGCATCCTCCAGTGATCTCTAGGAAATCTGCTAATACCAGCCATGTGGTGGCACAGAGAGAGAGAGGGGGTGGGGGGTCGGGCAGGAAATGGGGAGCAAGCATCTGATGCTCCACAAATATCTAGCTTTCATTTTTTAACGGGAGGTAGAGTAAAGGTGGTAGAAGCAAAGCTACCAAACACCTCATACACTCAATCATGTTGCCTTAAAGGGCCAGTACACCAATATTACCAAAAAAGTATCTTCTTTTCCTAACACATAAACCTTTCTAGGAACCCAGGAACGTTTAAGGGGGTTGAAATAAATGACGTGTGCTCAAGCTGAAATAAAGAGCCATGCACTCCAACAGATCGCTCTCAGTCTGGCCTTTTCCGTGTCCCTCCACATCTCCGTTACAACATCAAATCAAACATCACAGTTTGTTTTTTTGTCATGTGAGGAAATGGCTCTCAAGCAAAGCCATATTTTAAAATCTTGACTAATTTCCCAACCGTCATGGTTATTGAGAAGCTCACAGAAAAGGGTTTCGTTCCTGAAGCTTTTCAGCTCCTTGAAATATTTGGTTAAAAAATCTTCGTTAGGAACTATTTCATCAGCAGCTCCGGTGAAACGTGTTCACATCAAGGTCTGTGAATCATCCAACCAAGACATTGCTCATGTAATTTACCTTGAACAGGGCTATCAGGCCTCAGACAAGAAACTATCAGGGACAAAAAAATGGGATGGATTTGAGTCTGATGGCATCAACAGCACAGAAAGGAGGTTATCTGTGTCACATGAGAGAATATAATGTACCTCTGTTGTTGCCGTGCTTCCAACCCTGGATCAATATTTCACCCAAAGCTCTATCACTCCCTTTCTATTTTCCTTTCTCTTTCTGGCACTCTCTGGTTTCCCTCTTGTGTCACAGCACCGGACAGGAAAAAAAAATTAAACGCATCAGCAGAAAAACAGACAAGTGGAAATGATCTCGCCCGCTTGCAGCCGCTCGGGTCATGAATTCAGCAAACTGTGCTTATCACAGGCTGCCACTATTAGTCTTAATAGCCGCGGTGACAGCCCAGCCTTTAGAGGAGATGGGCTTTGCTTCTTGGGGCGCACCGCAGACAGGTGATTCTCATCTGCGGTCTCTTCATGTGTCATAGCAAAGGCAACGCTGGCTGAAAAATGTCTGGCGGCTCTTTGGAGCAAAAACATCAGAACCCGGCAGGTCATTACAGACACCAGAGCCATATGTTCTTATGCACTAGGCATCAATCAAGGACAAATTAAGAATTCAATCAAATAGTGATCACATTCAAGCTGTTCGTAGCAGTTATCTTGAATTACGAGGATGTAAAGACACAAAATAAACACATTAGCCAAATTCCTTCATATTCCCCGCTTTCCATATTTACTCGAGCATCCTTATCTCCATTTCTTTGTCATTGTTTTTTTGCATTTATGTTTATGTGTACATAGTAGTTAAATGTCTATGTTTACCTTTGTTCTTTTTTGTTGTCCTTGTTTTTTTGTTTTTTTTTGTGTTTCTGTGTATGTACATTGAGAGCAACGGGGAAAAAATGGAGTCAAATTCATTGTATGCATACTCACACATGGCCAATAAAGCTGATTCTGATTCTGATTCCATACTAACATACAGCATACATTATGTAATGATAATTCATTATGTGCTGGTTTTGCAGTTAGTATGCAAAGAAGACATTTGCATACTACCTCATGTGTCAGCAGCCTGCCGGTAGGCGGCATAGCTGGAGTAGCTAACAACATGTCAGATGTTTGGAGGTATTTCACACTTGCTACGCCATCAGGTTCTACGGTCAGTTTTATGCTTAAATATTTTTGCAAAGTTAGGAAAACTATGTTTAAATGAAATGAAATAAATGCTAATTTTGCTCGGTATCTGCTGGACGTGTAAATAAACTGTTTGCTAATGTATGTGCTCTATCGACATTACAGCTATTCTAGGATCTTCCCTCAGTTTTCTATGAATACAGACTTGAACTTTTGACTTTTTGTCAGAGAACCAGATGTTCTCTCATCCTTTGTACTGATGATTTAACTGGGAAGGTTTCATGCCCATCCAATCCTTGGAAGTGCTCCAACTGCCAGTCACATAACATTCAAGGCTGTACGGAGAATACTATCAAGACTTCATCTTCAGTACACAATGTATTACATAGAGCTTTACTTCTTGTACAGTTAGTAGCATAAAGCAGAGCTCTGCAGGATTTAATGCAAACACAATCATTTTATTTTGCTCATTGTGAGGGAGCGCTTCATGACTTCGGTTAAGAGGGGAATGTTGTCAGGGCCAAGAAATGCATGTGGCACAAGAGAGAATGTCTTACTGAGAAAACGATTTTTCCCTGTGAACTAAAGGTTACTTTCTGTTGCCTGTCAAGGAGCCGTGCTGCGTTGCCATTGAATGCGACACACAGCCTGGCCAGGCTGAAGAGAGGGGGCGGTAAAGTGAAGGTGTTAAGTTAGGTACCTTGAAAAAAAACACATAAAACACACAAAGGCAGCACATACAACCATCTCACATAAGAGTCAGCCTGCATCAACCCCAGTGTACAACAGAAAACCCACTGAACTCTCAAAAGATTAACATGAAACCACACAAACACAGTTTGGAAAACACGTCAGGTCGTCTAGTCAGCCAGAATGCCCTCCCACGTGCCGAGCAATCCTCAGTCGATCTCCTCCTCAAATAAACGAGCTAGTGACCGGGACCATGTCAACATGTAGCCTTGTTCAGACCGGGGGAGGGACGGTTATCTTTGATCCCCTTTAAGGCATGTCTTCCTTTACTGTCAAGAGCCGGTTTTCTGGAGGAAGCGCAGAAGATTATGCATCAACCCCGCAGCAATGCCCGGAATTTTTTTTTACCCACAATGACACTTAAAGCCTGAATAAGTGTTAACTAACATGGCTTTGAAGGATTCAGTGTTGTTGTAACTTCCAAAGCACAAAGAGACACAGTAGAGGCAGCAGAACCCGTGACGACCTCTTATCAGAGCTGAGATGACACTCTATTTTACAAACATGACAGAGTGCAGAGATACTGGGCTGAACAGCCTGTAGCTGCAGATTTGTGTGTAGAACAATGGCAGTCTGTGCTGATTTCTGGCCTAAAACAATGGCAGGATGACATGGAGCCTGACAGACACACACACACACACACACACACACAGAGCAGCAGGATCTACACTGCAGACAGGAGAGGCAGCTTCACAGAGCAACAACACTGCCAAAAACATATCCTCATCTTCCTTTTTCCTCTTCCAACATCTTTTATGTGTTTTGGCACCTCTGGCACTCATAACTCAGAAGTGAACAGTCAAACTTTTAGCACCACCATGAGCACAAGCTGGTGGAGCGAAATGAGCCAGCCACTCCAGAACAATTGAGCATGAGCTAAATAAATCTTAACCTGAAGGTATCAATGGTTTCCATACGAATCTAGTGCAGATTTTAAAATACTTTTCAGAAAATCTGCAAAACATGATGTGGATAAATGTGCGTTTCCATCCACTGGCAGATATGACAATAGCTGTGAATAAGATGAACTTGCACAAGTTGAAATGTGCAGGTGGTTGTTAGTGGAGAAAAGCAACCAATAAATGGATTTCTTGACAATCAAATATAAAAAAGAAAATACAATACAATACAACTGCAAGGTAACAAAATACAAGAAAAATAGGAGTGCTAAATCAAGGAGGTGATGAAATCTGAGGCGCTTAAAGTGTCCTTCATTATTAATGTCCTCAGAGCAAGATTTGAAGCAGCTTTGCTTCTCTTATCAATCATTCATCTGCTTTCCATTGAACACACTCCGATCCTCCAGTGTCAAATCAGGCTTGAAGTGGCTAAAGAACCACCAATCTGCATCCTTTCCTTAATCAAACGAGTCTGACATGAGCCTCAAACACCTGCTCTCAAAGCGATCAACAACTCTACACTAATGTGGGGATCCCAAGCAATCCGTAACCTGTCAATCATTTAATACACAACACTCAGGTCTCATAAATTACGAATAGGATGACAGAACCCATTTGTGCTGGCTCCTGAGCATGTCCTTGTGTTTTGAAAACACCTTAACAGTGAAAACTTGAGATTGAATCAGACTGAAATAATAATGTTGATGCGACTTTCATAAAAAAACTTAAAAAATTAAAAAAAACAGCCCAAGCTGCTGCCTTCTCGCCTTCCCATCTCGCGCCCTGTCTGAACAGGATCCCATTTGATGGCGTTTGGCTAACAGCAAACATAATCAAACTTTGTGGTCTGTCGATCTGTGGAGGAGAATACGAAGCAGCTCTTTGGTGGCAATCTCCAATTACCTTCTGCGTGCAAGTGTTCACTGCCCATTTCATCATTACACTCAAGCTGCCCCCATCCAAAGCCAACCAGCAGCGGCGGTGGCGGCGGCAGCAACACACTAGACCGTGTCATCCGTGCACCGCAGGGGGATCCTTCCAAGCTGCAGTGAATTCCTCGTTTTGTCTGGGAAAAGATTCATGTCTATACAAACCGCAGGTGCAGTGATTTTTTTTTTCTTCTTCAAACCACCACAGTGAAAAGGGGGCAGGGCAACACTCAGCTCCCCCTCGGCTATGTTTGTCACAATTACTCGGTAGGTCAACTTTCCCCTAGTCTCATTAAGAGGTAAAACACGGAGGCTTGAAAACCCCGTCTATTTCCGACCCCCCGCAGGAAATGTTTCAGCTTGCTGCCGCACGCTCAGGAAAGCCACTGATGCAATCGTTCTCCGTCTCTCACAGCGGATTTAGGAAACAAGAATAAGGGATTATTTGATCCGACTTCCATTCAAGAAGCCAATTCAGCCCCAACCAATCAATACTAATCAACGGGGAGATGACAGGAGATGAAATTCCCTCCGCTACGGCCAAACCACTCATGTATCAAGACTTATAGCCTGAAGGCAGGCTTTCTCTGCTCCTTTTCTCGCAGATCCAGTGGTAGAAAGTAACTAAGTACAATAAGTATAAGTATACTAAAGTCAAGAATACTAAAGTAAAGGATAGTTTTAATGTACTTTACTTGAGTAGTTCCATCATAATGCTACTTGATCCTTTTAATCCACAACATTCCAGAGGAAAATATTGTAGTTTTTACTAAAGTCAAGGCTACAGTTTCTAATCACTTTTCAAATCTGTAGTTTACATAATGTCACATCATATAATCATGTTTAAAATATGAAGCATTGTTAAAGGGTAAACTAACTTTAGCATATATATTAGCCCCACGTCGACCTGCTATAAAGTTAACTTGCTAGGTACCACTTTTGAATTAGGCATTCTTCAAGTAAGCTCTTACTAATGGATTTATGTATGGTTAATATCAATAAAGCCATCAATAAAGACAGCTTTTGGACTGTCAAGCCAGTTAGCTTATCATTCATCAAGAAAATGGCCAGTTTAACTATTTACAATACCATTGTAAATGGTACAATGGTCGTTGAAGCAGCTTTGCTTCTCTTATCAATCATTCGTCATTTTTTGTCATCATTCGTTGTCATTTTTACCTGCAGAGTTGATAGTTTATTGGAAAACAAGAAACATAAGAACTAAATAAAAGTTTAGAGTACATGTAGCCAGTTTCTTAACTCACTTTGCAGCACCAAATTGCAAAGTTAGCAAGCAGCTAGCGAACTAGTGAAGCATCGATGCTAGCAGCTAAAGTAATACATATAATCAGGAAAAACTTAGTTGCCCCCTGTGACTGTTATACTGTATCATGCATCAGTGTGTAAGCACCATTTTACTGTTGTAGTTGGTAGAGCTGGAATACATTTTTAACTGTTGTATGCAATGCTGCACCAAAACATATTCATTATGGATTAGTCCGCTGTTTTTTTTGTCAATCTTCCAAATATTGTGTGAAATGTCCCACAATTACTATCACAATTATCAAAAGCCTTAAGTGACACCTTCACATTGCTTATATTGTCATCTTTGCATTAAAAATGGCCGTCAGTAAGTGTATAATGTTGGATAGTTTGAATCTTTAACAAAGCATCATATAAGCTGGTGTGTTTTGTATGTAAAATGTTAATTTGTAAATGAACTAGTAAATACATATAAAGGGGCATGAAAAGAAAGCATGAAGTACAAGTATCTCAGAGAGTAAATGTACTTAGTTAAATTCCACCGCTGGGCTTAATTGCAGGACTAATAGCTTTGTAATGGAGTATTCTAACAGGACAGTGATTCTTCTTTCATCACTGCCCAAATCTCATTGCAACACCCTGCAAATTATTAATCCACAGCATTAACCATGCTGACAGTGTCACACTCTGAAAGACTACAGCCTGTAGAGGCTGTCTTTCATCTGGTGCAAGGAACAACAAAGAGCATGAGCTTTTCATGTTAACACAGGAAACATATATTTAATGAGACAACCACTGCATTCTCCGCAGTCATGCTAAGTGAGTCTGACCCCCACACCGCAGCTCGGCCGTGCTGCTAAACAACAGTCGCGGCAGTCTAGACCAGGCCCGAGCGGCGACGAGGGCCTCCCGAAAAGCTCTTGTAATGCACAAGGAATTTGGTGCGGTTTCCTCGGAGCAGAGAGGAAACGCATGAGTGAGAGCAAAGAGGGAGCGAGATCCCTGCAGAGGTCAGAGCGTGTCCTCGGAGGTGTCAGGGGGAGTAAATGGGCATGACTGCAGTACACGGGGGTTATACCCGCTCTCCTCCACTCCGCCCTCCTTCTCTTCTTCGCAGGGGTGCCTTCACTGACTCGTCCCCGAGCGCCTCGGAGCGAGAATCAGCATGGTTTTTCCCTTTGCATGCAAAGCAAATTGGAACAGGAAACAATTGTCAGCTTCAGGCGAAATCACCACCTTATTAGAAAACAAACGGAAATGTGACACGAAGGAGGATCTTTGGGAAGAAGAAGCGGCGCGTCGAGGGTTTCAGGCTCGTTTGATGACTGCGGAGGCCGCTGCTGTTTCTCTGCACGGCTGGCTGAAGGCTGACACCAGTATCAAGGGCCATGAATATTCAGTGACCAAGCAAATAAAGGCAGATAGCACTTGACATGTTTAACACCAACCTTTGGCACCTTCCCTCTACAAAGCCAACAAGGTGAAGCAGCGGAACAAATATGTTGGTTGTTTGTGGGCGGCAACAATCCCCTCTGATGAATTGGGTGGTTTTTGAACGCAGAGAATGAGTTTCAGTGGGAGAGCTACATCAAAATAAGACGGACTTGGAATAAAAATCTGATATACTCTGTCGGATTTCAGTTGCTAAACTGCTTCCTGTTTTTTTAGGTTGGCATTAAAATGAAAATATGTAGCCTTATGCCTTGCAATATGCTGACATTTACATTCTTAGAAAAAAAACATGTTTCCCTCAACTATAATCCCTGCTGGTATCAAAATGTTTGCTCTCTAAATATTTACCAACCCAGAGTCACATCTAAAGCCTAACACAGGCACCTTGAGACTTCCTTTTTTTTTTTCAAGTGTTGTGTCCCAAAGGAAATGCAGTGAAAGCACTACAGACTATCTTCGTAAACTCACTGAGCACACAACGCATTCCTCCAACACCTCAAAGAAAAGAAACATATCTGCCACCGACAAACTGCGCTGCTCAAAATCAGAGTCTGAGAGACGAGCGGGGATTCATTTGCTTTTGCAGTTTTAACACAAAATAAGCCGGCAGTAGTAAATTTATAACAGTGACAAGAAAACTAATGTGAATATTGACACCGGTATTTATCGCCAGGCTTTTCCACTGGACCCGGTAGGGTTGGGGTGGGGGTGCTGATCACAATTCCTTTAAACCAGGGTGTTGTTTTCAAAGATCCAAGGAGCCAAATCCACAAATGAAATCAAAAACAATATTATTTTGTATCATTGTGATATCAATATTCCTTTACTGGGGTTTGTTATCAGCTCATACATGATCCCGTACTTGAACACACACGTGTGAAACTCATATGTTCACAACAATCTGAGCTGTCAATGAAACGTGAACACAAAGGGGTCATGCGGAGAGCACCACCCAGCTGTGTCTCTGCAGCCTTAGCCAGAGCACAGATTCCAAATGCACCGAGTTGTATACCACTCAACACCACACAAAGCCACACACACACACATGCACTCTAACCTCCACTTAGCACCAACCCCACCCACTGCTCAGTGCACCCTGCCTCCTGATAAGCTGGTTTGCCAGGCTTGCCAGCGCCGCTGATGGCTCCGTTTGCACAACCGCTCCATTGTTGCCGTGCAGAGTGGACAACTGCACTTTGGACCTTTCAGTGGGGAAAGCCTTCTATTTTGTTCCCCTTAAGGGCATCCACTATGGTTTATCTGCAAGCTGCCAACCACACACACACTTTTAAACACTGCATTAAGGATATTTAAGGATTGACAACACAAACAGTAGCCCCCGCGTATCCGGTGCCGCTGCTGTTAAGTACTGTACACTCAGTTTTGCCTGGCAGCTGATTTTTCCGGAGCTTAAAAAGACTCATAAAAGGCAGCTGAATTATCTGGGTTGCTGGAACCTGATCCACTGCCGGCTGACCTTTTAGTGCGAGGCAATATTAAACGTAATAGTTGGGCTGACTTAAGTGATTGCAATTTATGAGTCCATTTAACTAGATTCAATATTGGATGACACATGATTACCTCGGTGAAGTGAAGCTTACATACACGAAAATAACCCCGACTACGCACAACTACAGAGCTTTATCAAACTTAACAATCAGCTCACTGTCTGTCTGCTGCGAGTCTGGCTCAGCGGATGGCTGAACAGAATTTTAAAAATGCATGACGAGACTAGAAGAAGAAGAAGGAGAGGTTGGTGATTAAATATCCACACATATACTAGTTTTTTTAGGGGGGGGCTCAAACTCCATTAAGCTAAAATTGATGTGTATTGAATAGATGTTGCCTCTAAATCTGGTCAACTGGCCAAATGGATTAAGTGTATCAAATCCATTTTCCTGAGTGCATTGAGTGGTCAAAATGAAACATTTTCAGTTTAGCCCCTTAAGGTCCAAGATTTCTCCACCGAACTGTAAAACAAGCTGCTTACCGTGCAAAAACAGGCTGCAACACATCTCTAAATGTGGCTCCGGCTTTAAATTAGCCCGACACAGTCCAAATATTTGATTCAGTGTGCAGCCAGAAAAGGAGCTACACGACTTTCAGGCATTCAGCTCAGACTATAAAGAAACAATGTAGCCTACTTTGCACACTCCTCACTGCTCTCTTTTCAGCCACATCCTCTTGGATTTTATGACTCTGGTTAAAATGCAACCATTAAATATTCATGTGCGAGGGCTTTCACCCGTGAAGCAGTTTCCCCCCCCCCCTTTCTCTTAACCCTCCCCCCAAGCTTTAGAGAAAGTGAGAAACTTTTTTGATTTTAACTGACAGGAGCTAAATATTAAAAAAACAGAAGCTTTTGGGAATTTTTAGCAAAGTGTAGACATATCCTCTCCAATATCCGACTCCGCTGAAATGAGCATCGCCTTCTTGGCTTTCATCCTCATTGTGTCTTAAGATTTCAGACTGTAGTGAGACTCTTGTAAATTAACATGACAATACAAACTGTGGAGATTAATGAAAACAAACACTCACTAGCTGAACAATGACACGATGAAAATTGATTGAATCGACAATCATTCCAAAGAGAATAGTAGGGGTTTTTTAAGTCATCATAACCTTTTTATTGCTCATTAATTCTCCACTTTGTTGTTGTCTTGGCTGTTTATTATGCTAAACAATTCCTATCAGCAGCAAAAGTAATGACACAAATAATTCATACTTTCACAGGTAGAATTCCTGGAACACTGAAAGCAAGTGAGAGCGTCTATAAAAGATTAAGGATGAAATCATGTCTTCAGGTATAGACAGTAGCATAAATAATACTGAAATGTGATTTTGCTGCTGTCATTAGGGAAATATTTTGAGGCTTTATTTGCGTTGATGTGATCCGCATACAAATCGAGGGATGCAACATTCGTGGCTTCTCCAAACAAGCAATTTTGTAGACAAATGAAGCAACTGCTCAGACATGCAGCCAGTCGTTGTGCCCAAGGTGGCAGAACACATGTTTGACAACTCGTAAGTTGATTTAACTGACGGAATTTACGAGAGGGAGAATAAAACGAGGCCAGACATTAGCGTTGTTGTGTCGGAGCTGTGGAAGTGTGAGCGGAAAGTTCATTCATTCTGAACTAATCTTTTTTAGTGATTTGTGAGTAACGATTCGTGCCACTCACTGAACTAATCGTAAGGATATTTGTGAATAATATCAGCTGCTGAAAGCAAGTGTACAGTCAATCTCTATCCGAGTTTGGACAGCAAGTGTTTGAGAAGCGTGCGGAAGCTGGGATCACTCTTTCATCAGTCGTTAGAAGTCTATCCTGTTCCAGCATTGAGCAGCTGATTGAGATGAATCACTGCTTTTTTTCCCCTTTCTACTGCACCAGCTTGAAAGAAGCCCAAAAACAGAGTCAAACTTTCCAGCTCTACTCAGCGCCGTCTTTGATCCCAGACAAATAAGAAAACAAAAAGTGGAGGATGGCTTGTGAAACACGGAGGCTTTTCAGAGGCATTCTTCCACTCTTGGAAGGCTGCCCGGCCTTTTGAAAGGTTTTTTTTCTTCAAAGCCAACGTCGGTGACATTACCCAATCTCTTCCCAATTAAAATTTATTGAAAACATCCAAGAAACACTGTACGGCTAATATCATCACAACTAGCTTGTCAAAAAACAAACAAATACAGCGCTCACAGTGACAAATAAAAAAGTGGAGCCCTTTTGAGTTCATAACCAGCATTTAATCTGCTGTAATGATTTACAATATGACAAGACAGGCTAAATTTACTGTGACAGATAAAATGGGACCCAACATAAATATAATTACAGCTCACATGATCTTCTCCACCTCCCTCCTCCACAGGAAGTGTCTGCCGGTGCCGAACAAAGAGGATGCATGACACGCAGCCTCTAGTGATTTTCTTTTTCGATTTGCTCTTCAAAACCAGCTGATGCCATAAAATAACAACAAAAGCCACAAAGTATCAGGGATGTATCAGAGCTCGAGTTAGCAAGGGGTTGATAGCAGGTATGTTTTTATGAATTGAGGTGGAGAACTGTGGCACCAAAAACCAAGACGGGCCATTTGACCTCAAACCTCCAAGGTCAGGAGAAACCACAGAGCGATAGTGTGTGATGTTTCTTAAAGAAACAGCTGCAGCTAACGGCGAGTACATTATGAGGATGGGTGATTTCAAATAGGGCTGAAACGATTGAGATCAGAAAATCCATCTGTAACTGCTGTTATAATATGTTGCTTTTTGCCAATAAAAACAAAATCACTGGTTCCGGCTTCTCAAATGTGCAACATGTGCTGATCTTCTTTGATAGGGTATTACATATCATTTGGGGTTTTTTGACTGCTGGTTAGAAAAAAGACATTTAGAGATGTCACCTCTTTTTTGTCTCAACGATTAAATCGCAAAAATCAAGAAAATTATTGACGGATTAATCGATAAAGAAAATAATCATTGGATGCAGCCTTACCTTTAGTAAAAATAAAGAAAGAAGAAGCTACTAGATCAAAAAATCATAACAATCTGAGTCCAGTATCTGACTGACACTTAAATCCAGTAAAAAATATCTGTTAGTGAAGTCAGAATATTTCTATCTTTTCCCTAAAGTACATTTTTTGGGTGAAATACTTGAAACAAGTTCAGTTGTTTGAACTGATCTGAGCGAGGAAATAGATCTGCACACCTGCTGTTGAAGAAATATTTCGAAAGTAGAATCATTAGGATAGACAGATAGATAAAAAAGTAAAAAATAATGCCCCCCCCCCAAAAAAAAAAAAAAAATCAATATCACAGTAGTTTACAAAGTCATGTAGCAGCCAGATTTCTCTGCCCAAAAAAAAGAAAAAATGTTGTAAACTGTGAGAGAAGCGGCAACACATAGGAGTAATTCTAGGAAAGAAACCCACTGTGCTCAACCCCACCGACGAGCCCAGATTAGGTTTCACATTCCTACCTAACGAACACACACACACACACACACACACACACACACACACACACACACACACACACACACACACAAGAGAGAGACACACACACACACACACACACACTCACACAAGAGAGAGAATACAGAGAGGTGCAATGAGACACAGACACTTTTGTTGAGAAATCTTGACCTCAGACTATTTCATCTCGCTGAAGATGTTTACACCATGAGTCAAGCACAAGGATATCTTCTCTCTCTTGTTCTTCGTCCAAGATGAGGAGGATCAAACCCTCGCTCCCCTCACACACACGCGCACACACACCCCTCCAAGTCAATCATCCTTTATGCTAGTGTAACACACATAAATTAAACCAGCGACCTAGGTGTACGTCAACGGTGATGCATAACGGGCGCAGCCTCACACCTCAGCGTCTGTGACTCAAACAAGCCCTCCTCTCAAAAGCAGATGGTCAAAAATAGCGTCCGCCGTCAACAATTTTGTAACCCAAGGGACCCGTTGGGCCACACGCTTTTGCCAAGAAGGAGCAGGGGTGCCATATATGTGTGTGTAAAAATAATCCGGTCAGTTACAGCTCCTCTCTGTTTGATGCTGAGAAAGTGAGAATGCCTGAAGAGCTTATGAAATCTGCACCTTTAAATAGGAGTGTGAAGTGTGCCCGCATATGTGTCTCACTGTGTGTTTATATCCAGACGACACTTCCCAATTCATCACTATTCATCAGCAGCAGTAGTAGTTGTTATGATATCTGTGATTACGATTGGTGTGTGAAACGATCTCTTGTCTCTGTTCATTTTCGCTAAAGCGGCCGCCGCCGAGGACGGGGACAGGGACGGGGACAGGGACAGGGACAGGGGACGGGGACGGCCCGCCGGCCACCGGACGAGGGAACATAAGGAGACAGACAGGACGTGTTTACAGGAGCGTTATTTAAAGTCAGCACTGGAACGGCATTGCACGTGGCTGCAGGCCATAACTTTACACGCTGTGCCGATACACAAACGCATGTTTCATATCCTGAGAACCTGGGTCAGTCAAGAGACACACTCAGCATCGTACCTAGCTGTTAACCCTTTCAAGCCTGGCGATTTAAGAGATTATAAGGTTCAGAATAAACGTGACTTGTTAGAAATAGTCTTATTTGACATGTTTGAATGTGATGTGCTATGACTTACTGCTGTTTAGCATTAATAGTGTAAATAGGGAAATAAAACACTATCATTTGCTTTGGATTTTGGCGTTCCTGTTGTCGCTTTCTGCTTATTATTTCAATGGTTTATGAATATGCTTTGGTACTACAGTTCCCATCATGCTTTGAGTGGTGTAAACAGGAAGCATTACATTGCTAGGAGCTGGCAAATACCGTGTCCTATAGGCTATTTTATGCCTGTTTGTTTACATTGTGGAAAGACTGCTAGCAGTTCGTGTTCACACAACAGACCACAGTCACCTGCATTACTTTGACATTAAAGAAAAGGTCCATGAGGCAAGACCAAGGTTCAAATTATTCATTAATAAAAACACGGAAGCTAAAGTGCTCTCATCCAAATTAACCGATGCATATTACAAATGATAACAAACGCATACAAATGATGACAGATATACACTTTTCCTTATGATTCCAATGATGATTAAATGATTTTCGACCCACAATGCATCAGTCGAATGCTAAAGGGTTAATGTATTCCACCCCATCCAGTGCTGAGACTCCTGTCATGGTCTTCTTTCTTTGCCCACAGCTGTCACGTTAGTGTATCAGCTCCGGTCTGTGATGCATGTCTTGCACCTGGGTAACCGACCGCACACAGACACCGTGTTAGATTGAAGGTGCAGTGTAAGCTGACACGCCGGCTGTGGGTGTGGTGTTACTGCTGTCTGCGCTTCATCGTGGGTTAGACGGTTTTTTCTTTTTTTTCTTTGAGCAGGGTGAGAAAAAGTACGAAATCTCAACTCCAGTAAAAAAAAAAAAAAAAAAAAAAAAAAATGCTGTCACGATGAACTCTAGGAACGTGGACATTTTTTCGGCAAAACTGCTGAACAAATAATCAGTTGATGTTGTTTTCCTGTAATTCTCACACAGCTACTGTACCAACTAAATTATCCTGTAGCTTTTTCTGCTAAGCCACCTTTGCTGTTAAAGAAGATAGTTTGTATCTCACGCTTCTGTTTATATTTGAATGAAATCATGTGAAGCAGATCTATGAGGTCTAAATGAAGGGACTATTTTCTCTGTTGTAGCTCTATTAAAAAAAAGGCACAGTTTTCCATGAAGAGCCCTGAAAACCAAATTTCTCAATCAGGATCTTCCTCTTAGCGACACTAAAGTTTGAACTGCTGGTTAATCAAAACAAACAATTCCACTTTTCACAAGTATTTCCAAGCACCAATCAGAACGTGCGCCATGTCAGTCAAATAGGGACTGCAAGCTTCGAAGCTCTCTTCACTTAGGGTCATGTCAGTTTGTTTTTGTCAGAGTGACTATGCAAAAGGAGAACAGGTGAGATGCAAAACAATATTTATCCAGGAGCCTCTCGCGTGTCGACATCAGGCAACAGACAGAACGAGAAACTGCAACATGTCGGGGATTTCATCTACTTGTGTTTTACATCTTGATGGCAAACTCGGAAGCATTTGACATTTGTGTTTGGGCTGGAGAGAGAATCGTGGTGGGGGGGGAGAAGAGACGTTCCCTGTGTATTAGTAAATCCCAGTTAATTTTCCCTGTCAGAGAACAATGAGATATGGATGCCCGCGGGGCTCTGTTGAATGTAATTCCACCACTTGATCGGAATCACCTTCATTACTCATCAGAGGTGTGGATCTCTCTCCTAAACAATGTTTAAAAAAAACTCCAGAGAACGAACTAGACGTTGTGATGCTTCAACTGAGCCCCCCCCCCCCAGGAGTCTTTTCAGCAACCCCCGCTATTTTTTTTTTTTTTCCTTGAATAGTGAGATTACACCTCTTGAGACGTTTTCCCGTTTCCAGAGCAGCTGCTAGTTTCTCAGTCTGAAATTCGAAGAGGCAAACATGTCTGCCATGCAACACTTTCCCATGCTGCAAAACTTGACAACCCTTCAAGGTCCCCGGGTCGGATCCTTGTTTAATTTATAGAAGCTGAGACTTTTTGAGGAGCCGGATGTTATTCATGATTCAGAGCCTTTCATTTACACTTAACACCGCGGCGCTGCGCTGTGACATCATCTGCGTATGTTTTTCCCAGCATGTCACATTCAACATGCATGAGTCTGCGACTGCTGGGGGCCTCGAAAGCTCCAATTATATCCATCGTGGGTTAAGGCTCACAGATTGGATCTAGTTCATCACATCTAGCTCGCCTGTTTAACTACCAAACCCTGCTGATGGCAACAAATGTGAACAAAGTATTCGTGTGTTTTCATGGCATTTTCATCTATTATTTAACTTCCAAGTCATCCAGATTTTGAGGAAATCTGGCAGCCAACGCAAGCACAAATAACTTAAATCCCCAGAAATGAATGATTATTTTCATTATCAATACATTTGCTCCATTATTTGTTAAGTCTAAATCAGTCACATTGTCTCAGAGCCCTCAGTGATATCTTCAATTTACTTATTTTGTCACAACAATTATTAATCAAAAGACATTCAATTCAACTTGGAATAAAACAAGAAAAGCAGCAAATCCTCGTTTTTTTTTTAGAGACAGGAAACAAAGACAGTGTGAATTGACCAATTGATTAATCGACAAATTGTTTCACGTCATCCATATCTTCCAGAACTCTGAGTCACTCTGAGTGTAGTAGTAGTATTTTGTTGTTGCGCTATATGTATTGAATAACAGTAAATTCGAGCAAAAACAACAAATCCTGCTAAAGCTGCATTTGATTAGTTAATCAATTCATCAGCCGAGTGACGGTAAATGTATTGGCATGTGAAGATCAAAAAATCATTTTAGTCTTTTTTTTAAGGAAAAATGTAAAACATTTGCTGGTTCAAGCGTCCTTAACGTGAAGATATCATGGTTTTTCCTTGTCATAGATGATAGTAAACTGAATATATTTGGGTTTGGAAGTGTTAGTCAGACAAAATTATACATTTGCAGACATCTCCTTAGGATGTGCAGATCATACCAGGCATTTTTTTTTATTCTACAGGAGGAGAGAATGAGGAGAACCGTTAGTTGCAGCGCTAAATCATTCCCATAATTGATATTTTAAATAAAGAGGGAATTTTCCTGGTGTACCAAGCAGGCGTGGGATCAAGACAAAAATACAGTTTTTTAGACCCATTAATCACAAGTTGTGTGTTTTCTTGTTCCGGCCAACTTCCCCTCCAGCATGGCTGCAGCTGTAAGAGGAGGCAGGCCTATTGTTCAGACTAACAAGGGGCGCAGAGGTCACTTGCATTTTCACAAGAGCTTTGCCAGAGGGGTTTGGGGAAGTAGCCGGCACACAAGTCTGTTTGGTATGGATCTACACTAAAGCTTGTTCTATGAAGTCACATCACTCCCAGTCTATTATAAAAGGGGATGGATTAGATTAAGTGAGATTATGCAGAGAGGGGCTTCCTAAAAAGAGCAAAAATAACACACTCAGTACTTAGCAGGCGAGTCAACAGCGGGATTAAGCCAGAAGGACACGTTCAAATCCAGTGCTAATATGCACAATGGTCATCCTTCCACAGGCTCAACTTTTAAGTGGTTACAAATGTTATTGCTTCATATTTCCCAACGCATTTCGTCAAGCTTCGGCAGCAACAAAACTCTGACTTTTATTGCTATATTTTGGTCGTAAAGACGGAGTTAATCTACAATCTGACAAATCTCAAAACCTCAAATAAGGGTTATATTTCTTCCCTCCATCAAACCGTCACCCCTCCTGTCAGAGCCCTCTCTCTGTGCGCGTACAGTTTGTACAATAACAACTCCTATCACCAATGCAACCGAAAAATATGCACAAAGTGGTTGCGCACTCTAACATGATTAAATGATGTGTGGTCTGGCGTCACTCCCAGCACCTCTCCCATCCTTCGCCTCGCTCTCTATCTCCCTCTCGCACGAATGCAAACACACACACACACACACACACACACACACACACACATGCACAGATTCCCTTTCCCTGAGCTGTGTTTTGAAAATAGAAGCTTCATATTAACAGTCAACAGTCAAGCTGACAGGTACAGTCCGGCCATTCTTTCCATCATAAAAAGCCCTCGGTGGATATCTTGAACAGTAAACGTTACTGCGGCTCCGTGTCGCCGAGGCGGAGCGTCACAAAACATCACAAGCACACACATGAGGAATGCAGAAGAACACGTGGGGAGTTTTTTCGGTGGTGTGATGCAGACGAAATTCTTATTTTGTTATAATGAACGATGGATGAAGAATTCAGATCCTTTACTGGAATAAATAAAATGAAATACTACATCATGGGTAAAAATACAGACGTGTTAGCAGTCAATCCTACTTAAGTACCTCAATTACTCATGTGAGCAACATTTGAATTCCATAAATGCACAAAGTTAAGTCATATAATCCATTTATAGGTTGCTGATGGGATGTTAAATCATGTGTCCAAAACCTGGGGAGGGGCCCCTGCAAGGGTCGGCTAGATGAATCTGAGGGGGTCACAAAATGAATGTGACATATTACATAGTCACGCTCAAATGCAACAATCTGAAGATAGAGAGGGGAAATCCTTCTTTGGTGAAACTCATGGCCAACTTGTGAGAACACGTTGCATAATTGCAAAGGTCACAAGCCAGTGACAAAAAGTTCATGCAATCCACAGAGTCTGATGGACGGACTGTGAAAGTCCCAAAAATGATGAACGCTGTTGATCAATATTACCTGCTTCATTAACATTTTCAGTAACATTGTACGTTCACGAGTAATCGACAGTGTGCAGGATTTTCTGGTTCTTTAACAAGGGATAACAAGCCAAAACGTTTGGGAAACACTGGTTCGATCTATAACAATGCATCATATTTTGTATTCATTTTGCATGTTAAATCTTCACCTGCAAAGCAACTAGCAACTATAGCTCTAAAACAAATGTCAAAACCCACAGTATTTCCATCTGAAATGTGGTGGAAGTGCAGTACAAACTAGCATAAACAAATGTGTGCTTGAGCAAATGTGGTTAGTTAGTTTCCATCACTAGTTATCCACAACAATCCCGTTTCCAAATACATCACAGTATCAAAATAACCCTCTGCCATGTTGTGATTGCTCAGGAGTAACATATTTATAGGATTATCAAGACCAAAGTGCTGTTTGACAGCTAACTAAACCTCATGATTAAGCTACTACAACTGCCCACTGACACACTTTCTGCACAGCAAGCGCCACGCTGGCCCTGCACTCTCCTCTCTCATTGAAAAAAAAAAAAAAAACCTTCCAAGCTCGGTGATTCATCCCGGGAGTTTATTCTCTCGAGCAAAGACAACACAAAAAGGACCTTGACCGAAACCTACACAAACCTCCCGGAGCCTCTGACCGCGGAGGAAGAGCGGTTGGTTGCTTACTCGCTCGCCTTTTTCTTTTTTTTTTTTTCTTCCTGTTGGAGTGCGTTAGAGGAGGCTCTCTGTACGCAGGAGCTGTTCGCCGCAAGTGGAATTCCCAAGAAGAATCAATAACATTATGACATTAGACAGCATCTGACAGCACTGTTTACCAGCTACTAAAGCACACATTGTTGGTAAAAAAAAAACGCTGCTAAACATCGGGAGAGGTGCTACGATGCTGGAACTGGAGTAAAATATTTGACAAAGCAGTATTTATCACATTAAAACTTGGGATGTATAATGACACTGCAAACTGTGTTGTGTTTTCAAGAATACTTCCAAGACAAAAAGAGCATCGGATGCAGTATTCAGATAATATTTCAGAAGGTGAGTGTGGCTAGTTGAGACACAGCGGCTCTCCTCACAAGCTGGCCGGCATACTGCTGGAGGTAATGAGGCCTCTTGTGTGTCCTCTCTGATCTGAGAGTTGAATAATTTCCCATGTGGCACAGCCATTTCCAGCTTCCGCCTTTACTCTCACCACGTCGGGTGGGTGGAAAGGCGAGAGCAAAAACACACCCAGCCTGCACTGAGAAACGTGTTGCCATTGTCAATCCACAGTGCCACACACACACACACACACACACACACACACACACACACACACACACACACACACACACACACACACACACACAGACCTCAGGCTGGCTGCAGTCCAGACACACACAAAAAGAAATATGCTTCAGTGTTTTTTAAAAAAAAGATCTGTGTGATTTGATTTAAAAAACAAAAAGTGAAGCTTTTGTTTACTATTTTTAGGTTTTGTTCCATTTCACAGGCAGCTCAACATCAGAGGCAGTTTTAATGCTGCCTCTTTATGAGCCGATGCTTCTCATTGGTCAGTTTATAAACTCTGTTAATAAATGGTCGACTTCAGCAGCACCCAGACACACGTGCTGGGTCGCAGATCTCTGTTTCAATGTGTCTATTGTTTGACGGCTGGTGTTTCAACATCCTCAACTTGAATAGAAGAAGGTCAGCCTGGTGGGGTCTGCCCCATGGTTATTCAGGAGCCCAACCTGGGGGCCCCACCGAGGTAAGGGGTGACTGGGAGGGAGGAGACGGGACCAAAAAAAAAAAAAAACTCCTCCTCCTCCGTCTGACACCGCTCTAATATATGACAGAAGAGACTGGAAGTTTGAAGTTTCAGCACCCACAAGCAGTGCTCAGATCAGTGATGAAGCACACGTGCTATTGAGTGGCCCCATGAAGGGATTTGAGTAAAGAGCAATCAAAGGATCAGGTGCATAGAGATGACAGCTTCCAAGTTTCTGAGTGTTGTAAGCAGAGATGCATGTCAGTTCATTGAACAACCCCCTCTCTCCCCCCCCCCCCAAAAAAAAAAGACCCTGACATGAAATATGTAAACAAGCTGCTGGTGTCACCACGGAAGTTTTGGATGCTGCAGAAGCTTTAAGCAGACACGAGGCGAATGAACTCTTCAGCAAAATAACAAAAACAGGAAGAGCTCCGCTGGACATCACAGCAGAATATGAGAGGAGAAACATCTGCACGCGTGTTTCGACTGCTTTCTCCCCCAAAAAACTGAGATTTTCACCAGCAGAAATACAGTGAGTGTATGAACAACACTCCCTCTCTCTCTCTCTCTTTCATTCACAATGGCTAGGGAGGCAGATCATGGGAGCATGGGAGTGTAGTTTACTTTTTTCCACTTGGGCCATGCTTTTTTTTTTTTTTTTTAAAGCTTCCTGGACAGATGTACAGTAAGTGAAAATGAGCCCAGGTCCACATGAGAGCCCCCCCCCACCTTCTCTCTTCCCTTTTTCAATTCCAAACTGGTTCCATATTCACACACAGCAGGAATTTGGGGAGTCAACTTGTTCATAAACCCTTTGCCAGGCTACATCAGCAAAGATACCTCCAGGCTGACATTAACACACTGATATTTAACAGTACACACGTGTGCTCCTGTTCAAACACAAAAGTTCCAATAAATAAAATAAAGAAACCTTTTTTGCTCATGGCATTCAATGAAGAATCCGTGCGACTGCGGTGACCGCTGTCTCGTCCACAGTCCTTCTGCAGCCTGCATGCAAGCACCGATAAACCCACATTAGACAGAACCATGTGCTTGGTGCACATCTGAAACCGAAGGTAAAATAAAAAAAAAGGAAGAAAAAAAAAGCAAGGAGCTATACCAATAAACCATGCGCGCACACAATCACAAATACGCATGATTCATTCTGCAAGCAACAATACAAACGCACACAGGCTGCTACAATGTCGCCTCCAAGCTCCGGCGCTTTGGAGAGATCAACGCGGCATCTGCTCCAAACCAAACGCACAACCTGCCGGCTCGATCCCGGCGGCACAGAGCAGCCTGCTAGTGGAATAAATAAAGCTGCGGTGTTTTTTCTTTTTTATTATCATCATTATTATTATTATTATTATAATAATCACGGGCTCCTCGGTGCCAGTTTCCAAGTGGTCACTCTATTGTTGAGAAAACAAATCTGAGCCCAAAGTGGGAAACAAAAAAACCTTTTTTTTTTTTTTTTTTTTTTTTTTTTTTTTTTTTTTTTATATATACCCGAGACAAACGCGTTGTAGCGCAACACGCACAAGTTTGCAGTTACTCACCGGGTTATTAAGCGGAGAAAGTCCTCGTTAATTTTTTTTTTTTTTTTCCAGGCTCTTGTTTTTTTTAAATATCTTTCCCCCCTCACGGCCACTGAGAACGGGCTCAACGTCAGCGGGTGAGTAACTGAATAGACTCGGAGAGAGCGCAGTAAGTTGAAGTGTCAAATTACATCGGCTATTCTATTACCGAAGGGACCCATGCTCGGTGGCTGCTGACAAAATGTGTCGCGGATTTTTTTTTTTCAACGCGGAGAAGAAGACATGAGGAAGAGGAGAGAGAGAGAGAGAGAGGGAGAGAGAGGGGAGAGAGAGAGGATCCAGCCGGGTCTGTCGAATTGTGGGGATGTTATTTAGGGTGTTTTTTGGGGTGGTTAATATGCACTGACAAGTAGTTTCACACATTAAAGATGGAAAGTTGGCATGCTGGGTATTTTTCTTTTTGGATCTCATTTTATTTAACGGCACTTACTGTTTATTTATTGCAATTTAAAATGAATTATTTATCATAATGGCCTCTTAGGAAAGTCTATGTGTTGATATGAACACACCAGTGTTTACTATTTAATACTAGTAGTTTATAATGAATGAAAAAAAATATATAATAATAATAATAGATAATAGGAAAACAAATTGACACAAAAATGTTTAAATCTATACAGTAAAATCGTAATAATAAAAAAAAACTCATACTACAGCTGCTGAATGAATGTAAGATACAAAGTAAAATAAAAAAAATATTAGAAATATAACAACATCATGAAATACAAATATCTATACAATGTGGAAACAAGAATAATGTTTAGAATAATAATACTATTAATTATTATTATTATTATTATGAAAATCATCATTATGTATCTTTATTACAATTAACACCGTGATTACAATCTGTTTATGTATCTGACTATACCTTATGCGAAACAAACATCAACCATAATACACATAACAGCTTATTAAACACGTGTACGCCCTCACACCGGTGCAGCCGTCCCATGATCCTCCTCGGAGCAAACCGACGCCACCCTCCGTGTTTTGCAGGTCGCCGCTCTCTGATGGAAAGCTCTGAATAACAAAGACATGTTTGAGAGCAGCAGCGGCATCAGCAGCAGCAGCAGCAGTCTGGGCTGAGCGCTGACGTCAAGGAGGGATGACTGGACCAAGCAGCACCCAGACTCCAGTCCACACACACACACACACACACACACACACACACACACACACACACACACACACACACACACACACACACACACACACTGACCTGCTGCTGCCACTGTGACCTGTATGGAAGCACCCCATGTCAGAAGTTAAAATCACACACCCTGTGCCTGCTGTGATTGACTCTTCAGAGTTGGGATGTGATTAGGGGTCAGAATGGAGTTGTCTCTCTTGTGCCCGTATTGGTAGAAGTCGCCATGCAAGTGATATCCACTCTGCTGGTGAGTCCTCCGAAGCCCTGCTTTCCGGCCTGTGTTTCTAACCCCAGCTGTCTATAAGTTAGGGGGAGGGATGGGCCGGAACAATAGGCGCCATTTGTCCTGCTAAAAGGTGACAGGGAGCATTGATTTCCAGGCGTGTAAGCCATCCCTGAATTGGCTAATGTGAACATTTCCCTCTAACGGAGATTGGAAAATTTGAGGTAATTGCGATTCACAGTAGTTGCGTCAGGATGCAGGAGCAAACTTTTTTTTTTTTGTGTGTCCAGGATACCAAAGCCCCGTCGATTTTATTGAGCTGTTCATTAAATAAGGCAATAAAAGTCCTGCATGTTCAATAGGGGAGTGTTGCAAGGTGCGACACAAACAGCTTACGTCTATAGGAGAATGCTACTATATTAAAGATAGTAGGAAACAAAGAACAAACTGGCAACAGACAAACAACTAAAGTTACTAAAGATACCTAAATCAGTAATTATTTAGTCCAATTAAAGCCAGCCAGTTATTTTAGCTGAGTCTGCAGTGCCACATGAGGTAAGTTTGTATATAAATTGGCTTCTAACAATTAAAACCCAAATGCTTTTTGAGTATGAGGCAAAATGTTGTACCACTGAAGATGGAGAAGCTTAGATCTAGATCATACATTTAATTTTAAATACAGCCGTTGGGTGATCTCGCTGAAAGGACTTCATAAATAGTGGCCTATTAAGAAGCTTAAAATAGCTCCCATTCACCAATTTGTCTCAGGCCACTTGAGCTTGTCACACTCAGCTGGAAGAGCTACAGGTATTCATGAGGGGGATGTCATGTGTGATCAAATATGTGATCAAAGTACTTTTCCTTTTCCTTGGCTGAGCTACAACCGTTAAAATTCAGAGTCAATATAGCCACACAATCAGAATTTAATGAGGTGATGCATCTTTCACCCAATGATATATAAAAAAAAAAAAAAAAAAAAAAAAAAAAAAAACATAACTTCCTCATTAACTGGTGATGTAAAATCTTCCCAATAGTGTTCCTCTGAGGTTTCGAGAGGGATCACCCTGTCAGACCTGTGATCACAGTGTTGTGACACCTTCTCTTTCAAAACGATGTGACATTTGCGATGTGTGAGGGGCGTGCTGGTGCTGCTCTTAAGACCGTCACTCGTCAACAAGATCTACCTGATTGTCAGCATTTTCCTCTCATAAGTTTGTGGATGGATATTACGAAAAACCTTTCTGATTTGAAGCTGCACTGATTTAAAAGTTTTTTATTAACTATGTAAAAAAAGAATTATGTATAAAATAAAAAGGGGTCGCTGCAACAGGATTATCATCTTGATTTTATGTATTTTTGGAATATTAACGTGGTGACACTGGACAGTCTTTAACATAAATCACAATATTTCCCCAGCCTCAGCCAAATAGATTTTTCGTCTAAACCTAATTACACAGTTTTTAGGAGGCAGGGTTGACTGATAACTCATATATATGTTTCATAAAGGCCATGTATTGAAGTCTAGGTCATTTACCAGATATTTGTCATATAGGTGAATGGACTGAACAGGTGGACGTAGAAACACTGAGGCTGCATGATTTTGTGAGTTAAATCTGAATGAGTTGGATCTACTTTTTATCTAAAGGGGGAATTGTGTAATGCCAAGTTACCTGACATAAATAGGGGGCAGCATTTCTCCTCCCCTACTGGGTCCATACAATTTAAACTTACAGTCATTAGCTAATAAAAGAGGGTCAGACCCTTGAAGCTGGGGTTTGGGCTTTCTGTATTTGGGCTAACTGCTAACTGAGGCTCCATCTCCCGGAGACTAGAGTGCCCGTCGTTTTTCTCATTTCTGCCACTTTGTATTTAATTATAAAAACAAACCATCAAAACACACGTGGAAAATGGATGTATTATTGACAAGCCCTCAGGGCAGCTCTACTTCTTCGTCCTCTCCTGTTAAACTGGACGCTACAGTGACTCACTTATGAGGAACAAGTGGGATTTCCAGACAGGATGGGCTAAGACTAGCTGGTTAGCATGCTCATTTTAGTAGATATCTCAGCAAATCATTACATAGACATATTTAACATAACATCAACACTGTAACCCTTTCAAATTGTTGATAATGTTAGTTTATGGTTTAAATGTTTGAACTAAAATTCTGGCCATATTTTGCACATTTAACATCCAAGTTTCAATGATATAAATATTCTTGCATTTCTCCACTAATACTTTTCTTCCTCTGAGATTATATTTGCCACATGGAGACTAACCCTCTTAGAGAATTACAAATCACACCGTTGCTGCTGGACCTGCACGCCCTGCCGCTCCTTACATGAAGAAAAAAAAAACAGCACAATGTGATCTTTGAGAGTGTGGGCAGGGAGATGTCTGTGTTTTCATTTACAGTTCCCACCTGGTTTATGAATGAACAACCGGCAGGCTCCAGAGACCAGCCCACATCCTCCGCAACCAACCAACCGCTGGCCCTCTTCCAGTCCAAATGTGTTCACTGTGCACACTTTACTCTGCTGGGGGACAGAGAGCTCATGCTGCTCGGTGGTGTGTGGAGGGAGATGGCGTTGGAGTCATGCATTCCTAAGGGTCTACTTAATTGCGATGCCCAAGAGCCGCTCCGGCAAATTTGACTTCACTTTCTTTCGCTGGAACATGAAGATTTCACTTAAATTGTCACTGCAGATAACAGCTTTTGTGCTTTTTTTTTTTTTTACCAAGCACCTTCCCAAACAACTGTGTTGTATTGGGGGAGGGGGGGTGTTGTATTATGGTATGTGTGCGACCTGGTGACAGCGCCGCAGACCGAGCAGGAGTCTGGTCAACAAATAGGATTGCAAAGGATGGAGGAAATCAGCAGGGCACTGAGGAGGAGGAGGAGGAGGAGGAGGAGGAGGAGGAGGAGGAGGAGGAGGAGGAGGAGGAGGAGGGAGGAAGAGGGACGGGGCTTTGCAAACAGGAGACAACTATTGCCTTCCATTTGACAAAAAGACATGAGGGAGATGTGATAAACCCCACTGATTCTCATTACAGCAGGAGAGGCGGACAGAAAGAGACCAGACATACCTAGACAGGTTGTGGTGAAACCTCCTGATGATTTCCTCTCCTTGTTTTTTTTTTTCTTCCTTCAGACTTGTTTTGAGCAGCACCAGCAGAAAAAAGCTGGCTGCCGGCACCCCATGCTGCTCTGCTTTTGGGGGAACGGAGAGCCAATCAATGTGTGCTCACAAAGGAGGAAGAGCATTCAGAAAGCCAACTGTTCCCTCAGGCCCATGGGCAAGGAAGAAGTGGGAGAGACAGAGGGAGACAGTGCAGGGAGAGAAAGAGGCGAGGGGGTTGACAACATGTTTCCTTTGCTGCTATATACTGAGAGGAACAACATGATCACTGCAACACTGACATGCAGCAACTATGAGACTGGCTCCGGTTCACTGAAAGGCACAAACGGAATAATGCTTGTTCACGGAACCTCACAATAGAGATGCTGCTAGTGAATAATTTCATTTACAATTAATCTATTTATCATTTTTGATTAGTCCATGAGTAGTTCAGCCTACAGAATCCAAAAAATAGTGAAAATGCATAGGTAACATTGAAAAATTGCAACCAAAGCCCAAAAATTGTAAATCAACAATAATGTTGGTGGAACCAAGGAAAGTTTGGCATCTTAACTTATATGTAATAATGACCTCTATATGACCCCAGAACTCAGATTTATAAATTCTACAGTAATAGATAAAAGCAGCAGAATGTTTTCTCTCCAATACATTGGACATTTAACAAAACAGTAACATTTTCTGCCAGTTTTCTAATACATTAAAGAGGCACTCCACTGATTCAGGCTCACACTCCCATTAAGTTAAGTTATATGTCAGAGATTGGTTAAAATTGAAGCCCTCATCTTTCAAACTGCACATTCCAATTCAATTAGGCTTTTCAAAAAGTCCTTCAAACAAAACGTCAAAATACACAGTTTGTAAAATTCCATCTAGAACGACCTGAAACTGTTTCAAATCACTGATGAAAAAATTAATCAGTTTCATGATGTAGCAAGGTTTGGGCAAAAATCAATGTGGTCAGGGTTAGAGGAAGATCATGGTTTTAGCTTGGAGTCCTTTAGTTGTCATGGTGACATAAAAACGTGGTCAGGTTAGGGCTAAGGGGCAGAGTTAGAGAAACCAGAACCTTGGAGGACATGACACAGCTGTTTTAAAAAGACTAGTTGTGCTACCCCTGATGAGAAAAGTGATTTTGATGTGCATAATCTGTCCTACTTTCATCATTTCAGCTCCTACTGAATAATAACGAAATATAATATCTTATAATGCGGAAAAAAAGCAGCATTTTTGCTTTTTAAATTGCTTAAATGAATAATCGTGAAAGAAAAAATGTTGATTATTTTTCTGCCTGTAGACTAACCGGACAATCAACCATTAGTTCAACTCATATTTGGTGACCATGAAATACAATTAAGTATAAAAACTTTTGACTGTTTTGTTTCTAAGACTGTTGTCACTTTTATGCTGCCGTCTTGGTCAGGACTTTCTCGAAAACTAGATTTTAAATCTCAATTGCACTACCCTGGTAAAATAAGAAAAAAAATGTGATTATCAACTAGATTATTCAAAATGAAAACTTGCTCATAAACCCACAAAAAGTTGTGTCTTTCATGCCTCCATCAGTTTTTTATGCAGTTTCTGGTTTCCTTAAAGTATAGGCAGTGACCTGTAGATCACAATATATACTTAGTGAATACAAAATCATCCTTTTAAACAATACTCTTGACATAATACCTTATTAACTCTTAGTGGAACATAGCAAGAGAAATGAAAAGGACCTTTAAAACAAAGCATGTGATATTACATAAACCTTTTCAGTATATTCTTTAGCACATCTTTGATTTTAACAACCATTTTTCAACACAGTATACTGAAATTATTATTCTATTTTTCATGATTGGTCAATTACTTGTTTCACCTTGTACTCAACAATATGTGTATTTTTATTTATGGATGCTGTTCAGATATTTGTTGACTTTATGGCACAGTGAACCTGTTGAACTATACTCTATGTGTGGGTTATAGATGTTTTGTCATGCACTGGGAATTAGGTATAATTTGCGTCAAACCATCTCTGCGTGACAGATTTGGTTATCAGTGGGTGTTCCACTTAATAAAATCACTTAGTGTAACAATTCCCATCTTGACACCCCTCTGTTCCCTCTCTTAGGAAAAGCTGTAGGTATATTGGAGTTTTTTTTGTTTTGTTTTCCTTTTATGTATTACCTGACAGGAGGTTAACTAGCTATTTCCAGCCCCATTATTCTCCTGTAACTCCAGGGCAGAGTGAAAAGTCAATTATAGTCAAAGCATACTGTGTTTGTCAGAATCCCAGGCTTGTGATCTCCTCTGCTGAATCGTTATCCACTAAATGTAAGTGTTTAATTATTAGCAAGACATTATAGGGCTTAATGAGTTACCACAGTAAATTGCATTGCGGTTTCATATGCAATAATAATAATAATAAAAAAAGGATCTCACAAAGATGGCAGTTCCTCAATGATTTGAGAGCTAGTCTGTCCAACGCTGTGACATTTAAGGAAGATGCTCTCCTTTTCTTTATCGTAGACGATGGGTTCCAGCTCCTCAGCTGGGAAATGTCACATGTTTTTTAAGGTCAGGTTGAATCTCTTCAGTTATTTTTCATCACAGGGGCTTAGCTTATCAATTCCCTCTTGTGATAATTTACTGCTACGACAGATGTCAACAAACATGTTCTAAGATAGCGGAGATCTACAGTGTTATTCAAAAGTAGAAAGAAGATTCTCAACTATTTTCTTCTCAACTGGTCAACATCCACCGTCAGTTGGTGATTTCTCACTTTTCACAGAATAACTCGCACCAAACCCCCAAAGAGCAGAAGTGAACTTGCTGTCCAGTGAGCTGTGCCACTTTACTAAAAATGCATCATGTTGCTTCATTGCATTGAGATCTCCTCCACAATGGATGTCTCGTGTGTTATTGTGGGTGGGAATTGGTGAGTGCAGAAAGAAGCCCTTGCTGTTTTTCAATGAACTTATACAAAACTCTGCTGTTTTCCTCTGATGTTTTAGAGCGCTAAAAAGTTTGAAATAAAAGAGAAATAAAACTCTATAGGATGGATTTTTCCAGCTGACCTGCATGACTTGTCCCCTTTCAGACTTTTTAGTACACTAATGATCTCATGTTTTCACAGATGTCTGTCATGTGACCCTTTGGTAACAAGGGTGTGCTGTATGTACAGAGCAGGTCAATCACCTGGTGACAAGGTGTCCAACTAATACTAAGAAAGTATTTTTCTTTCTACTTTCAGTGTTTTTTCAGAAACAAGAAGTGTAAAGGGTTACAGTTTGAAATTGAAGGTCCAGTTGCATTGTGGGTTATGTAGGCGGCAGGTTTTGATGAAGAAGATGATGTGGAATATAAAAGATTATATCTCCGGTTCTGCTGCAGGAGAAACAATTTAGATTTTGTCCGTACTGTCCTTAAAGACTGGGTGTGGTGTCACATCTAAAAATTACAATGTATCATTGAAGATCACCAAATGCATCAAGTCATGATGCAGCAAAATCATTCACACTTCATTTTAATGTAGTGTATTTTAATGTTAATCCCCAAGACCCTACAAAAGAAATACAGAGGATGTGAATAGCCCTCATTCTATTTATTCCTAAAATATTTTCCTGAACATAATGCCACGAGAGCAGGGACCTTTTGATGCAACTTCCTATGTAATGCATCTTAATGAGCTTATCCTAGAATCAGTCATTGCTGTATTAGACAGTGGGGGGTTAATAATGGGAGAGGTGCAACAACTGGTGAAGCCCCATGGAGTGCATCAGTAGTACCTGGTTGCGGAACCACACATACAAACACACACACACACTTGTACAGACACCCTCATGACAACATCTACTTCTGGTGCTTTACAATGTCCCTCATCCACCAGTCTGTTTGGCAGGGGTTGCTGGGCAACAGGCTGCGTAAACATGGCACCTGACATGTCAAAAGAGAGAGCAACCAGGCGCTCAGGCACTTGTCTGTGTAGCTCTCTCCACTCCGCTAAAACATGCACTTATTGTAGAACATAAAAGCACTCTCCAACATGTGTACACGTATTATATAAATATAAGCATATTTCTTAGTTACAATACTTTATTCAAAGACATTTTTGGAGGTCTCATTGGAGATGCCATTTATTAATAAGCATTTGAGTCAGCATAGAGATGGATTAAGATGGATAAAAGAGCAGTGTCTCACAATAAGTGGGCCTTGTATACAGGGACTTTATCAGGAGATCTGATAAAGATCTGAATCATCATAATTGCATAACATTTGCAAGGAAAGTCAAAAATAAACACAGTAAACCCTTTTCACAACTGCAGGAGAATACTTGTGGAATAAACTGTGGTAAATCTTGCTCTATTATAGCTTGGCCAGAATTCTCTTGGTGGTCCGTATTAACATACCTTACCCTAGTGGTCACCAAGTCACAATAAAGGTTCAAATCCCACACTGTTAATGTAGAAGTAGCCTATACACTGAGACTTTTTGCTTTTCACAAAGATGACTTTAAACTCCACTTCATGTAATGCTTATTCCAGCCTTGTCTCATAAAACAATGACATTCAAATACAACAACAGTGCATTGTCAACTATATTTCGAGGGAAACACATTTTGTGTATCTTGACGTATCAGAAACATGTTTTTAGTGATATTCTGGGTGGTCTTGGCGGGTCAACGCAAGACTTTCCCACAGGAGACTGTGCTGTTTGTGTCTTTAGTGAAACTAAGATATTGCTATGACTTATTTGATATATGTTCGTAACTTAAATAACGTAACAAACACACTTATTTTAAACCAAACCCTGATGTTTTACTAAACCTAACCACGTATTTAAAACAGCAACCAGTATACTTTCCCCTAGAGACACAATTGACAATACAGTTTAGTTGTATAGGAATGTTATTTTGTAGAGGGTTGTACATTACCATGAATGTTTAGCTCTTTACACATGGTCTGTACCTTTATTGTTCTTTTCCTAAAGTCAATTCTTTTATTTTTTACTGATTTTCGTGTCACTGTGGGCAATTCAAGGAGAGGCCTTCACATTGATCTGTTTCCTACAAAAGACACGAGTTCAGAAACAAGATGGATTTCATATATCTATTATTTGATGTGACTCGCACTCTTTAAGTGAATATAGATTTTCTGCCACTGATTCTGGGAGTTAGGTAGGGCTGAAGATCCCCTGCCTCTAAAGGTTGCACCTAGTGGATTTTCTCTGCTCGCTAGGATCACAGACTAAAAGGTTGCACTGTACTGTATAAACTTTAAGCTGACATTTATCTTTGTGGTAGCGATAAAATCCTGTTTTCCAACACCAAAACTTTGTCCTAATGATTAGTTCCGTCTTAGGTGAGTGAATATAGCAGCAGGAACATTCAGCAGGATTTGTCCAAAATGTTTTCCATTTCAGCCAGATTAAATTGCATGTGAGTCCACCGTCCCCATTTGCACAATATATTCTGCAGCCACAATGTGGACAGCATGCAGCGTTAGCACCATTAGTGTGCAAGACGGTCCACAAATCATCTCCTCAGTCCTTCCATCTAACTCCCTGCATTTGGCTGGCACTGATAAGGCCCCGCCGAAATGACCAGGGGGTCACAATTTCACCACTGAAGTCGACAGCAGAGATAGACCACTGTGTACATCAAAGTGTAACTTCAGGCTGTCTCTGCAGTGTTGTCATTTCCCAGGCAGTGGGATGTTTTGAATTAATCATAAAAACATGGAGTGAGAGATAGCTCAGAGATAGTTGTGAGGGCTGAAACTCCTCTTGGCCTCCATTTCTGACACATTGTCAAAACATTCATGAGGTCTAAATACATTTCTTGTGTAATAATAGAATGTCACATCCCAATAGAGTGACAGTAGTGATTACTCTATTTTTACAGCAATTACCTGCAGATGAACTCCTGACTAAATGTCAGGAATAGTTTTGGATTGGTATTGGTGCTATAGGCATTTATGTTTCAGAGTATGTATATGATATATGTCTTGGATTGAAGGAAGTAGGGGAATAGAATTAAGGGCATTTTTAACAGCAAAATGTTGTACAAAAATGAATTCATTTCAATGGAATCAGTAGTTTTGCTTCGGAGGCAAGTAAATGTGCACACGACATTTTTGTAGAATTTGACTTTGTTGCCATTAATTTATTGCAAACTCTCAGTGCTGACGTTTGATGCGATTGCGAGCATTTAAAAATTGAGGAAGCTGTCATGTCGGTTGTGTCTCACTATCTTGTTTTATCTAACACATCTTTAAGTATAAACTGCTCCACAAGTGAGATACCGCATAGTCTGCAATAATGTGTGAGACAAGATAATCCTTTATTAGTACATTTTGCAAAAATGTAGAACTATTCCTTTAATGAAGGGATTGCGCTGTAACTAACTGTACAGTTATGTTCAGTCTCAGAGAGTTTTGCAGTGATTTTCCTTTCCAGGGTTAAAGATAATAGGTTATTGTTGCAGTATATAATAATAATATAATAAGGTTTTCTGTCTAAGCACTTAATCATTTCCTCTTAATAAGGGATTATGTGTACTTTGTATCGATTCTACCTCATTTCAGGAACATCGTTCTCCAAATCTCAGGCAAATCTCAGGCAACAACATACAATGTAATAAATTAATTTGGAATTCCAACACTACAGTTCACTAAGTTACTGATAAGATCAAAATCATTTCAAGATAGAAGATATTAATACATCAGTGCAGCATCTGGCATGAAAGGTTGCACCAGTCATAAAGGATTGAAATGTGTGTGTATGTGTGTGGATCTAGTGTGTGTAGAATTGATTTGTAAATAAATTCTTGACAATTCCTTTCAAACTAAGTGAAATAAATCCCATTCGGAGCAACAAGCTGCTGGCACAGCCTTTTGTTTGTCCATGACTAAACAAACAGGGGCTGGAACATTGAATTAGCCTCTGTGTTGTGTGAGTGTTGTCGTGTGTGTGTGTGTGTGTGTGTGTGTGTGTGTGTGTGTGTGTGTGTGTGTGTGTGTGTGTGTGTGTGTGTGTGTGTGTGTGTGTGTGTGTGTGTGTGTGTGTGTGTGTGTGTGTGTGTAACAAATCACAGCTATAACTGTCATGTTAAGAAGTCAGAATTCAGCTTGAAGGGATTTTCTTTTTCATTACCAATGAACACTATGGAAATAAATGATGTTGAATATTATTATGATATGTTATTTTCTTATTTATTTATTTACATATATAAATAACCTATAATCTATTTAATGTTTTTATTTATTTATATTTAGTCATCTGTGTTTTATCTCAGCCAGGATTATCATGCAATTAATTTGCGTGAGTGAGCGTGAGCACCTCTGTGTCTGTCCACACCAAGTGGAGTAGACCTGTCTAGTTTGAATAGTGTGTCTTGTCCATATTTTTCCATGTATGTGTATTGTTTCATGACAGTAGAAACACAAACAAGTGTGCATAAAATAAAACTTACTGAGCGTAGAAAAGCTTAGACAACAGCAGTTAATTAAAGTGATATTAGCAGACACATTATGATGAAGTGCCTAAATAACAAGTGTGAACAGCGGAAAGCCACTCATGCTTGAGGTCCAGCAGGACACTTGACACCACACAAGGACATCCTGAGGGCACTGCAACAACCAAAACACACACACACACACACACACACACACACACACACACACATTCATGCACACAAACAATGATGCACCGATGCACTGAACCTTAAGACCTTGGAGAAGCTAAACCATCCTCATTTCAGCGTTATGTCGGTGCCAACTGTCAGAGGTGCCTCTTGCCGTTCCATAATGATGATCAAGCGCTTCAATCCACGAGGCTTTTCTCTTTTTCCCCTCTGCTGGGAGCTGTGTTTGCCAAATGATAAAAGGCTTTTTATGATCCTACTATTCTCTTCCTATATGTGTTGTTTGACATATGTTGTCCCCTATATTTCACTGACCCCTCCTTGAACTCAATACATCCATTTAATGCAGTGGATAAATGGCAAGGAGCAGGTCTCTGCTCTGGGACCTCTTGGCACTCAGCTCGGTGCTGAAAGAACACTTATCCCCACTCACCCACATCAAATTCATTTTCTGGCATTGACGCGGAGCAGCACCGTGGTCAGATCATTCCGAGTCAAGGTAAACTGCCAATAGTACACGCCATGAAACAAGATGAAACATGAAATATGTTGGCACACAATGAGCAGTGTGTGTCTCCTTCACGTTCTTCCCCTCACTTCCTCTCATTTTCTCTCCCTCTCAGTCACTTGAGCTTTAGTGGCGGCATAACCCCCCGAAAGGCAATTACCATGACAACAGCAGTCAGGATTTGCACCACAGTAATTAGTGCCGTTAAAAAAAAAAAAAAAAAAGGAGGGAAGTATGCGTTTTGTCTGAGAATTGATTTGACACACATCAGAGTGTAAGGTGCAGCTCACGGGATGAACCCGTGGCGACAAGCGAGGAGGTAAAAACATCTCTGAGCACACAAAGAGAAAAGCAGAAGGCTAGCTGTGTCGGGTCAGTGCATTAAGATCTCCATTAATCACTATGATACAGTGGAACCAATGAATAGAGCAGCCACGTCTCTGTGGAAGTGATGTCATGCTCATGTCCGTAGTAAAAAATGATGGTGGAAAAAGGGGCTGCTAGTCTCGGCAGGGCTGCAAAAAAAAAAATCATAAAACATCATCTGATGAAGAGACTCTTTCTTCAAGTATGTAAACAGCGGCTGCGGCCCTTGATTCCTCAGCGGGGAGAGAAAGTGGGAGGGCCATTTGTTTTCTTTTTTCCCTCATTCTTGTTGAAATTCCCAACGTAGTGCATTCTGAATCTCATTGCCCTGGATAGCAGCTCGTTGGAGGTGTGTGCAGGCTCACCTCCAGCCTTGCTCAGCCGCTGTAATAGATGTGTTTGTTGCTAAGTGGCGGTTGTAATGGGATGCTTGTTTGCCTTGCTCGGTGCACTTTCATCCTTCACTGTAGTGCTAATGCCACGCAGCAATTTGTCTCATGGCTGCAGAGCTTTGCGCTAGGCGAAGAAAAACAAAGACGCTGGGAGTCGGGCGTCATTTTATCACTTGCACATTCGAATGTATGTTGTACATGTGAGTATTCGTGTAATCATTTGCCACTAATTGGGTGTGTGAAAGAGACAAATCCCTTTTTTTGTTTCATGCTGCCTTTGTGCACAAAAGGTGCAGGTTGTCCAGATGGAGAAGAAGCCCCGTCGGTTGCAGTCCAGTGCTGAAATGCCACACACGCTTCAGTGTTCCATAAATAGAGGAGAGTGAGAGATGGGCAAAGGTGGAAGGAAGGGTAAAGATAGCACCGGGTCTCATCCCACACACTCAGATTGTCACCAGCCTCAATGAATCATCCAATCATGGATAATCTTCATTGCTTGCCTCCAAAGAAAAAGTCCCTGCTGCCGTCTCACAAACACTCCACGCAGTAATTCCAAGAGGCCCCTTAATGTCGTGCACAGTTATTGCTGTTGTCAATGCATCATTTATATGTCTGAGTATCTTGGCCTCCACACAGGATGACCTGAGGTCAGCCCCTGGTGTCATGAAATATTCAGCATCTCGCAAAGCAGAGACAGGCTTCTTTAGTTTTCAGTACGATGAAGTGAAACCCTCTTTGTCACAGCATCATTAAAGACAGTCAGATGCTGCCGCAATACTGGTGCAGATCCTGCAGCAGAGTGTGTGTGTGTGTGTGTGTGTGTGTGTGTGTGTGTGTGTGTGTGTGTGTGTGTGTGTGTGTGTGTGTGTGTGTGTGTGTGTGTGTGTGTGTGTGTGTGTGTGGTGTGGTGGAAACACTCCACGTTTCCTGTAATTGACATTTAATTTAATTAGATGTAATCATCGGATGGTGCATTCTTGTGAGTTGCAGCCACGACCTGGATATGTGGATTTGTTCAGAGAATTCTGGAGCATTAAAGAATCTGTAACCTCTTTTGTTCAGGACATGTGCTGTTTACTCCTAATATAATACGTGTCCCGAACTCAGGACAATGTGTTAAGTGTATTTTCACAGGATTATTATCATGAAAAAATAAAACACATTGCAATGCAATGTCAAAGATGTTCAGTTATCTCAGTGTACTCAAGTCTAATGCCTCACCTTTTATCATCTTGTTCCTTTCTAACCTGTTTAATTACGGTTGTGGGCAACAGTTGAAATGGTTTTGCCACATCCCACTATTGCGGTATTTTCTGTCTGTTTATTTTACACGTGGTGGATTGAAACATAGCCAGCGATGAGGCTTAAGTGGAATCCATGCTATGTTTTCATAAGTGGGCAATGCAAGAGACCCTGAGGAGGCTCTGATTTCATGTCATAATGGGACCCAGCTGTCAGAAACAGAAACCAAATTCTTTGTCAACACATGTATTTTCCACTCTGTTTCATAGTAAGTCACACCAATGAGCGCTAAAAGTACCATTTGTCTAATGGTAAATACATTGGATAATTGGCCCAATTTTAAGTAGGTGTCACCTGGGTTTCACAAGAAAACAAGTTAAGGTAATAATCAGTGACATTTTCAGGAAAATGCTTAAATAATCCCCTATTTGCTGCTGTTTATAGTCAATTAGTATAACACAAATGATTTGAAAGTTTATACCTTATATTTCTTATATTTGCAGATTTATCTGCATGCTGTTGGGTCAAATAAAAAGAATGCTACAGAGATACTACAACATATGTTTCTTACATGCATCATGCCCTTTCAAAATAAACTTAGTTAGGTTTAGGAAAAGAGCGTGGTTTAAGGTTAACTCCCCTAACTAACGCCTAACGGGACAAATGGTAAGTTTTGGGGGGTTTTGCACAGAACACAACCAGCTATTCCTTGGACAAAAGTCCTGTGTTTGTTTGACAAAGCTCTGCATTGGTCTCCACAAACTCATGAGAAAAATATTTATTTTAACCAAGATGTATTATGTTCACCAGCTAGCCAATAACTTAGGTCTATCTGTCATTTGGCCCTGGGCAGGTAATATGAAATAGCTTTTTTAAAGTTTTTTGTAAGTGAAAGAAGTGCTTCATACAAACAGTGAGACTGAACACTACAGTAAATGTACTATAAAAAAAAGAATAAAAAAGTTGTAAGGGCAAACACCAGGGAGAGGTTTACTCCTGGTTGCTTCCTTGGCTTATTTACAGGGATCTGTTGCATGGCAGTGAATCTACACAGCAGGCCTCCCTGCCTGTGCACTCCACAGGGCATTCACATGAAGCAGACTCAATATCAGAGGTTCACTTGGCGCCACATGCAAATGACGACTTATCTCGAAAATGATGCCGAGGCCAGAGCCTGCGAGGCATGGTCACAGCCCGCTGTGGTAATTAATTTTGGCATTGGTGAGTTGTATGCTCACCAAGGTTGGGCTGTGCCATCCCTTTAGGGCTCACATGTGTGGTCAGATACTCCAAGCCTACGCCACAGTCCACAGACCAGGGCTACAGGAACAACACATCACAAGAGGTAGAAAGACCATAGACGGTCTCATTCAGTATAAGTGCTTTGGTTGCACTTCTGCAAAGAGCTGAATAGAATAGCAGGAGAGGAATGCATTTCCTTGGGTGACCTCAGTAACAGTAAGAAATGTCTAGGTAGAGCTTGACTTTGTGGTTTGCATGATAATATTACAGAGAATTTCTGAAGAGTTGGACTTCATTTCCCTTTTAAGTTGTGAATTCATCATCATGAAGTAAGGGATAAACTCCTGGATGTGCGCTCAAGGGCACGAGCCAGGATCCAGCGAGAGGGAAAGTGTAATCTGCCAGCACCGACACTGAGCGCTGACCCACGACCAAGGGCTGATGGGATACAATTTCAATCGACAGGCTCAGTCATTGGTAGGTACGGACCTGGGGCGGTTCAGGTCATATTTCTCTGGCCTTCATTAATTGGTATTTTGACTACAGTCCTCTCTCTTGTGGTAGACCACCAGTCCACCCACATGAAGTCCTTGAAGTGTGACATTGCAATTACACTCACAGTGACACATGGGAGAAAATCCCAGTCTGCTAATAGAGATCTGGCCGGCCTCTTCCCCTCTCTGCACTGAAAGGAAAAAGGAATTTTCAATAACATGGCCATTTATAGCTGCTACCACATGGCAGAGTGAAGCAGGGAGCAGAAGGAGAACTCTTTTTTACTATTGATGGTTGTATAAATGCTAATGGTTTGGCGGTCAATACAGCATTACAGTGCCCCTGGTAAATAGAATTATGATCCGGACACACTGTATAAATGATCACGTGATTGATGTGTTAAAGTACTAAAGCAGCACATTAAGGCTTGGCCTTATATTCAGCACAAAGAAAAGGTCAGTGGAATGGAAAAAAATAACCAGACCGGTTCAATAACCCTGGTGTAACATCGTATTCATCAACAGTAAAGTCGAGCCTGTTTTTTTAACCAATGGCATTATTCATTAATTGGCAAAGTGTCTCATTTGCATTGGATAGAAGCATCTGTAATGAAAACACACTTCTTCCGCCATCAGCAGAATGAATGCAGAGTGCTTTGTTTAATGCAAATAGCTGTGACAATATTCAAACATGATGCCTACATACATACAAAGGGGAATACAGTGTAGGTATATGCATGGATGTTCTTACATTTTGCTCCACTTAAACTTTCAAAATGCAAATAAAAAAGAAAACGAGATATGAGAAATTAGATTATCTATTAATTTGTTTGCATAAGTATTTTTGTATCTGTAATGCATATAATTTACTTAAAGTGTCCCCAACTGACTTGTGGGGAAATAAATATATTTACACATTTTGGAGACTGGCCTTCCTTATGAGGACAAAATTCATGTCCCCTTAATGTAAATCACTCAATTTCAGGGGAAATACTTTGTTTAAAATAAGGGTAAAACAGTCTGGATTAGGCTAGTAGCGGTTATGGTTAGGGTAAGTCTCCAGGAAATGAATGTAAGTCAATACAATGTCCCCAAAAGTCATGAAAACACGACTGTGTGTGTGTGTGTGTGTGTGTGTGTGTGTGTGTGTGTGTGTGTGTGTGTGTGTGTGTGTGTGTGTGTGTGTGTGTGTGTGTGTGTGTGTGTGTGTGTGTGTGTGTGTGTGTGTGTGTGTTGTCTCAGACTTTGGCTTGGAGGCACAACTTGAATTGCATGACTAATAATATTTAACGTCTCTTATTCAAACTCAGAAGAATAAATTTTGTTCTAATTATGGGAGGGACTGTAGTCCACATGCATGAAGGAAGTCTCTCATACAGTATCTGTGCTGTCCAGATAGTATATTATTGTTATTGTCATAATGTGTCGCCAGCTGCATAAAACGCTGTGCAGCGAGATAGCCGGTCTGCCACTTTGACGAGCAGCAGTCTGCCAACGCTTCCAGTAGGTTGATTTGAATTGATTTACAGGGCCATGTTATTTCACAGATGTGAAGTGGAAACCCAACAACTCCTCCAAATTAAATCACAAAATTGCACTTTATTATAAGACTTAAACACATCAACATGATTTCTGTAGCTATTTAAAAAAAAAAATCCCACCACTTCCTGGTGTTACAGCTAAAAGACAGTTTGGAATAGAGTCAAACGAAAAGGCACAAGTCTGCACATGTCACCCAAGACTCCCCCCATTAAGAGCTAAACCTGACCCTGCACCGCAAAGTGACAGGGACAAGTTAGCAAAACATCAATAACACCTCAATGGCACAAGCACTGAAGCCAAGGAGTGAGTGTCAGCAACCGGCAACACAATTAAGTTTCAGCAAGCAAACAATAAAACATTAAGCTTTTTTATTTTGTTCATGGTCACAAAGAAAAAAAAACAGACAGCTATTTATTTTCTGTACAAAGTGATGAGTTGATGGATTTCCTCACACTTTCTGTGCAGGGGGCAGTGGACATTTTTTGAAGTGCTCTTGGGCAAAATGCCTAACACATCACTGCTTTAGTTTAGCTGCTCAACAGGCCCTCCTTGGATAAATGGTAAATGGACAGCACGCACACATACACACACCAGTGATTGCAAGTTATCATGTAAGGCTGAGTCCAGCCATCGGTAGCAAACTCACACATTTACCTGCTTTATTGCACCTTATTTTTCACTTCCAGACGATATGAATCATTACAATCAACACCTTACATGGTCTGACAGTTGCAAACAGGCAGGAATGTGTAAAGAGCTGCTCTTTTTAATCCAAGCTAAGGCATCCATGTGCTTTGCTTTGGTAATATTAATTAATGATGACACTGTATTCCAATCTATATATAAGAATCTCTCTAAACATCTTTCTAATATCTTTTGTCATTTGAAACAACACCCCTGTTTCACTTCCTTCCAATTTTGTATCAATTTATTTGGATACAAAAAAGTCGTATTCAGACCACAATGTTTGAATAATTGATAAAGGTATGAGAGAGATTAGAGCTCTCTGGAGAGTGCTTTGGAGAGGTGAATCATCAGTGTCAAACACTATTTGACACCCCCCGATTTACCACCATTAACATCCATCCAAACAACAAAGGAGAAGATGGCAAGACAAGATGATGTAATTAAAATAGTGCCAGTTAAACCATGAAGGAAATGTTGCACTTATGTTTGTTTCATGTCTTTATTTAAGATACTCTCCTCATTGTTCCACACAAGTTTGATGTTTTCTTTCAGCCATTTTTTGTTTTGTCAGGGATTACCGGCAGTCCCATTCTTCATGTACGTTGTGATTTATTCGCCAAGTCTGTTTCCATTGCACTTTGCTGGATTTTGTTCATCAATGCATCTACTTTAATGTACAAATTGAAGATGTGCCTAAAGACAAGTAGATGGACCCATTCTTCTTGATCAAGGATTTAAGGTTGAATGTCTCACTCACAGATGAAAACAGTATAAAAAAACAAGAAACAAGCAACATCTGTCTCTGCTTTAAGATAAGATAAGATAAGATAAAATAAGATAATCCTTTATTAGTCCCGCAGCGGGGGAAATTTGCAGGCTTACAGCAGCTTTAATTCCATTTCAACTATTTGTAAAGAGATGGCTGTATTATTTGGGTGAAAAGACTTAAATCCACATGGGTTTCTTCTACTATTCTGTATATTTTCTTTATTGTCACAACAAATACAACACACAAGTGGACCTACAGGACCCCACTAGATCACGTAGTGACAATCTCTCAATACACTCTCATCCCACACAATTTTCCCTCCCTTTTTCCTCAGAGGAGTCATTCCCTCCCGCATCTTGTAAGCTTTTTTTTTCTTGAGGAGGGGTATAAGGGGGGGACCTATTTCTCTCCACCTCCTTATCCCTAAATCCAAGCTGGTTTCCATGAGAAACAGGGAGGAATGTGTTTCATTAACATTCTTTGTGGATGCATATGCACTTCTTGTTCATCAAATCTAAAGCAGCCCACCGCCCCCCTAATCGAAACCAGCCCATGACGCCTTTTAAGTGGGGCTCAAGTGTCTTCTAAAGAAGCAGCATGTCCATATGAATGCCACAAATGACCACATGTTTGAGGGTGTGATCCCCTCACTAGAAAGAAAGGATACAAATCATTTTGGCGAGATTATGGGACAGAAACGACGTGAACGTGTGCCGCCATATCAGCTCTATGGGAGTGATGAACTGTTTTTGTCTCCATATCAAACCTCGGGGGTAATTTTTGTCATGTTTTATTGGTATTTTTATTTTTTTCCCCCTCAATGTCATGTCGTAATACCTCTTCCATGTTCTAACGCCAGAGCAGAGCCATGGGGCCCTGTCCTCGTTTAGAACGGTCAAGGAGCGCTGAGGTCGCGAGGACCTTTACACTGAAGTGACCTCTGGTTTCGGAGCACACACACACACACACACACACACACACACACACACACACACACACACACACACACACACACACACACACACACACACACACACACACACACACACACACACACACACACACACACACACAGAGACACAATACTGAAAGGAAAAAGTGGTCTCATACAGCTGTCTGTCACCAAGCACTTGGGATGTTTTGAGTAGTGATATGAAGCTCAGCAAACATGGCTGCTTCAATGACAGGAGGAGGATGAAGCCATTATAGCAGTTGGGTTTTACCCCAAATCCAATTGGCTCATGTGACTGTTCTGCAGTGTGATGGATGCAGTGATTCTGGAACTAGGATGTCTGTTGTTTTTATCTGTGATGGGGCGGCTGTGGCGTAGTGGAGAGCAAGGTAGTTCTCCAATCAGAGGGTCGGTGGTTCGATACCCGGCTTCGGCAGTCGATGTGTCCTTGGGCAAGACACTTAACCCCAAGTTGCTCCTGAAGGCTTGCCATCGGTGTGGACTGGATGTTGCATGAATGTTAGTTAGAGTCTGATGGTGGCACCTTGCATGGTAGCCTGTCATCAGTGTGTGAATGATATGTAATATACTACTGATTGTAAGTCGCTTTGGATAAAAGCGTCTGCTAAATGACTGTAATGTGATGTATATGTAGATAGTTTTTGGTGTTATGTGTCACTGTTTAGAGATATCTGTCTCTGAATCTTCCACAGTTTCAATGCAATGATATTTAATTCCAATATATATGGATTTATTCAGAGTTGATGATATTAAGTATATAAGTAGTTTCAGTTGAGTTTTAAAAATCATTTAATAGTAGACTATAAATAATTTGACATGGGAAATATACTCATTTGCTGTCTTGCTAAGAGCTAAATACAAAAATCCGATACTCTCATTATTTTTCATTTATATATAAAATATATATATATATAAAAGCAAAATGGCTGCAGGCTGTAGCTGGTGATATGAGAGTAGTGTCAAACCAATCATCTAACTTTTACAGGTATTTCCCACTATGTCAAACTATTCCTTTAAGCCGCCCAAATGAAATATATCTATCCTCACGGCCACTCTCCACCAGAGGTAAGTAGACCATTTAAGCCCCGTCACCTCTTTGACAGCCACATCACATCCTTCATCTCTTTATGGTGAGGCTCATGATTCAAACATACGATAGGAGGAGATGCTGTGACTCAACTGGCCACTGACACGGTGACTAGAAGGCAGTTAGTTGGCTGCAGGAAACACAAAGCAGATCAAAACAAGCTCCGGTAGATCTGTGTGGTCTCTTTGTGGCGTGGCGGACGTGGAGAGGCAGCAAGGAGCGAGAAGGGGGGGGAAGGCCGCCGTGTTTCACCTCCTCCAAAATCAGACAGAAAGTCATTGATTTTCCCATGACATACCCCCCCCCCCCCCAAAAAAAAAAAACAACAACCCAAAACACCCCCTTCAGAGTCAGACGGCTGGCGTGGTGAACATGCTCACCATCTCACATACGCTCAAACCCGGAGCCCCTACCCCCACTTCGACCCGGGGACCACCCCCCCTCTTACCCTATCTCTCCCTGTCTCTCTCTCCTTCTCTCTCTCTCTCTCTCTCTCTCTCTCTCTCTCTCTCTCTCCCCCCCTGTCTCATTTATGCCTTTGCGGAGCAGCTGCTGCCCAGAGAACTGAGGGAGCAGCATTCACATCTGAGCACATTAGTCACCAGATGTCACCTTTTGCTGCCAGCCCATCGAACATCCAGGCAGACAATGCCCCGTGCATTCTGAACATCTGACTTACGACGCCTCCTACAAAGGGGGCTGGGTGGCACTCTGGACTCCCAGCAGCCACGGCTGGTGGAGCTCAAAGCCACGGCGACAGTGACACCTACAGCTTGTCCACGCACAATTGAAGTGGAAAGCTACTCACGAGGCGTTTATATCAAATAATGCTATGAGATACACAAGCTGATGAAGGGAGGAGATCTCCCTGCAGAATGGATGACAGCCAGTATATTTTACACCACAAACTACTACTTTTATATATTCACAAACATTTTTATACAGAAATATGCTGAGAATTTTGAATGTTTACGAGTTTTTCTGTATCCTAAATATGTCTAAGCTGCTCAGAGATCCGAGAGTGGAGAGATGCTTTCTGACAACCCTGATGTTGCCTCCGACACCTGCAACAGATCTGCTGCTGTCACCTTGAGGGTGTTCAGACTGAGAGACGGCAGCTCGGTATGCTCTGCACTACAGACATAAGGAGAACAGACATAAGGATGTAAGGAAGAAGGCCAAGCAGAAGGTTTCACTCAAAGGAGGAAACAGGTAGGAGCAAAATAGATAAAAAATTAAAAAATTAAGAAGTCCAGAGGCATGAAATGTAAGAATTGCACAATTCCATTAACTGGCACATGTACTTCTTTAAGCCTCAGGCTGATGTGAAAGTTTTCTGTTTTAAAATATGCATCTCTTTCAATCAAGGTCACTCACACTCTTAAATAATTCATAGTAGTCTTGTAATCTTTCTCTCTGGTACGCTTTCTTTCACATATGCGTAGTACTTCCCCAAACCTGTGAAACAACTTTGATCCCCTTCAATCTTAGAGTATTTCAAAAACGTTGGCTTTGGACATAAAGAACACTGAAAGCAATGAAGGGGTTTTGCAGAATTGTCAAGTATTAAAGTTGAGGATAGAGTTGTTTTTTCTTTTCAATGACTATTAGAGACTTTTCAGGTGAGCTCACTTTCTTTCTTACTTCTTCTAGATATTCTTACTGCTTATTTATTGCCCCGTTCATTGCATCCCAGACCCCAACAATTATCTTGGTGAGTTCAGTGTTTACATAACTGATAAAAATGATGGCTAAAACTATGAAAATAAGTAAAGGAAAAATGATTCACTAAACTTGATTTGTTTCACAAGCCAAAAAGGTTGAAAAACACTATATGACACATATCACATGTCTGCTTAAGACTTCACACTGCAGTCTTATATCCACAGATTGTTGCCCTGGATCAGAAATAAAACAACAATTTAAGTGCTCTTTAACTTCCATTGTTTATCCTTGTTATGCCTTATCAGCAGAGCGATGCTTCCTCCTCCATCCTCCCCGCCTTTCTCTCTCCTTCCTTCTCTCCATATATTAAACGATGGGTGGCACTTTCAGCTCACAGCGCTATCTGCTACGTCGAGTCACCTCCAGACACATTAGCATATTTATCATCAGCTTCACAGACTTCAAAGTCAGTGCTTGCTTCTCAGAGAGATGGGGAAGCGCCACCAGGAAACCGGCGCAGATTGCAAAGCACTAGGTGTTCCCCAGGGATCAAATATCCATTTAGGTAAAAGGAGGGGGGAGGCTATAAGCAGAATTCAATTCATTTATTTGCTGTGGTGATGATGTCTTTAGCAGTGACTTTAAATATTTGCTCAGTGCTAACCACAGCTTTCACCACAGCTAATGCTGGAGGGAGTAGTGCAGATTTTTTTTTCAGGCTTTACAGGATGTGTAAAGAAGGATGCTGTCAAACAGATTATTTACCGACCACGCAACATGACATTCATCAACAAAATAAACAGAATTTAAGCCCTTTTACATGAAATATCAAATCATAATGCAAATTAACGCCTTAAGTGTGCGCTTTTTTTGCAACAATATTTTGACAAATCCTCCAATCTGCACGTCTGTGCTGCCAGAAACCTGGATAAACACCACAGTAAATCTTCTGTAAACAGCATCATTCCTACCTGCACTTTGTCCGCCCCTGAAAGCAGCACGGGTCAGGCTGCATTTGTCCTCATTGAGTGCACATTTGATGGACAGCTTGTCCCAGTGTGTGGCCGGTAAAACAGCCACTCAGGTTAAAGAGAGGTCAGTGAGCAATGGGTTTCCCATGGCATTACTGTGCTGCATTGCTGTACATGACAAGCTTCAATTAAAGGATCTATGTCCACACTGACTAGGGGACATGATATGATAACATGATAACACTAAGGTTCAATGCAGGGTTCATAATCTCACCATAATTGTTGGAATGCAGGTGTACAAAATGTATTATTTATCATTCCTTAAGGCCTAAAACATACCAAAATCTGTTTGTTTTTTAAGTGTCAAGAGCTGATGATAATGATAACATTGGAATGTCTTTTATGAGCATAAAAGGTTATTTTTTTATGTGCAAAACCTAAACTACACTGAGGAATAAAAATGTCTAGATGAAACTTTCTCAACCAGGTTTTCTCACCTTCTCCGGTGTTACAATCTGGCTTTTGTCTTTAGTGGAAAAGGTTACATTACATTTCCAGGACAAATGACTCTGTAGTGGTAACAGGTATTAATTGGCTCCAGCTCTAATCGGCAGTGACCGTAACAAGACACTTGGGTGGACACCCTATTATTTTGCCCCTTTTCCGGCGCTCCTCTGTCGGTAACTTCTGCATCTCTTTGTCATTTCAGCCATAAATTACGTCCATTTCTTTTCAAGCAGCGCTCAAACATCATTCCAAATAAGTCGGCATTGAGTTTTAAATAGAGACTGATTAGATAACAGAAATAAAATAATGAGTGACCATAAATGTTCAATGGCCTGCATGCTGCTTTCCACAGTTTACTAACCCTGTTTTTGGGCATGTTCTTGACATAGCATACTGGTCTACTGGCAATGGGAAAGGAGTCCATCGACTTTTTTAAGCAGGTTTTCCCGTAATTAATAAACCTGGCACGTACACTCTAATTAGTGTATGAGTGAGTGAGTGAGTGAGTGAGTAAGTGGTAAAGTTGCTGAGAGATGAAGTCACACCATTGGTTGGTCAAGTGTTGAAGTTTCCACACTGGTTTGAAAACTGTTTTGGTTTTTATTTACCTAAATGCAGATGGTACCTGTATATCATTACGACACACAGGATTTTGCATCGCTCCTTTTCCTGTATGACCAGACCTTTGCATGGTGCCTCACCTCTGCAGTATAATGATGTAGTTGACATTGAAAGGACGCTATTTCTGTCTATTTGTCACATGGCACTTAGCTCACACCAAGCTTACTCTTGTTCTGATCCCCTATAATGTAGTCTGACACTTCCTGTGAACCACCACTGTGTTAAATGCCTCCTCTTTTCCCACACATTCTCTCTTGATTCTTAAACATACATGCTCTGTTAATAATGTGATTTGAATCATTAATACGCTGCATTGTAGGCACCCATTATAATTGGAAAATTAGTTACAGCACAGTGTCTAACTGCTTCCTACTACACTAATGCCATCCCTCTCTCTGTGTCATCTAAACCCTATGCTAATGAGGCCTGGGCACACAACATGCAGGAGGTTGAATATCAATTTAATCAGGCCCTCCCTGCAGGGGCTTTCAGAGAGAAATGACAGCCAAAGTGCATTAGTAATTCTACTGCTGTCACTTCTCATAGCTGCTTACCTTGCAAACAAACTGCTCTAATGGCACCTGCCTGCTGGGCAATTTAGACACTGTAGAGGCAACAGAACATGAAATGGATTGGAGACCACTGACCTAAATAAGAAAGGGCCACTTCTAAACAAGGAATGGCTGTCTTATTGTTGGGGTGAAAAATATATGTGCTATGTATATGGACAATAAAAATACTTTCTCCACTTCCAAGAAAGCCTTTTTAATCAAAATGTGAGAAACAAAAAGAAAAGGTTCCATTAATCCAAAACCTGTCTTTATAAAAAAAAAATCTCTTGATCTGAAATTTCTGCCAATTTGTTCGTCATCAAACATTTGTTACCCTTACATCCTGCGTACCTGATAAATATCTACAGATAACAGGCACAAATAAATACTTTAATACTCAAACAAATAGATAAAAGGAAGAGTTCATTACCTCCTCTCATACAATTGAATTGCATTGACATAATCCCCTCTTATTCCTCAAGGGGATGGGGGAGGGAGAGAGCATGATGGGATTGGTGGTAGCGTGTGTGCGCATATGTGTGTGTGTGTGTGTGTGTGTGTTGGGGGTGGTACGGCTCATTTCAGTGTCAGCCTCCGTACATCAGCAAGGGGGGGGGATATGTCTTTTCTCACTGCACCCAGTGTAGCAGCCCATGTTTTCATTCGCTCTGTGTCACCATAACACACAGAAGCTACCAAGTGTGTCCTGCTGAGGCCTGATTTGAACATGATGACTGGTGAGCTAGCGCCACCTGTTGTTAATACCCACATACTGACTCGCTGCAATTTCTTTGATTGTTTAGTTTTGAAATGAAACCTATCATGCTGCTTTTTCTTTGTCGCACACAGGACTGCGGTGCGAGTCCTCTCCTCCAGCCGACTGCAGGCTCAATATGCTGCGGCCAAATGCCTCTTAGCAGCCAGGCCGCTTTGCATCAATATCTCAGGTCAATAGTGTTGGGTGGTATTGAATGTGTCAGAGAAAATACTTTACTTCGAGGAGGTGGGTTGGTGATGCGGGGGAACGACTGGAGCAGATCCATTCCAAGACTGCAGAGAAAAACAAAATCAAGGCCGTGACCAGCTGAGCAGGACAGAGTAAGAATGTGTAAAGAGTACACATGAGTAGTATCAGATATATAGAGTCATCCCACTGCGGATGGATGCACACTGTGTATAGAGGTTGGCATAAAACTATCACTTCCAAATCATTTTTGGACTGTAATTTTTGGACTGTAATTCCCGCTGCCACACAGCAGCAGATAGACCTCGTTACTTACAGCAGACCTTCACACATACGCTCTTGTAGATGAGATTTTTTGTTGTTGTTGTTGTTGTTATCTGGTCTTTAACATGGTCAGGAGTTCCCTCACAGGCATTACGTACACTGATAATGAGGAGCAGCCTGGCGTGATTAGTATTGTCTGGGGCACATATTAAATCCTGATAGGATGACACAGAGCCAGACTAAACATTTCCCATCTAGTCATGGCGACTGCTCATCTAACCGCGGCAGATATTGAGGCAAAAGGGGGGGGGAGGTGTTTGTTTGAGCACCGCGGCTGGCTTTTATTTCTCCCTTAAGTATGCATGAATATTTAAGGTGCTGCATGCAGACGATGAGACTACCTGACGGTCTGTTTAACCAAGGCCGGCTGCTTTTTTCAGTAGACTCCCTCTTGTCTTTAACTACTACTGTGCCCCAGTGAGAGTCCCCTTGAAAAACAATTGATTCATAGTCATCTATCTCATAGCCGAGGGCTGGGTAATCACAGCCAGAGAATCGAATCTACCACACTCCTGTTCCACCAGGGAGAGAAGTGTGTAATGAAATAACCCTCCTCTTTGCCTTAATTGTCTTTTTGGCCAATTGCATACATATGCAGGAGTTGGGTTGGTGTTGTTTTTTCTTGTAGAATTAGGACATTTATTGTATTAGGGCGTGTATTATAAAACCTCTGCTGAATAAAGACAAAGATATGCAGTTTTGATAAGGTCAATACAATGAGATGGGTTCCTAAGTGATATGTTGAATATGCTTCTTTAGAGTTTCACTTCACCCAACATGTGTAAACACATGTTGTCTCCTTTATTTGTGGTATCAAGGCATGCAAATAGTTTTGTTTGCAGAGATTTTGAGATACCTGCCTCTAAACGGCTTTTAAAAACTCAACAGCAATGTGTCTTTCCATAAACAACATCTTTGTTACCCTGGATAATCCACAAATCTCACCGTCAACCTTTATTGTAAGGACTATTTGTTGAGTAGAAACTAGTTTAAATGAAGGTTTTTGACATTTAAAAACCAAACATACATTTTGTAATTGAGGTGAACTGACCCCACTGAAAAAAATGGGATTATAAAAGAGACGCAAATTAAAACACATGCAGAAACACACAAACACACTCGACACACGCACACTGCTCTGATCTCTCAGATTGTGCTGCATGCAAATGTTTTGCCATCAACTCAGCCTAGCGGAGAATGACAGGAACATTTGATGCAGCGCAGCTTTTTAGTGGAGTCCCTGCAGAAAGCTATTTTCACAGGATGTTATGTATGCATTTTTCAGACAGATTGCTGCAGGAGACAGGAGCTCAGGAGGGAAGCAAACACGACTGGAATGAAACACAAGCCATAGTCTGCTGAATGAAGCCAACCGCAATGTTGGCCTTAAAGAAAGCTGAATTCGTCTCACATTTTTGCAGAGCCAAAATAACAGTAAATCTTTGACATCTTTTCGAAAAAACTACATTAAGGATTGCCTGTAATGACAGGAACAACTGCACATTGTATTCTCATAAGCATGACTGATTTGGATGTTTCATGATGCGACTGCTTATTCGCACAAATGAACACGCAATACATGTTCATTTATTGCATGCATTATTCAACCAATTATACAATAAACTGTGATCCCCATGCATTTACTGTAAATATATTTCCATAATACATAAATGCAAAACCATTACAGAGAGTGCCATGCTATCTCACATGCGATTATACAGGAAGACACCTTTACAAAACCTTAGTAATATTCACCGTGCAGAAAAGGCTCACGCTTACAGTTGTGCAGCTTACACATTAGAATCTAAATTGAATATTAGAAAATACATAATACATACATAACAAACAAATCATACTCACTTGATTAATGCTGTACAATGCTTTATTCATCAGCACCTTTCTCTACATAATCTGCCAATGTCCAAGTTTCACATATCATCATTAATAAACAAAATTGAACAGTTAAGGAACATAATGAAACAAATTTCTATTTCAATATTTTTACTTCCTTCATTTAAAGAAGCAACTTCACTGTTTCACCATTACATGGCAATCTTTTAAACGTTCATATGTATACAGAGTAAATCGTCTGGATTAAATAAACAGGAAGAGTGCAAGAGGTTTAAATATATGTATAATTGCTATACGGATGTGGGGCATACAAGAAATAAAGCAATGCAACACTAATCTGATCACAAAGAGACCTATCTTTCCTTCAACTGATTATAAGGTACTCAATTTTAAGTAAAAGTATCATTTTTAAAGCCCCTATGTATGGGATTTGAAGATTTGACTCCTAGACACATTGTGCCAGGAAGCATTGCATGCTAATAGCTACATCATGAATTCCACTGGGAGAGTGTGAATGAAGATCTCAAACAACACACAGAAAACAGAACAAATCATATTAAAATGATACAAGTAGGGCCTTTAACTTCACAATAAGAACGTAGCTGTGGTTAACTCCAGATCACAGTTACATTTTTAACTTCCAATTTATCGCACACATTACATTACACTACATTACAGTCATTTAGCAGACGCTTTTATCCAAAGCGACTTACAGTCAGTAGTATATTACATATCATTCACCCATTCACACACTGATGACAGGCTACCATGCAAGGTGCCACCATCAGACTCTAACTAACATTCATGCAACATCCAGTCCACACCGATGGCAAGCCTTCGGGAGCAACTTGGGGTTAAGTGTCTTGCCCAAAGTGTCTTGCACACAGGTCCATTATGCATGGTCAATTGACCGATCGCCAAACCCCACCACTGATCGTGGCTGACCAATCAGCAAAGCATAAATCTAACCACTGTTGCTAATTCAGATATGTTTTTTTAAAGAATGATGCAGGAATTAATCTTTATACCCCAAAAATGAGGTGGGTGCCCTCATCTCAAAGTCAACGGGGTTAGATGCCTGAAACAAAAGCTTAAGAGATTCATGCAGAGGGATATTCAGTTGGTTGCAATCTGCAACCTCACCACTAGATGCCACTAAATCAGACACACTGGTCCTTTAAAGCATGACAGGCCAAGCAACAGTATATAACGGGTGTCGGGCTGAGCTAACAGTCAGTTGCAATGTTTATCCCATTTTTACAGCTATTTAGAGTATTATTATCCTTATCAAGTAACCTACTGCATAATACAAACTGTCCACCTCTTATCTCTCATTACTGTGCATATTTATGCCCAATAAATAACAGACAACCCTGTTATGAATACCTAAACCTTCATCATGACTCCAACAGCCTTCAGCATAACTAAGCACTGGAGAAATTACCATAACAGTTGCAATATGCCATAGCACATAGATCAGGTATGCTACGATGAAATACTTTCATTATGCTGCCATGTATCTGTGGTGCATTAAAAGTGCACAGCCAATGAGTACTTCAAGAAATGGGACTTGTTTTCTTGGCTTTCTGCTGTCTTTTCCCTGAAGAGGCCTCGACCCAACCCCGCCATCTGCTGGCTCCATCCAGGTGAACAAAAACTCATACCGACAGATGACCCAAAGCACCCCACGTCCCCACTGAGAGCAAAAGACGTCAGACGTCAAGACCCTCCAGCAGCTATGCTCTTTTTTTCTTTCTTCAGGAGTTGGAGTTTAAAAACATGACACTTGTATGAGCAATAACGAGCGCTCTTAAATAATCTTGGCATAAAAAAAGGTTCATTTATGGATGAAGGAGAAAGCAGGAGGGAAAAACAGAGAGTGTGTGTGTGTGTGTGTGTGTGTGTGTGTGTGTGAGGAGAGAGAGAAGTGTGGGGAGTGTCGTTGGAGGGGGTTTCAATGCTTCTAAGAGATGCCTAATTTCCCAGCACCATCTGTTCCTGGTTCTGCGAGCTGGAAGCCTCCTACACCTCCCACACGCACCAAGCAGCCAGACTCCAACAGCAAGGACTTCATCACCTGTTTCAAACAACTGCACAATGTGACCCTCTGCATCAGTTAACTACTAATCACACTGTGTATGATGATGTTGTTAACCCGGTGGTTGAGAGGTTCCTTCCCCTCAGGCTCCTTTACAAAAGTCCCAACCATCCGTGAGCCACTGCTAATCTATACTCCGGAGGAGGACTATAATGATAAGGTGGATGGAGGAAGAGAGACGGTGGACCAGACCGGACCTGGAGGCTGGAGTCGACCCTGCTTTCCCCCCAGGGAGGCCAGGGAGATAGAATGAAGACAGAGGCACATGAACAAGGCCATGCTCCTCCATTTCAATCAGCTGCCGCCGTCTCACATGGCAGCAGAGCATTCGGAGGGGAGGCACCGTCATGAATCCTAATTGCTCCCTTTTCACCATATTGCAGGGTGTTTCTATGCAAATCTGTCCAGAGAGGTATCTAGTTTATGCAAGGCCAACTGTATGAACTGAAATGTGAGCAGGAATCTCGCCCAGACAAAAGCCTTGGTGGGGAGATGCTGGTGTTATAATTCATTTGGATAAATTATTCATTTTGCACATGGCTCTCCTGAGTGTAGGACAGAGCGCGGTTTCACACACGTTGCTAATGTTTTGACATGTATGTATTCCACTGCATCGATGGGCACTGGCCTCAAGTTAAGATATATGGCTTTAATAAGAGTGACGAAGATTCGAAATAATGAGATGTCGGGGAGGAGAGCGCAGGGGTGTCTGCGGGGAGACAGAAAGAAACAATAACATTATTCTTCAGCATGCAGACTTATGTGGCTGGTAAAGCAAATTCTACTGCATTTTTATACCTTTATGAATACCCGGTGCAACTCCTACACGTGTAAGGATTTGGAAAACTATATCTGTGTCAATCTTTAATTTGTTCATTGTCAAAATGTGGGACCGGAAGGGACAGCGTGCTGACATGATGAAAGTATTTTATGTTTGATATTAATCACTATGTTTATTTCTACAGCAGCCCTACATGCAGTCAGGGATCAATAAAAGTCATGATAATTTTAAGCTGCCACTGACTTGTCTATGTGCCAGAGTAATATTTCACTTACTTTGGTAACAAAGTGTAATGTGTGACAGTTGATGGCCTGGCTCACATGTGATTCAGGATATTTGTCAGATCGTAAGTCAGTTTAACATTTGACAAGCACACAACGTTGTTCTAGGTTGAATTGGACTTCTTGGATGTGTAGTATTAACACAATTTGGGTTGGAGACATCTTTTCGAGTATTTTGACCTTAAAGCTGGAGTTATACTCGCTGTCACAGAAAGGATGCAAGGTTGTACCCTCTCTCCACTTTAGGTTAGGCTTTCTTTTGAGCATCTAGCCTCGGGTGGCACTTGTGGTCATCTGCTACATTGTTAGGATTTTTTTAGTACAAAATCCCCATCTTTGGTTGTAAGTGTGCTTACCACATTTATAGGGAATTTTGCACCTAAAGAGGGTAACTTTGGCAGATATATTTGTCTAAGCCAACTGAAGTCTCATATTAGCTTAAGAATGCATTCTTGTCCAGAACAAAGACCTGTGAGGACTAATTTGATCCCCTGTCTCCTAAACCAAAAACTGTGTTAGCACAGGAGCTTCTCAAGGCCAGTAAGGAGGAGAGGAAATGTTTCAACAATCAAAAACTCTTTTAATGTACATATGGGCATATGAATATTGTTTTAAGGCATAAAAAATGCAGAGGACATATAGTTTAAATAATTTATTAAACGTGCTATATTCATGATTTGGAGCATTTGGATTGCCTCCCAAAGGCTCTCAACATGGAGATGGCTGAGCCTGCGACTTGCAGCTAACAGTGCTGACAGAGCTAACAGTGCTAACCTGAGGGGGAACCAGAGGCTGCGTGCTACGCTTCTGCAACCCAAGGAGTAGGGCAAGATCACACGCACCAACATTAACTGAAAGAGGATGAGACAGCCGGCTATGTCAATAAAACATGGAGAAGCTTGGGTAAAAACACACACAGAGGAAGAGCGACTTCATTTTGTACTCAGCTACCATTATCCCACTTTATCTTAACAAAACTATAAAAATGCTGTGCGTCCTGTATATTGCACCTTTCAGCAAAAATACCAAACATGTATTGTTTCCGTCTTCTCAAATTGATGTCCATCCTCAGGCCATCTAAGGGACCAGTAGCTCTGTTTCTATTATTTTCAGTCCAACACTATGTGTATGCTGAAAAGAATCAAGAATATTTGTCTTCTCCTATTGCCTGTGCAGTGGCATCCATTAAAAAAGCTCATTAAATAACAAGACAAACACGATGTCCTGATTGATGATCAACAAGATCTTATAAATCAAACATTACTGCTCTTGTGAGACCGGAGGGTATACAACTCTATATGCATTGTGCTGATCAATACGAGTTGTGAGAAGAATACAATGAAGCCCATCTCCATCCCTGCCCTCAGAGCGTACATACCCGTACACTCAAACGCACTCCGACACAGGGCTCTTATTACAAACCCGTCCGTCACAAACAACCGTAATCTATAATGTTCTCCCAATGGCTCTCCCGGGAAGCGCCCCTCATTTCATTTTTCATCTCATCCTCTTTCACTTAATCTCCAGTAGTTCAAACCCACTATATCCAAATATGAGGAGACGCGGAGCCCTGCTGTTTTGACAAGTTAAATGACTAAAGGCAATGATGTGCTTCCCAGTCAGTCTGTAAGCAGCACACGTCGCCAGCAGCCGCCTCGTTGTGTGCTTAACCCGAACGTGTGTGTAGATGTGCGTGCTTATTCCTCCTTATTCCTGCAGACGCCCAACCCTCTGCAGCATCCTTTTTTGAGGTGAAATTGAAATGGATTGTGTAGCTCAATATTTTATTGACATCAACTTCACAGAATGTTGCTACAGTGACACTGGGGATAATTATTTCACCACAGATTTCTTCCTCTACGCATTGCTCCCTCCCTCCCTCCCTCTCTCTCTTTCTGCCTTCCTCCAAGCCCTTCCATTCCTGTAGAGAATTAGTTCTGCATAAATTACCCAGTGGAATATTGAATCAGTCTCCAGCCACCAAAGGCGAGTCTGTGTGGCTGATTACCGAGCAGTGTGCACAACATGCGTGAGGACAAACACACACACACAGAGCAAGGGGGAGAGGGGGCCTCTAAGCGAGGAGCTGACACCATTGCAGAAAACATGGTAAGAGGAGGAGGAGGAGGAGGAGGAGGAGGAGGAAGAGGGGGGAGGCAGGGGGATCAGCCAATCTGGATATGGAGAGCGAGAGCTGTATTAGCCACCCTAGCTACACACTATCTGCTCATTACTTAGTCATTAGCAGGGCCACGGTTTTAAAGGAGGGAGGGATCAATCAATTGTCATGGGTCAATGTTTTGCAGCCCCATTATGAACCTTGGGTGGCTCTGTAAATTAAGCACAGTAATTACTCATGTTAATTACACAAAGATGGTGGTCACATTGATCTACAAATACGTTTTGCATAATGTAAATGGTATGATGAGTAAACACTGGGTTGCACTTGAGTATTTAAATGGCAGCACGCACTGATCATATGAAAGCAAGAGAAAAAGGGAGCGCTTCTCCCGCCTCTGATGGGTTTCTAATCATTTATTTATTTTGCAGTGTAGTGCTGAAACCATTAGTTAATCAATAAGTCAATGAACAGAAAAACTGTTTTGATAACTCGTTAACCATTTATCATTCCAGCTTTAGGTCACTTTTCGAGGTTTATTTCATTGTAAATGGAATACTTTTAGATTTTAAACTGAAGGTCAAACAAAGCAAGCAATTTAAAGACATCATGTTGGGCTCTGGGAACTTGTGTTTTTCGCACCTATTTTCTGGCTTAATAGATTAAATGATTAGTCAACTAAAGGACAGAGAGAAACTGGAGGTAGCTGCAACTAGCGATTAAGCTCCAGATTTGGTGGAAAATGGGCAATATCTGGTCATCGCATACAATGAGGACTTCAGAACATACAAGTGAGCAAATGTGAATTTTACATAAATAATCTGAGAGCATTTCTCTCAATCTAAACCTAATGAGCAGTGACAGTGACCAAATCCCTGGACAGCCGAGTCCTGAGAGAGAGAGAGAGAGAGAGAGACAGTTTTCCTCACTCTTTTAGAACTCTGAGATATTCAATTCCTCCACAGGGAGCACTGTGTGTGTTTGCTCATGATTGGAAGATTAGCCCACTGTATATGATACATAGTTTATACACAGATGCTCAAGAGGCACTTTAGGGGAGGATCACTGAGCTGCCACTCAAGCTGAAAAAACATTGTTAGCAGCAGTCCCTCAAGTGTTTGTGCCGATCATTCCTTATGCTCTTAACATATATTTAAACAGACTGATACATCTGTACAACCCTAAGTTGAGTGTCCCCAGATGTAAAAAATGTAGAGAGACCTAGTTCTTTGGGGATGCATTGCCTCCAGAGGCAGATTTAGAAAGCTCAAACCATGTTGAATACTATATTAGAGCTTTAATTAGAGGCCCTTCGTGATGTAAGTGGCAGCAGAATTAGAAAATAGAAAATCAGATACAGCCAGGCAATTTTCAGTGTCGGCGGTTATCAGTTGACAGAACAATTAATCAGCACGGGCACGTTGTGGAAGGAAATCCTCATCAGGAAGTCATCAGCCGCCATCAGCACTGAAACAACACAGGTATAACAGATTTGTTTAGTCTCTGCATCTCCCATCTCTCCATTTCTAGATATTTGTAATGCATTTGGTGCCATCTAGAGGCAGGAACTCAGACTGCAACTAGTATATTGCACAGGCCAACAGTGATGTCTTTTGAAATGTCTTCAGGAAATAATCCTCATAATCTTATTAGTGCTACTTCACTGCTGAATGATATGAATTCAGGTATATTCACACAAAGGGATTTATGCAAAATGTATGGTAACACCCATGTGCTATTACATGTTGTTATATTTGAGAATATCTTGGACTACTAGAGTACATTTGTTCCCTGATCCTCACCTCAAGCATGAACATAACCCTCACAATTAGCTTAACCCGACTCTTAACAAACCCCCCAGCTGTATCCTGACACTGTATCTTAAAAATAACAGTCCACATTTTAGCCCTCAGGCTCATATTTGATGATTGACAATGATTATGTACACATAAAAGGTAAAAAAAAAAAAGAATGTGGTTTACCCGTAGTGGTTTCACATTATTGGGGAATACACATATTAGCTTTCTTGTCTAAAATTAAATTGAGAAGACTGATCGGCTCGAAATTATGAGATCTCATTATGACAACTTATTATGACTTTTATTAACTTATACTTTTTATCTGATTATTAAGACTTTTTATCTCATAATTATGACTTTTTATCCCAACATTATGACTTTTATCTCATTATTATGACTTTTTATCTCATTATTATGACTTTTTTTTATCTCATTATTATGACTTTTTATCCCAACATTATGACTTTTATCTCATTATTATGACTTTTTATCAAGGCTAAGTTTTCATCTTTTTTTTTCTTTCACTGCCAGAAATGGGCTTCCATACTTCCCACTGTCATGCGCGAACACTGGAAGCAGGGGAAGGTATCACTCCCATCATGCTCTTTGCAAAAAGTGAGTAATCAAATTTCTCAAAATGTGAAAAAATTAAGCTTCCAAGGTTGACAAAAAAATTCACATTTGATCACTAAATAAATAAATAACAGCCCATGACATATTTTAGTTAGGACACCTTAATCGCCATTCCTTTCTAGTGTTATTACATATTTTAACCACTAGGTGTCAGCACTCACTTGAGACTGACTGTACCTTTGCTCCCTTGACTTCTCTTTCTTACTGTTGTTGAGCATAGGCTTGTGTTGCGTTCAAGCACTTCTTGTAAACGCGCCCTTTCTACAAAGTACAAAGTTGCAATACGAGTTTTTGTTGGCTTTCCAGAATATTCCAAATACTTTGGGTCTTGGTTATTTATAAACAAAAATCAACATTTAAATAGACGATACGATGAAATAAAGTCAGCATACATACTTTTCTTCACAGCTTTTTTAACCTTTAAGGCTGTACCTTCCTAGATTACCGATTGACCCTGAAGGCAGCGCTGGTTGTAGCTCACATGCTAACTTGCTCACGCATTGCATGCTGCTGGCTGCTAGCATTTTCACAACATGGGGAAGTGAAGTAACAGCGTGCTGGCTACAAGCATAGACTGCATAGAGGGGCTGCAATGAGGACAACATAACAGTTTATTTATTCGTGTAGTTATTTGTTGAGGAGAAGCTGCCAAAATGGTGAAGGAGCAGTTTAGAGAGACAGATGTGGCCAAGAAAATGTGAGTATAGGAGCTAAGTGACAGGTTAGCTCGCAGCGTTAGCATCCTCAGTCACTCTGCAATGTGGTTCATATTTATGTTGTTTTTGCACATTCTTAATAAAGAGGACACAGTGGCCCCACCTGATTCAGATGCATTAACTTTATAGTTGTCAGATGTATTATGCGTTAAATCAACGCAGTGACTGTGGAGCTGATGAGGTTGTTTGTTAGTGTTGAACATCAATCAAAGTATTCAAATCCCCCCATAATGAAGTCTGGTGGTGAGATGCATTCACCAGAAATTAAAGTCACTTAATATTGTGTTGTTTAGAATTAGTTCTGGTTCACTTAAAAAAAAAAAAAAAAAAAAAAAATGCACATTTTATTTTTTTGCTTCAATCTTTGCATTTGTTCACAGAAGCCACATCTGCTTTGGGATGAAATCTGCTGAACAGATGCGTCAGCAGGCCCACATCCAGGTGGTCAGCAAGAATCTGTACAGCCAAGACACCAAACACACCCCACTACCCTATGGGGTGTTGGACCACCGCATGGTATGTGACACTGACACACACACACACACACAAACACACACACACACACACACACACACACACACACACACACATACATTTAGCAGACGCTTTTATCCAAAGCGACTTACAATCAGTAGTATATTACATATCATTCACCCATTCACACACTGATGACAGGCTACCATCAAGGTGCCACCATCAGACTCTAACTAACATTCATGCAACATCCAGTCCACACCGATGGCAAGCCTTCGGGAGCAACTTGGGGTTAAGTGTCTTGCCCAAGGACACATCGACTGCCAAAGCCGGGTATTGAACCACCGACCCTCTGTTTGAGAACTACCTTGCGCTCCACACACACACGCGCACACACACACACACACACACACACACACACACACACACACACACACACACACACACACACACACACACACACACACTTGTTTTAACTCTCTTTTGCAGTGATATGTGAAAACACTTTGCAATCACGTTGTCACACATTTCATATATAAGGTCACGTAGCTGTAGTCCATCCTCATACTAAAGGCTGGTCCACTCTGTTCTCATGTTTCCTGCAGGGCACCAGTGAGAAAGACAGACCGTGTTTGACGTGTGGGAAGAATCTGGCAGATTGCTTGGGACATTATGGCTACTTGGATCTGGAGCTGCCGTGTTTTCACGTTGGCTATTTTAAAGCCATCATAGGAATCTTACAGGCAAGTTTACGGTCTGATGTAATATCATGGTAATCCAAAATGTGCTTATCATTTGGGTCATGGTTGGCGTAAATTAATAGGGTGACCAAAATTCAGTCAGAAGGCCCAGAAGTTGAATTGAACAAGATACCTCCATGTGTAAAGCTGCAAGCAGATATGTTTTTCCTTTAGGTGTCACTAGAGTAGTACAATTAGTACAGGTAGAATATATTGTTTTTTACAATTATGTGTGTGTGCTTTCTCTTATAAAAGTAAATATGTGTTTAAATCACCAATAATATCCTGTTTATCAAGCTTTTATTATAGTTTTAGCCAAGTTGTGTAAATTGTAAACTCCTGAAGTTATTACTGTTTTCCTTGAACATGATATTAACAATGATATTTTATATTCTAAAACAACGTAACCATATTTAATGAGCATTTTAATGAGACAATGTGTCACCTCTCTCATTGTGATGTGGTATTTCTTCATGTCTCCAGATGATTTGTAAGACATGCTCAAGTATAATGCTGACGAAAGAAGAGAAACTGCAGTTCATGGATTTCTTGAAAAGGCCAAACCTGCCCTATCTCCAGAAACGAGGGTTGAAGAAGAAGATCTCTGATAAATGCCGCAAAAGGACAATCTGTCTGAATTGTTCAGCTTTCAATGGTGAAAAGAGACATTTTAATTTTTTTGATATTTACTTCTTTTTGACACCATTTATTTTGTGCGTTCCGTCTTGGTGTAATAATTGTAAAAATGCTGAGACATGTCATCTCTTTTTCTCTTCAGGGCCAGTGAAAAAGTGTGGCCTGCTTAAGATCATCCATGAGAAGTATAAAACAACCAAGAAGGTGGTGGATGCTTTTGTGTCAGAGTTCATGCAGTCCTTTGATACCGCCATAGAGCACAACAAAGTGGTGGAACCTTTGCTGACCAGAGCACAGGTGAACTTTTAAATTTTTTTCACACTGACTGTGTAGTTATTGTATTTAAGTGTTGCCAGGCTGTAGTATGGCAAGTGATGAGCATGCGTAAGACAAAAAGGTAAATCAGAAATAGGGCTAGGTATCAAACCTCAATAGTTTTTGCCCACGAATAAAACAAGGGTTTTAAGTTCGCTTTGAATGGTTGGTCAGATTCTTAGTCTTATTCCTTTATTGGTGGATGACAAATTTGCTAATTTTTAACACTAAAACTGATTAATTGAGAATTTTGGAATATTTTACTAAATTAAATAAAAGGTTTTTTTAGAGTATTATTGTAATTTTCTTTAAACTAGTGCGTAAAAAAATTAGAATTATTGAGGTATAACACTCAAGACGTACAAACTTGTATTTTGCCTTTATTATTATTTCCTCTCCAGGAGAACCTCAACCCTCTGGTGGTGCTGAACATGTTTAAGAGGATTCCCCATGAAGACATCGCCCTGCTGCTGATGAACCCCGAGTCAGGGAAACCCGCGGACCTCATTCTCACCCGCCTCCTGGTGCCTCCACTCTGCATACGACCCTCTGTGGTCAGCGACCTGAAGTCAGGCACCAACGAGGACGACCTCACCATGAAGCTCACGGAGATAATCTTCCTCAACGATGTCATCAAAAAGGTTGGTGTTCGTCATTTTGGGGTGTCTGTTTACCTTCTATCCAGTATAGGTAATTTGTAGGGACTTTTAAGACTTGGGCCTTGAACACTGTAAACTTCAGACTACAAGAAAGATCTAAGTTAAAAATACTTTAATGAGCTGCAGTTGGCAAGTGGCCATAAATGACTGATATCAGCCTCTAGCAGAGGAAAAAAACAACATTATTTCAGTTTCCAGCAGCCTCCAGCTACCATCACATTTTCCTGAGCATACAGCTACTGACCCATAAAGTCAGAGGGCCAACTCTGCGTCTAATATGTTCTTCAAATTAGTAAATCTCTCTGCTACATCTTCAAACCTGCCTATTTAGATATCTTCGTCTCTAAAGAAACTTGCTCATCAAATACTAGCAAAACAAACGCTTCTAAGGGTTGTAACGGGGTTACAGTTAAGGCCTGATCTGAAAGTTAATTAATGTCTTGAATGCAGTTATTTTAGCTCATATTCATGGAGATGGCCCACATTAACAAACTCTTTTTTCTTCATTTAGCATCGTATGACAGGGGCGAAGACCCAGATGATCATGGAGGACTGGGACTTCCTGCAGCTGCAGTGTGCTCTTTACATCAACAGCGAGCTCTCTGGCATCCCTCTCAACATGGCACCTAAGAAATGGACCAGAGGCTTTGTGCAGAGACTCAAGGGGAAGCAAGGTATAGTGTATAATAAAACCTGTGACATCTAATTGTACCAATTTCATCTAATTATTCTATAATTTGGACACATTGTGCAACTCTGTGCAGTAAACGCACATAGCAAGTACATGAAAGAGAAAATGAGTTCCATGTCAAACTGACTCTCTTACAAATCTCTTAACCTACCTACTTTTTTATGTGTAGAAAACGTACACAGTTATTTTTATGTTCAAAATGGTAGTGATTTGTGTGAGCTGTGACGTCAATCGATTTAACCGCCCATGACACACTTTGAAGAAATTTGTCACTCGGCATGTATTCATTTCTCACTGTAGAAGTTATTGTAAAAATTCAGGTCGATTCAGAGGAAACCTCTCAGGAAAAAGGGTGGACTTCTCTGGCAGAACTGTCATTTCCCCCGACCCAAACCTGAGGATCGACGAGGTGGCCGTCCCCGTGCACGTGGCCAAAATCCTGACGTACCCAGAGAAGGTAAGCCTCACTACAGTAAACTACCACTTCCATGGCAGAACTCCAGCTATCTAAATGTGACACTATGTTATAGGTGAACAAAGCCAATTTGGAGCTATTGAGGAAACTGGTCCGCAACGGGCCGGAGGTTCATCCCGGAGCCAACTTTATCCAGAATCGTCACACACAGATGAAAAGGTAAGGCTTGCTGCTTCTAATGCAAAAATAAATCCAGTAATTTGTTGTTGCGGTTCACCACCAAAATTGTGTCATTTTATTTTGTCAGGTTTTTGAAATATGGAAACCGTGAGAAGATCGCTCAAGAGCTGAGGTTTGGTGACGTTGTGGAAAGACACCTGATAGATGGAGACATCGTCCTCTTCAATCGACAGCCCTCCCTGCACAAACTCAGCATCATGGCCCACATCGTAAGCTTACTTTAAGACTACTCTTACTTACTAACTTACTGAACTTTGATATGTATTTGTGGTTTTCTTTTTAACTTTTCATCTTTTAATGTAAAGAAATGTAACAAACATCAATCGGGGTGGTTCAACTAGGTTTTTAAACATCTACCCTTCTGCAAAAACTAACTTCAATTTTGCATGTTTTCTTGTCTTGGTTTACAGCTCAGTATTACTCTTAATGAACCCTCCACAGTTTTCTTGCAAAAGCAATTTACAGGCACAGTGCAGAGCTCAAAAGCCGCTGCTTCTATCTGTTAAGTAGGAAAGATGTGAAGTGAAGGTTTTACAGGTGCTGGAAGAAACAGGAGGAATCAAAAGTTGAATTTGTGTGCACTTTTATTCTCTTACAATAACTTTAATATCTACTGAACACAAATTACTATCTGTTTTACACCTATCAGGCATAAATGCTTGACAGATATTTGTGACAGATTGGAACAAAATAGGTAATTCAAGTTATTATCTGCGCCTTAAACAGTTTTCATCTGTCCAGGTAAATCAAGCTAAATGAGTTAATGTTCCAAAGTTTGAATAAACTGTTGTTAGAATAACAGTTCCCAGTTTTGATTCAGTGATTATTCTTATCGTCATCAATCAGAAACAGATTAAAGTAGGTTTTCACATCATTTTTCTTAGTATTTTGGAAACCTTATGAACACAATAAACATAGTAAGACAAAAGAAAACATAAAAAAACAAGTACTGCAAAAGTACAATTTTAAAAAGTAGCAATAAAATATGTGACGTATGCGTTTTAAAAATGAAAAAAACTGCAGTTTTTAAAAACATGTTATGTGCCAATGTTCACTGTAGAAAAAGGTGCAAAAATTTAGCAGGATTACTCTTTTTAGTACATTTTTGTTTAGTTGCTTCTTTATGTTTTCACTGGTTTTCATTGTTCCTCAAACTCACAGGCCAGAGTCAAACCTCACAGGACGTTCCGGTTCAACGAATGTGTGTGCACCCCATACAACGCTGACTTTGACGGTGATGAAATGAACCTTCATCTACCTCAGACTGAAGAAGCCAAGGCTGAAGCACTCGTCCTAATGGGGGTATACATCAGCGCAACACATGTGGTCCATTCAGAAAACACGCACACGCATCTACCAGTGTTGAGGCAATGAAAAGATGTCTCCGGTAACTGTGATGTTCGCAGGAAATTGACTTCACTTTGACACAAATTGTCTTTTCTTCCAGACAAAAGCAAATCTTGTCACTCCAAGAAATGGCGAACCTCTGATTGCTGCCATTCAGGACTTTCTGACGGGTCAGTGCAGTGTCGTGTGGATGTCAGTCACAGTGGTCTGTTTTTATGGGATGTGAGGCTTCTGGTGCTTTGACTTAACAGCGGATATTCAAAAATATAGTTTAAATAAATGTTTTATTTTATACTTTTTCTTGATAATTGCAGGGTGAGAAAATCATGGCCGGAATGCACCTTTAAATATATAATAGTAATAATTGGGGGGATTGCATCGTTGTTCCCTTTTTCACCCCAGATTAGTTTGCATGCCTGAATTTAAATGAACAGCATATTTCTTCCTCCTAGGGGCCTACCTCTTGACGCTGAAGGACACCTTCTTTGAAAGATCAAAAGCCTGTCAGATAATCGCTTCAATCCTTGTCGGCCAAGATGAAAAAATCAAGGTCACTCTCCCCCGCCCGGCTATCATGAAGGTACTGCACTCTGGTGAGCTAGTTACATAACTCTCCGTTTGTGGCCTGGCGCTAATATTTTGCTGTGTGTGTGTGTCCATCAGCCCATGGCGCTGTGGACGGGCAAGCAGATCTTCAGCCTCATTCTGAAGCCAAGTAAGGAATGTCCAGTCAAGGCGAACCTGCGGACCAAGGGCAAACAGTACTGTGGCAAGGGAGAGGATCTCTGTTTCAACGACTCATGTGAGTTTCTTCAATAAAAAAAGAAGGAAAAAAAAGTCCATTAAACGCATCAAAGGAAAAGGGTTTATTTGGCAAGTCATGAAATGTATTATGACCTTTTTATTTAACCATTTAATAAGAGAAAGAGAGACAGAACAGAACAGCAAGTTGTGTTTCTTATATTCTCAATTCAATACAGGGGATAACATTAAAAAAACAATCACACTTTTCTGTTGATGTTTAAGGAGGAGACACACGAGCTGGTTGATGTGATTGAAAAAAATATATAACAAAACCAAATATTTAATAAATAATAATTATTAATAATAATAATAATATTTAGAATTAATGCAAAATCTCATATAAAATAAAAAAGATAATGTTCAATGCACTGAAAATCTTTTAATTAAAAGGTAATTTGTTAGTTTTTGATCAGTTTCCTTTTTTTGAAATGTTAACATGCAATATGTTCCTATCAACACAATTTTTCCAGTGGAAGTTGATCAATGATAATATTGAAAAATACCCATGCTTGGAGACTGTAAATAAAAAGGATAATATGTAATTCTTTTTTTTCTTAAGATGGTATAACCATCGAATTCAATTCAGTTATACATTTTAATTACTTTTTCCCCCAAAAAAAGATTTTGCCAAAATTCCCCCCATTATGAATTCATCCTAGCCTTCACCAACCCTCTCAGTCAGCACCGTGTGTCTCCAGGCCATCACCACGCTGTGTTTTATTCACCTGGTCGTGTTTCCTCTGTGAGCTAACAATGTCAACTCTTGACGCATATTCCTGTCACATTTCCAGTCGTGGTGATCCACAACAGTGAGCTGATGTGCGGTTCTTTGGACAAGGGCACCTTGGGGTCTGGCTCCAAGAATAACATCTTCTACATCCTGCTGAGAGACTGGGGACAGCTGGAGGCTGCTAACGCCATGTCTCGCCTGGCAAGACTCGCTCCGGTGTATCTATGTAGGTGGTGCACAGGGATGTAACAGCTTACAATGATGTGAAAAATGACACCTGTCAATCAGAAATGAACCTAGACATTTATTATGAAATAACTATGTTGTAGATTGGTTCGATTGGTTAACAGAAAACTGTTCTGCAAACTGGATAATCTATGGACATGCTGATTGCAACTTCAGTTAAAAAAACATTTTTTTAAACCCCAACTTTCAGCCAACCGCGGCTTTTCTATTGGCATCGGTGACGTGACACCCGGTCAGGGTCTGTTGAAGGCCAAACAGGACCTGCTGGATGACGGTTACAAAAAGTGTGACGAATACATCGAAGCTCTTGCCACGGGCAAGTTACATCAGCAGCCAGGCTGCACGGCAGAGGAGACCCTGGAGGTAGGCGTGCATGCATATTCGTACATGGAAAAACATTAACATCCATGTGGATTTACACAAGTCATCTGGATCCTCACTGCTGCATGCCATTTAATCAGCCACTTGCACACCACGTCACATTTCAGGTCTTTCATTTATTACCTTTATTTGCAAATGACCCCTTCTCTACCCATGGCATTTACTTATTATTCACACCGAGGGTGACTCATCAGTGGTGTGACAGACTTCCTGTAGCGGAGGAACTAGTAAATGATCTTAAAAGTAAATTAGATAAGAATTAAAGTTGGTGAGGTTAGTAGAAGATGGACCTATATAATGTTATCAATCTTATTAAATTGTATAAGCCACCGTTGCTGTGGTATCACATCACAAACAAACCTGCACAACAATGCTGCAATATATTTAAGAGATTTCCCTTTTTAACTCTTGTGCATCTCTTGCCTGCAAACTGTTTGAAATAAAGTTTTGTTGAAAACAAGCTAATATGTAATCTAGATGTCTAAGAAAATCCTTTAAAGTCTTTTCAGCTGCAAATCACGAAAAATAGCACCAACTACCTGTAAATACACCAATAATTTATTTAACAATAAACATCATGTATATTAAAAAAAAAAAAATCCATTTTCATGTTCTGTCTAAAACCAGACTCTGCATAGATACGTTTCTAGGACAAGTGCTGAGAAATTCCCCTTAATATTTGCTGTATCTTTATTTTTATATATACATTTTTAATGCTGATTTTCACCCTGATCACGCTTGTTTATTTGTGACAAACTTGTTACCTTAATTCTCCCATGTCATCACCAATGTTAGAATACTGAGATTGAATAATACCTACAATAACAGACCACCTTCATCCCTCAGATGAGCAATTACCCATCAAAACACTGATGCTTTCTCAAATAAATAAATGCTTTCTCAAATAAATAAATACAGACTCAAACACCACTCAGTTATGTCTGTACAAAGGTTGTTTTATTCAGAGTTTCTTTCTAAATAGGCTCTCATCTTGAAAGAGCTGTCCGTCATCAGAGACCGAGCCGGTAGTGCCTGTCTCAGGGAGCTCGACAAGAGCAACAGCCCTCTCGTCATGGCTCTTTGCGGCTCCAAAGGTAAGCTCACTGGACAGGAAACTGGACTAATAATTAGATATTAGTTTGGCTGTAAATACATTTGTTTATAAGATTTTTCATAAATTCGTAAATGTTGTTTCTCAACTTCTATGACCTTCAAAACTTGTTTAGTGAGCTGCAGGAGTTGAAACATTGCTAGAAGTTAACTTTATTCATAAGATGACTGTGGGCTATGCAGGATACAAAGCACTGAGTTACAATGGAAGATGCTGCTGTTTAGATGTGCTGTTTGTGCACGTCACTCAGTGCTGCTGAATGAAAATGATGACAACAAAAGAAGTGACAAATCCAGGGCTTTACAGAGAAAAGCATGTGAGACCGGAACAGAAAAGGACAAAAGGCGAAAAAAAGAGTGAAATATGATACTCTGCAGCACAGCCACTATGTAGTTTATATGTTTATGGTTTATTTACCTACTTGGAGGGAGTCAGCAACTCATTACATTTCTTTGTGTGAGCTGTCCTTGTTTGAAGAGGACCCTATTAATGCAAACTGCAGTAAACAGCAAGTTGTCCTCTAACTTATAAACAGATGTGTGTGGGGAGGACATGTAGATTCAAGTGAAGAGGTTTAAACTCTTGTGTTTAGAAAAAGAAAAAACTAGTGGTTTTCAGTAAATAACATTAAATTATTATTATTATTCTTGGTTGTGTCTCCCCTTTCCCACCATTTCCTCTAAATATACACACAGGGTCGTTCATTAATATCTCCCAGATGATTGCTTGTGTGGGCCAGCAGGCCATAAGTGGCTCTCGAGTACCTGACGGATTTGAAAATCGCTCCCTGCCTCACTTTGAAAAGCATTCAAAAGTAAGATTCAATTCATTTATTTTCATTATTATGCCATCTTTTCTTCAAAAGGATCATACATGTTCTGTTCGGTATTTGTTTGTTAGGATATGCAATGATAGATTAAAAAAAAAATGTAACAACTTTTATTTGAGCTTTTGCAAATAGCTACGCCACATTAATGTCCAATATGTCTGGTTTGTATTGACTTATTTAGATATTAGGTATTTCAGTGCTGGGGACAGCACCAAAATCACACACACACACACTCTACACACAACAAGCAGCGCCATCCGTTTGAGACTTACTCATAATAATGAATGAATAATGTGAGATTATGATTCCTTATATAATGGGCTATATGGGATTTTGTGGTAATGGATATATGTATATAAATAAAGATGCATTCAGCAGGCCTGCTTAATGTTTTTTCTTTACAGCTGCCTGCTGCTAAAGGCTTTGTGGCCGACAGCTTCTACTCTGGCTTGACACCCACAGAGTTCTTTTTCCACACCATGGCTGGTCGTGAGGGTCTGGTGGACACTGCTGTGAAAACTGCAGAGACTGGATATATGCAGGTAATGCCTGAGGATTTATTCCCAGGGTTCACTCTTGTTGCCATGCTGATGTCACGTAACTAAATGAAAGTATGTGACCATCTATAGTTTCCTTTATACCTTGAGTAAAATTCATTTTCTAGTCCATACTCTTCTTTCAGAATGAGTTATTGAAACATATTTCATTCTGAAAGAAGAGTATGGGCTACTGTCACATATGTCACTTTGATATCTTTGTTGTGTTCCTGCCTGTGCTTGATTGTACAGAGGCGTCTGGTCAAGTCCCTGGAAGATTTGTGCTCTCAGTACGACCTGACGGTACGCAGCTCCACCGGCGACATCATCCAGTTTATTTATGGCGGCGATGGTCTGGATCCAGCTGCCATGGAGGGAAAGGATGAGCCGCTGGAGTTTAAGAGAGTCCTAGACAACATCCGGGTGAGAGGATAGTTTATGGACCTGCTTTTCTGGGCATTCTCTTTCTTCATGCCTGCTGTTTTCTTCCTCACCCTTAAACTAATTTGTGCAGATGAGTCCCTGCCCCCCTGTGCACCCACCTACACATATATAAACATGTGTGCAAACCAATAGCATAGTTAGTCAGTGTAGTCCAATTCCACTATAAACATTCTTTTAGTTTGCTTTGTTTGGTCTCGTATGTCAACTTTAATGGACTATTTTATGCCGATGCGCTGGATGAAAGACACCACTGTGAATATTTTCCCGCTGTGAGAAGCCTACTGCCAAACATAGAAGCAGCTCATTAGCAGAGACGCTTTTCATGTGAAAATGCACACACGCACGAACCAAAATTACAGCAAATTCATTTTCTGAGAAATTGTTCAGCATTTCCATGCAACTAAACCAAATTGCAGGAAGTTTGAATTGTTCAATTATTATCGCTTAAAAAGACACAGAGAACCTCATCAGTTTGTAAGAACTTTGCCTTTTTAAAAAAAATCTGTAATCAAGGAAAGATACTGTAGTCCCCGGGGATGTCTGTATTTTCTTGGTATAACAGCGTGATTAGCAGTCTATTAGTCTAAAATGCCACCTGTGATTACCGCAGTGACTGTGGTGATTGGTAATGTGCTTGCGAGACAAGATTGATCCCAGAGCTTGTGAGCTCTGCAGGAAAACCATCTGCTGCATGTTGATTTAAAAATGTTTTATTGGAAAGCTATTTTTATTTCTATGCTACATTCCAAGTGGCAATTCAAGGTGTTTTACAAATGACATAAAATACGATAAAAGAATAATAAAGGAGTTATCATCATAGTAAAATAGCAATTGTTATTATTATTATTATTATTATTATTATTATTATTATTATTATTATTATCTGTGTTTGTATCGGTCTGTCCTCTGTCTATCTATGCTTTATCGGTTTATAGTATCTATCAAGAGGTTAGAGTTCATTTAATGGTACAAGCTATTGTAGTGATTGTATTTGTTTAAAAAAGCACTTGCCAGTTAATGGAGATCAGATCAGAATATTATGACATAAACTCTTCTGTTCCAGTCCATAGGGGATTTTCTTTTATTGTTAAGGTGGGTAGTTTCAGATGCAATGAAAGTGTTGGCTCCCAATGAACTCCTTTTGATCCTCTCCGTTCCCCGCAGGCGATCTATGTGTGTCCAGACGAGCCTGCCCTCAGTCAAAACGAGGTGGTCCTCACTGCTGATGCCATCACGAAGAGAGCGGACTTCTTGTGCTGCAAAGACGGCTTCTTGGAGGTAACCTCATCACAGTACAGTGCTGTCAAACAAAGCTATATTTTTTTCTTGAATACTTTTGTTTTTATTACGAAAAGCCCTTTGGTAGGAGTTCTCCACAACTACCTGCATTTTTGCAATGGAAATAAAAGGGAACAACATGCAGGCATTCAGAGAGAGTGGCTATTGAAAGTATGTAAAAAGGTTGCTATATATATTTCTGTTGACTTTTAAATCAAAGAAACTGACTTCCTGAGAATAAGTGTGTCTTGCTTTGATGTTTCGTGTAGCTGATCAGCAGGAAACAGTTACCAAAAATAGAAATCACTCTTAAGAGGTCACAACGTATACTATCAAGTATCTATCATGGTTGAACAATCACTGAAATGTTTCTTTCAGTTACCACTTCAGGTAAGTTCTCTAGTTGATGAGAAAATGCATGGATGAATCTATGTTATCCTGCCAGGTTAAGACATCCAAACAACATTTCTGGATTTTCACCAAAAAGTCTTTTTTTGAGAGGTCCCACTTAAAAAAGAAGATGACCTCTTTAGCCAAGATAACAATGAAAAATCACATTTAGTTATCCACCGAGAAGAGTAACATCAAGTCAATTACATGTAAAGTTTATCTTACAAGGGTTAAAGTATAAGGCTAATATTATTCTCAAATCTCATGAAAGACCAGAACTTGTACTTGAACTCAGAATACCTTCCAGCTTCCTTATGCGACTGTGGCTCAGTGGTAGAGCAGGATCGTTTTCTCCTGCAAACGGCACTCCTGTTTGAGTAAAGTTTGCTAAAAACAATCAGACTTTAGTCAATCATGATTTAAAAAGAACAATTTTCTTCCTGAATTAATACACATTTAGTGCACTACTGAGTATTTACATGGGGATTGACTCAAAATGTACTACAGTGCCCTTGTTCACCATAATGAAGGAAATGTGACTGATTGATGTGTTTTTAATAGTTTTAGACAGTTTGGAAGCTTTGGCTCTGCTGACAATATTTGTTATTATGATGATTTTTATTTTTTTTGTAACTAGAGAGCTATTATCACTAGTTTTGCCAGCCTTATCCTCAAATATAAAAACAGAGATTAATCCAAACCATTTATTTATAATTCTAAATGTTTTTAAACCTAAAAGAGGATTGATAATTCTCTCTTAACGTTTTTGACAATATGAAACATTTCCTGTTGATACAACAACCGTTTTTTTTGCCTCTCCTGCTGCAGCGAACACAACAATCATTTCAGCAAATCAAACAGATGAATACACAAAGTTGTGGCAAAACACCCAGATGTCCACTTGTAAATCAGATAGAAATCTGACAGGGTTTTTTTTGTACAAGGGTAAGAAACCATGAAAACTTGTGTAAAGGTTTTTAAGGACAACGTGTGTGCTATTCGAGTTTATGTGAACACATTTTCAGTTTATTTTCAAAAAACATCATTTTTACTTTTCCTGACTGATGCAGAGAAAATCATTACACCTCCTGTGGTTGCGGTGCAACACCTCCACACCCATAAATACAAAAGAAAACAATTGTGTATCCTTTGGCTTTTGACAGTATAATATATTAAGGAATAACATGGCAGAAAAAGTGTAGTTGGTAGAATAAACTATCTTATTATGTGGTTCAAAAGCCATTTACATGCAGTTACTTGTAGTGCTGGCAATAATTCATGTGAACCTTTCCCCCCCCCTTTTGTGAAGGAGTTAACTGAAACAGGCTCAGAGAAGTACCTGGAGGTATAGTGACCGAGCATGCTGAACTGTGGTTTAACTGATTCGAGAATGTTGTGTCAACGAGTGCTGGAACAGATCGATGATTTAATTAATAACCACGTTGTTGCTAGTTTAAAAAAACCAAAAACCTTACTGTGTTTAGATTAATGCTTTGACATCTGACTGCTCTCTTTTAAACCACTGCTGGTGGTTTTTTTTTAAAGAGATTGCTGTATGTGATTTACTGGGAGTTTGCATTGGTCATGCCTTTTACTGTGATATCTAACAACTGCATGACAGTGTATCATGTGTCAAACAGCACACAGTTTGGTCACACTTCATTATTTGTTTTTAAAGATATTAAGGAGCCTTTTCAATCGACCTGTGACACTCTTAAATCATTTTCCCTCAACTGTAGGAGATAAAGAAATTCATTAAGAGTATCTCAGAACGGATCAAGAAGACCAGAGACAAGTACGGCATCAACGACAACGGCACCAGCGAGGTAGGCGCCGCACAGCGTGGATTAATGTTCTGTATGCAGCAATATCCTTAAGCTCCGCTATTTCTGAAACTATATTGCTCATCACTATTTTTCTTTTGCAGCCAAAAGTTCTCTATCAGCTGGATCGCATAACCCCCACCCAGCTGGGGAAGTTCCTTGAAACCTGCAGAGACAAGTACATGAGGTACAAGACGCCTCGTTTTATTCGAAGGCTCACAGTCTTTGTTTGATACTCATTTTCAGCAAAACAGTATTTTCTTAAAAAGAAGCAGATTGATTCTTTTTTTTTCTCCCCTCGCACCAGAAAGTTTAGTTGTATGCTGCAGGAAGACACTGCACTGCAGTTACCTGTAAACAACACCCTCTTGGGTCATAGGTAGCTCAAAATGTGCCTCTGGTAATAGAAAAGTTAAGAAAAATATTTGTGGGGAAAAAAATAATGAGCTACTGATATGTGCCAGAGTTCCTCAAAGAAAGTAGAAACAAGCCTAAGGGTATGGTAAACTGGCAAACTACTGGTTTTAATGAAGTGTTGTTGAACCACATCAGAGGGCAGGTGTCAACTATCAAATATTGTGAGAAGATACAATAATGTTTAAATATAATTCTTCTGGAAGCCATTCAAAGGGTTGCACTCATTTGTCAACCCAAAAAGTGACTGATAGTTATGTAAGGAATGAAAAAAAGCGAGCGTCAGACTTAAAACCCTGCTTACTTTCTCACTTCTGCACACCCAGCCAGTAGCTGCATGAAGTGGGCACGAATATCAGAGCGTCAGTTACATAATGTGACAATCAAGAAATGTCACTCAAATCCACAAATGTCATATTCATGGTGTCAGCAGAGGGAAAAGAGTGGATCCTAATGGTTCCTCTTGGAACCATGGATGGCTGTCGCAAATGTCATGGCAGTCCATCCAGTAGTTGTTGAGACTGACAGCCTGCTCTGCATCCAAACCAATCTGTTCAACTGTGTTGGCACTGAAAAAAGTATATTCAAAACCAGATTTTTTTATTACCATTTAAATATTTTGTTTTAAACTCTTTTTATTCCAAAGATTCAGTTAAAAAATTGAATACATAATTCTAAATAATGAGCTACATGCGTTGGTAATGCTTCTATCAGATCCTGTTGTAGGAGGAGTAGTAGATTGTGTGTCCAGTGATATCCCCACATGCACACTCCTCTAAACAGTCATCCGAGGACTGTCGAGATGATGATGATGATGATGATGATGATAATGTTCGTATAATAATTGCCAAAGCTCTCTTAATTGTCAGTTTAATGAAAGTTGAGTCTTATCATGTGTTTACTCGCACAGAGCTCAGATGGAGCCGGGCTCAGCAGTAGGGGCCCTGTGTGCCCAGAGCATTGGAGAGCCCGGTACTCAGATGACCCTGAAAACCTTCCACTTCGCTGGTGTGGCTTCCATGAACATCACTCTGGGGGTGCCTCGCATCAAAGAGATCATCAATGCCTCCAAGAACATCAGGTATAATATATAATTATGCTTGTGTTATCTGTCATATGAGCAGAATAAGACAAATGGAAGCAATGACCTTCTGTGACGTTTGTTTCTTTCTTCTTTTTGTTTTGAGTTTTGTAGTTCAAAAAGGGCCTCAGCTACTTTTTATGGAAGCATCCATGGTTTAGAGACTGAATATAGGGCGTTTAGCAGAAGGGACTCTACTTGGCCACATAAATTGTTGTCTTTGTCACAGTAATGAATTTGTTTTGAATGATCCATTGAAAGTCATCTACTCGTTACTCAGCACACCTATAATCACGGCTCATTTGGATGTGGAAGAGGACGCTGACTTCGCCAGGCTGGTGAAGGGAAGGATCGAGAAAACTCTTCTGGGAGAGGTATTCTGAGCAGCAGCGTTTTAAACTTTAACCGTGTCTTTAAATCAGTGACATTAAGGTATTGACTTAAGGACACCAGTAGTTTCAAAAGAGAGTCATTCAGAATATCAACAATTGCTGTGCTGTTATGAAGCCAAGATCTCTCGCTTTTCTCTACAGATTTCTGAGTACATAGAGGAGGTTTTTCTACCAGACGATTGCTTCATTCTGGTGAAATTGTCACTGGAGAGAATAAGGCTGCTGCGTCTGGAGGTACCACAATGTTTTGTTATTTTTTTTGCCACATTGTTGGAATATTTCAAATGTATCCCCATTCTCATTGATCAAAGGAATCAGAGGAATTGTAGTTTGTTAAAACCTTGGTCTTATTTTGTAGCTTTGGCTATCATATCTATCAGTGACACTGGTGTGTACCACAATAAATGCTGAGATCTGGGAATATGGATATATTACTTATTTTCACTCTCCCAGACTTCTTTGCAGCAATACATTTTTAATGAGGATCCCATTAGCACTAGCATAAGCATTGAATATTCTGCCTGGGGTCCACACACATACAGTCAAACACATTTATACAAACTACAGCCAGTAAACACAAACAAAACACAAAGTCACAATTGTTTTAATTGGTGAGGGTTAGGGTATCATTGCTTTAAACAAACTTCCATTGATGCATCAACAAAGTCTTCCTTTTTCTACATAACATAACAACATGTTCTCTATTCCCTTTAAAAGGCTACAGCAGAGTGCACTCACAGCTTATTGGCTGTGCTACATTATAGATTCGTGTTTTTTTGTTTTTGTTTTGTTGTGTGTTTAGAATACCTATGGTAGCTTTGCCTCTGATATGTGTTTTTCATCTTTCAGGTAAATGCGGAAACAGTGCGATACTCCATCTGCATGTCTAAACTACGAGTGAAGCCAGGAGACATCGCTGTGCACGGCGAGGCGGTGGTGTGTGTGTCGCCACGAGAGAACAACAAGAGCTCCATGTACTACGTGCTGCAGTCATTAAAAGAAGAACTTCCAAAGGTGATAATCAGGTTGACTGAATTCATAATTAGAGTAATTGCTAATGCATCCTGGAAAACAGTTTGTTTCTAAAGCACTGATTAGTAAGACGGAAGAGTAGGAGTGTGTTGTACTCCTGAACTGTATGCCCCAAGTTTAAAAAGTCAAAGGTGCATTGTGTTTCTTCTTTTTAATTGTTCTCATTTCTCCCGTGGAAAGGTGGTGGTTCAAGGAATACCGGAAGTTTCCCGAGCTGTCATTCACATTGACGAACAGAGCACCAAGACCATGTACAAACTCCTGGTGGAGGGGGACAACCTGAGAGCTGTAATGGCAACGCACGGAGTGAACGGAAGCAAGACCACTTCAAACAACACATATGAGGTATCTGTAAAGGGAGATTTAAAGCCAGTGGTGCCGAAGCTTTGATCAGAGCCCTGCATGCGTCCTTTATTTGCTTCCACATCTGTCGACGTCTTATCCGTCACTGAGGCTGAACCTGATAACCATTACAGATTGTATTCTGCTCTCACACTCAAACCGATACCAACAGTACATTGAGGTCAGCTCAGTTTGAGTGAGATTGAGTTCAAGGAGTAGCTTACCTTTTGTTGTGTTCGACAATGTAGGTTCCAAATCAGTACTTATACCTAAATATAACTAATGTAGTTTAATGCCACAGTCCTGTGGTAAACCCTTACTTCATAAAGATTATAATGTTTGATGAAACTTAGAGGTGTTGATTCAACTTTATTGTTTTGTATTGCAGGCTGCAGTTGATTGTGATGTTTAATTGTATCTAATGTGTTGCATTAGGTTTAGCTATTTGTACCTGGTTACCTGGATACTGAGTGTATTTGTTCAGGTCCACATGAATGTTTGAAGAACTCTGTTTAGATGTAAACCAACCGGATAATTTTCTGAAAGTTCACAAGGAAACAACAAGAGAATGACTCAACTTATTCTCCTTCATCTTTTGTTTTTTAAACTTCTGTCTATCTCATTGAAATCAAAATGAATATTAATAACAATGTAGCCTGTAAACCAAAGCAAAGTTGACATTTTTTTTTTCTCCTGGAGCTGCTTCACTGAGGCCAACCCCACTCTCTAATCCCCATACTGTTGTCTGACAACAGAAAGATTTGTCCACTTCAGGCGCTATACTGATAAAGGAAATAATCACAGAGAGACGTGAGGGACAGTAGAAAGTTATTGTTGAGTATTTAACCATGTCTAGGAATGTTGACAGTCGATTTTATGTCCATCATTTCAAAGTCTCATGTTTTAAAATGCATCCACTCCTTTGTGTTAAAATATCTGGATATTTGTTGGTGAATGATTTATAAAAAAAAAAAAAAATAAAAATGTATCTACAGCTCTACTATAAATAATTACAAATGAATAATAATTGCATTGACTGCAGGTACCAGCTTTCTTTTTACAAGCTTTCCTTTGCATTCTTCTAGGTTGAGAAGACTCTGGGTATTGAGGCAGCTCGATCCACCATCATCAATGAGATTCAGTACACCATGGTTAACCACGGAATGAGCATTGACCGGCGTCACGTCATGCTTCTAGCAGATCTCATGTCCTACAAGGTATGACCAAATCTAAATCTTGATACTTCTTCAGTGTGTGTGTGTGTAGTAAGAGGTCATTTCACCTTTTGTACTAACTGTCTTCCGACAATAAAGGGGGAGATACTGGGAATAACCAGGTTCGGTTTGGCCAAAATGAAGGAGAGCGTCCTCATGCTGGCCTCCTTCGAGAAAACAGCAGATCATCTCTTCGATGCCGCCTACTTTGGACAAAAGGACTCAGTCTGCGGTAAACGGATGATTCATCTCTGTAGTGGAATTGAACTTAACGCTTTGTCTTAAGTGGGCCTTAACATTTCCTGTTTTTCCTGTTCCAGGTGTGTCTGAGTGCATCATTATGGGGATTCCAATGAACATCGGAACAGGACTGTTTAAACTACTGCACAAGGCTGAGAAGGATCCCTCTCCAGCCAAAAGACCTCTCCTATTCGACAGTGCAGACTTCCATATACCTCTAATCACATAGCAGCAAGGAAACAGCAGAGGTTTTTTTTTTTTTTTCCTGAGAGCCTGCTGTCGAAAGACCTCTTTAGAATATCTTCAGCAAATACATAAGTGCCTGCAGTAGCTTCAGATGATTTCTTTGTTGGGATAAAAAACAAATTATTTTGGTCAGTATGTCGTTGCTGATGCCACAGACTGTGAGGACACTTAATTTCATTTTACAAAGCAAGTTTGTTGAAATTGCTCATTATTTCAGTAAAAAACAGGTAAACTGTGAGATTACAAAAAACTTCAGATGCTTTGATGTTCTTTATTGGCTTTAACTTGTTGGTAAAACACTGTTTCCTCTGGTATTACGATGTTGCATAATGGTATATATGTTGAACAAGTGTGCAGCAGACAGAAAGATTAGCTCTTAATCATGAAGCAGACTTGATCTCCTCCAGTTCGGCACTGCTTGTTTTTACTTTTGCATCTTCAAGACTCTTCATTCACACTGCGAAACCAACTTAATATTGTCTTTTCTAAAAAAAATTGTTTTCATACGAGAATCAGATGAGCAGAGGTTCATTGAGTTAGACATTTGGCATCCTGTTTAAAAGCCTATCCAAACAATAATGTAAATAATGTAATAAAATATATGAGCCAGAAAAACATCGGAAAGTATTTTTTTTGGTGTACATTTTTTTTGGCCCATCAATTTCTAATAGCAGACAGAAGTTCCTAAAGTCGGCAGTGACCTAATTTAGGATGCCAGGGGCCTGAGGGTGGAACTCTTCCTGAGCCTCTCTGGTGTATCCTGTGCCTTCTTCCCAACCGCAAATGGGAGAAAAGGCCATTCTCCGGGTGGTTGGGATCCTTAATGATTGTGCTAGTCTTATTCTTGTAGCATCTGATGTAACTATCCTTCAGGCAGGGCAGAGCACTGCTGATGCTGTCTGCATCAGTGGTACTTTGTGCTATGCGCTATTAAGAAAATGTTGGTATTCCACATTTAGTTTAGTTTAGTTTTGTCATTTCTCTGATGTGAAACCAAGATAATGTCAACCTTTGCCTTAGGATTATTGGCTGGTTATTCTAGTTCTTTTAATTACATTTTTATGTCATACTATATATATATATATATATATATATATGATTTTTCAACATGCTATACTATCACTATGTTTATGACTGACTTTTTTTAGTGACTTTTTTCAACATTCCTTACTATGACTTTTTAATGCCTTTTTCAACATACTATACTATGACTTTTTTAAAAAGGACATAATTATTTTGACATACTATTTATGTTTTGGTTTTTTTAGACGCTGTACTATCTCTATGATATGACATTTTTATGACTTTTTAGTGGCTTTATTTACCATACTCAACTATGACTTTTTTATGATTTTTTTTTTTTTACTAATTATACCATGACTGTTTTGACATACTATACTGGGACATTTGTATGACTTATATATGACAATACATTTTTTCGATATACTATAACCGTTTCAACCTACTGTTCTATGACCATTTTCAACGTATTATACGATGACTTTTTGGATATATTTTATCAAGGGAGAGAGAGGGGATTTTTAAGAGATGGAAAAGGTTGGATTTGAACCTTGGATTCTGAGTTTGAACATGATAACTATAAAGATACGAAAGATACCATACTTTGACTTTTTTTGACATACTACACTATGACATGACCTTCTTATGACTTTTTTCCAAATACTATTCTATGACTTTTTCATTATTTTTGCTTTCTCAACATACTATGCTATATTTTTTGGGCTTTCCCTACATTACTTTTTTATGCCTTTTTTGACAGCTATATCATCACTTTTTTTTTTACATATTATACATTAACTGTTTCAACATGCTATTATATGATTGTTTGAATACTTTCATTGTCCTACTATAAAATATATTTTTTGGACTTAAAACAATATGACATTTTGATGATTTTTTGGACATACTATACTATGACTATTTTAGTTTATTTTACGACTAAATATACTATGACTTTTTATGACTTTTTTCAACATACTATACATTAACTGTTATAAACATACTTTTTGAAGACTTGCCTTTTGACCTGCTATGAACTAACTTTTTTGACTTACAACACTATGACATTTCTATGACATTTTTCCACAGACTATACTATGACTTTTACAATTTTTGGAAATTCTCCGACATGCAATACTTTGACCTTTTTATGAAATTTTTCGACATATCATACAATAACTGTATAAAATTATGAAATTTTCCGACATGCAATACTTTGACCTTTTTCAGATTTTTTTTGACATATTTGACATTAGCTGTTTTCAACATTCTATTATATGACTGTTAGAAGACTTTTTTGACCTACTTTAAAAAACTTTTTTTGACTTGCAACACTGACATTTTAATGACTTTTTTCGACATTCTATACTTGACTTTCTTATATAAAAAAAGATTTTTTTTATGAAAAATATTAAAACAACATATTAAAGGTTTAAATTGTGGTGCATTATGTTAACATTTTTTATGTTTGGTCTTTTTCAGGTGTAAATAATGACATTCACTTTGCTGATTCAGTTCATACTTTTAATATATTGGAGGTAGAGTGTTGCATTTTTCAAAGAGAAAGGGTAAGGTCCAAAGAAACCATTTATTAACCTGTGAAGAGCCTTACTTTATTAAAAAGTGAAGCAATAGTTTCAGCCACATTCAAATAATTTTCATACAGTCCATAAATTAAAATGCTAAATTTGTATGCATGCTGAAAACAAAGAAACAATTTAAGTAATTTTACTCAGTTTGAAATTGAATATACCAGTAGGATTATGACCTTACTTTCTTTAAAATCCCGTTCTTGCATATGAGACAGACCACAACCTTCATAATAATTGCGTGACACAAGCCGAGAACAGAGCCTACTGGCATTCTAACCCAGTGATCTGCATATACAATTTAAAAACAAAGAAACATTAATTTACACTGATGATTTGTATTTAAAGCAACATCTTTAAAAGTAACCATCTGCACAGAACTATGAATAAAAGTCAAGCTGTTGTTACTAAACATATTACAGAACATGTTACTGACTTTAAAGATACACCAAAATAATAACATTAACTAAAGTTGCGTCTAGATATCAACTCTACAAACATATTGCACAGCGCCATTAAGAACACACATTAAAACTAGGCTTGTTCTTTGTTTGTGTGTAATGCTAAAATTGCTTCTGTGGATCCATTATATACTTTTTGTTAATTTGTGTGAAATGGCTGTCTATTTTACTACAGTGATAGATGCTGTAATCATCTTGTCGTGATTACATGCGTTTCATATCGAACCTCAAAAGGCTGCACTAGTTTGGTGCACTCTGGAATGATTTAACTATAAAATGACAAGGGTTGAATGTCATCAGCTTTGTCCTTAAAAAAAGGCTGGCTCTAAGTCCTGTATGGTGATTAAGAAGCACTTTTTAAAGAAAGATGTACAAAGGCTGTGTTTGCAAGGCCGTCTCATTTCAAAAGCAATAAAGTTGTCTGAGAGGCTTAAACAGCAACCTTGATAAAATAACGTCTTGCCATTGAACATGAACTGAACTCAATTTCATGCTGACTTGAACAGATTTAGCGGTGTAATAAAAGCAGCGGCGTCGACCTTTCCTGCTAAAGTCAGTGTCCTCTATGTTGTTTTTTCCAAACAGTTCTCAGTGTAGCACAACACCACAGTGGTAACAGTTTCTGCTTATGTTGGGATGGAAATTAACATGATTCCCTCCAACAAATCGTAAATGCTCACTGAGAGAGGCTATATGTCCTGCAGATTTCAGAGACATCTCAACAGAAACTATTTATTATTCAAGTAATAAAATGGTGTTTCAGTGTCTTAACCCTGGTCCTGACTGCCCCAGGTGCAGCAAAGATGCCCCCTTTTGGTATTCCTTAATTTCCTTTCTGCTGTTCTCCAAACCAAAATGAAGAATACGCTCTGGCCTCTCACACTGCAGAGAAAGATTTTGGATCTTTGAACCACAACTGTGAGATTTTAAATCCCATCTGACGCACCTGCTGCAGTTGATTGACAGCCAAAAGGAGGGACGAGTTCAACGGCTAAACATCTGAACTTTGAGCCGGTTCTCATTTGACTTGAGAGGAGCTGTTTGCAGGGAGCTCTGTTTGGATGGTTGAGATTTTTTCTCCTATTATTTCCAACAAGCTCTCTCCGGCCGACGAACTTGAAGGTCCTTTCTCTGCTGAGTGCTGGTTCAAGCTATCGCCTTCATCTGATTCCAGGAAGGCTTCTCTGCTTTGGGGTTTGATGAACTGAACGGTCAGTTTGGGCATCACCACGGCGCCGCCTTGTTGCTGGTTAGGCTTACGTATGCAGTGGGAGAGGGTGGAGACACAGCTTTTCTTGAAGTTCTCGTTCATGAAGGCATACACAATTGGATTGTTGAAGCTGTTGAAGAACCCTATGGCCTGAACAATGGCCATGATCATGTTGAGTGTGACTCCGTCATATTTGTTTTCAAGGTCATCTAGACGATCCCACACAGACAGAGATAAAAACTTAGACTGATGAACTTAACAGAAACTTTAAATAAACAGCAATATGCTCTTAGGCTACATTGCATTAAAATCCACATAGACTTCAACTGTACTTACAGTACTCAAACAGCATGTGGACTGTGTGGAATGGTGCCCAGCAAATGGTGAATAGCAGAACGATGGTGATCATCATTTTAACGGCTCTTTTCTTTTTCCTGTAGGTCATAGCGGACATGTTGACTAGACATAGCAGTAAACATGCCTGTGAGTCAGTATGTAAAAGATCAGAAATCTATGAATATGCAAATATATTTCATTTCAGATGTCTTCAACTTCCCTGAAAAGTACATCCCAAGTGTCCACTTGGAGTTTTGAGTTTCCACATTACACTTGGAAGTTATACTTGCATATTTCATTTTTAAGTTGAGTACAGAGAGTGTGAAGAATGCGAACACAGCCTTCTAGTGTGGAACTACACATTGAAGAGCAAACATAAGTGTGGTAACACTAAGCAAAACATATTTTTGAGTTTGAAAAGGACTGGGATGCTGCTGGTAAGTGCTACCAACATTATACCACCAATGCAACTACAGGGACATGATCTTTCACTGGCCTCCCACCACCAACTGTGTTTGTTGAAATGCTAAACATAGCCAAAAATACCACTCAGAGGAGTTAAGTCCATACTACCAGGAGACATGATGCCTCTCTCTCTCTCTCTCTCTCTCTCTCTCTCTCTCTCTCTATATATATATATATATATATATATATATATATATATACTGTATATATGACAGGGAGACACCTGTGCTGTCTAACGTACCTTGAGATCTTACTGATCTCCCTGTGGTTCATGGTGTTGAGCACTGAAGAGTCGCCCACCCTCTTGCGGATCCACAACTCAATGCCAATACGTGTGTAGAGGAAAAGCATGGCTGCCAGGGGGATCAGGAAAAGAGCCACCATGATGAAGGTGGTGTACACCTGCCTGTGAGTGAGAGAGCGCCAACTCTCCTGACAGCACACGTGGTAGTGATCATACAAGAAGTCGTACTTCACCTTTGAGAGGGAAGGAGAAAAGCTGTTAGTCCTGGAACAATGATCCAGACAGATAAAGCACATTTGACTGACAGGGTGGTATTTATGAGGCAACTCTTGGATTGGTTTTTTTCAAATGGTAATTTATGTTTTTACAGCTTTTCCCCACAGCATTTTCCCACAATTTTGAAGTGTCGTCTCTCCTATGGACAGCAGTCTCTGCCACTGCTAAGCCCCCTGCTGTCCTGTGGGAGAGCAGATGACAAATACATGATATTGCAGCCGCTTTGATGAGCTTGACTTAAGCCCTACCTGCCCAGTATTAGTAATACCAGGGGACCTCATGTGATTTAGAAATGTTTTGTGGGGCGGATACAAACGGAATATGTGAAGTCTGTATTTTACTCAACTTTAACATCATCATCCCCCGGGTTGGTTTGATGTAAAGGCTCCTCTTTATAATTGCTTGTATAAAAATATTATACTGTATTGATCAAGTATATTTGTATTTAATATTATGATTATATTAGATAAGCCTATTTAGTTTATATCCATCCATCCATCCATCCATTTCATCCGCTTATCCGGGGCCGGGTCGCGGGGGCAGCAAGCTAAGGAGGGTCCTCCAGACGTCCTTCTCCCCAGCAACACTTTCCAGCTCCTCCTGGGGACCCCGAGGCGTTCCCAGGCCAGACGAGATATATAATCCCTCCAGCGTGTTCTGGGTCTACCCCGGGGCCTCTTACCAGTTTATATTACACTCACAAAACCTCTTGCTCCTGTGCAAATGGGTCTCCATGCCGTGTAGCAAGATGAGCCTCCACAATTTGCACCACACATTTTTTTTATGTATGAACGCATACTACAAAGCTTGAACTGAAAAGACATTGAAAAAAAAAATATGACCCAATTCACGAGATTGCGATTTTCACAGGACTAAGAGTATTACATGACCTCTGTTTGAAATATGGTAGGTAATTTGTGTTGGATTTTTTTCTTGACAAATAACAGACATGACAATCAATCAATTAATCGATTTGCATAAGATTAAGATCACAGACAACCGCTGCGATTAAGACCAATCACTAAAGGGCCCCAGGTAATAATAGTATTGTGCAAATAGGGATTTAGAAGTTATATTAAGTCGTGGGATTGATATACTGACAAAAGGGGGGCCGAGCTTTGTTTGTTGGTCCACTTTCCCATTCACTGAATGCTAAAATCAGTAAAATTGTTATTTAACATAGTATTGAAACACTAATTTACAGTTAATCATCTTAAGCCCTGTATAATATCCCTATTATATGTATAAGAGATATCTGTTAGGATTAAGAAATGTACAATCAGCTGAAAATACTGCAATAAAAAATATTAAAATACCCAATTGCAGCATGTCATTTCTAATATTACTTTGAAACAATCAGTTAGTAATTCATGATTTTGCAATGTGTCATTTACACCTTGTGGCGTGCCATACAGAGGGCATAGACTGACAGTCAATATATTAAATTGACTGTCAGTCTGTGCCCTCTCTCCAGAGTTTCTCCAAAAATAACAGGGAAGAGATTTATCGGTCAGTCAGAGATGCTGCTGCAGAAGCCAAATCTGAACAGAGTTGGCTGATTATTCATTCTGTGGAACACGCACACCAGGATCAACACGCCCAGCCAGGTGTTACTGGCCTTTTATTATTGGTTTACCACAGAGCAACAAGAGACCATGCAAGGCAATAATTCACACAGTAATCTGCCAACAGCAAGCAAACAGCACCACTTCAGTACCTAAGAGAACGCACGCCAAAAGTCAAAATCAATCAATAAACAAGGTTTTACTCAGTAAAACTACAAAAACAAATACCATTATCACGGTAAACAATTCGACTGAGGTTTGAACAAAATCAGCATTGCTGCAGGCTTATCCCTTACGCCAACATTAGCAGAACAGTTTTACAACAACGAATTCACCAAATTACTGGTTTGTCTACTCTCTGAAGGACATCCTTTATAGACTGTAGCAAAGTGGAATGCACTATTCACGAATAAATTAGAAATCTAGCTGGTAAAAAGGGGAATAGATCTGAGTCCAATTCATTCTGCAACTAAATTCATTATGAAATTAAGGATTTTTAAAAAAAAGTTTCACTCAGTGTTTAAAAAACTGATTTTAAAACCTTAATTACCAAGTCCAATCAAACCACCAAAGTAAAGCGAAGGTGTCACAGCAGCGCGGCTGTGCCTCAGTATGGTTCCCTGTGTTTCTCTGTCTTTCCCTCTCCTGCCATGTCCCCTGTTGTCTCTTTGTGATGGTGTGTATGTTTGTGCCAGACTTTCAGTATTTCAACCCCTGTACTGCACATATCTGGTGCCAGACCGCTGACCTGGCTACGGTGGTAGTTTGAAGTCCAAGGCCAAATTTAATCATGCATTCAAGTTTATTTTTCGGTTGTTTATTCCGATCTGCTTCTGATCTGCCTCTCAACAGGATCACTGCCTGTGTGCTTGCTTGCCTGCTGCTTTGTGACATTCTCACCCTGCCATCTCCTTTGCTTTGCCTAGTTTCACCAGTCACCAGCTTCCCACAACCTCTGCCTTCACCAGCCGGATTCCCCACCTTCATCCATCCTCATTCTCTGCAAACTGTCAAGAAACCTTCCTTCATCATCCCACGCTACGAGACTGTGTCCTGCATACGCCCCCCGTTGATTGTTACAAACTTTTTCTATGTATAGTACATATTTTCTGTACATATTTCACAGTAGTGATTGTTTAAAAATCTGTAAAACACAGATTTCTGAGAGGATTCAAATACACAGGACAAAGATTAAATAGGGGGAATGCAATTTGCAGGACTATATTTTTCTTAATCTGGAGAGACTTCTTTAGAAATTAATAGTGAAAAGTCTTTGGCGATTGGACTCAATCCTGACGTAGTATAATAAAAGGGTAGTGATGCTGAGGGTAGATAAGGCATAATCCCTCTGGAGTCTAGACACTGGTACTATTTGTCATGAAGGGATTGGCTGAAATCCAATGATTAATGAGGAGCATGACAGTGATGCCAACTGGATGTGACTCGAGTGGAGGAGGGTCACACTGATTGTGCTGCAATGACAACTGACAGCAGCAGAGAAGAGAACTTTTTTAAAGTTTTACAGCAACGATGTGATTGGCTTAAGGGGAACCGTGGCAGATCTGGTTGGTACATTTAAAACTTTTAAGTGTTTTACACTTAAAACTTTTAAGTGTACTAGTTTAAACTTTTAAGTGTACCAACCTACCCTATCTATCAGCTGATTGTTTGCATTCACTTTTAACTTAAAAGTGAACGCAAACAATCAGCTGATAGATAGGGTAGAAGTCACAGCGAGAGAGAGACAGAGATTTATGAATGAAGGGAGTGTAAAGAGAGTCTTCCTGACTGAGTTTCTGCTAAGCTTCATATACCAAATAGCAAGCTAAAAAGCCGACTAGCAGTTCTCAGCCATTTAATTTAATCCTTTTTTTTCCCTTTTCAATGTTTTGGTACATGACATTCAGACACTGTAGCAGGTAATCTTAAAAAAGCAAATCAAAATCTTTCAATGTTTAGGACAGGTTCAGAGAAGTGAGAGTTGACAAGATGATGTGGAACTGGTATGGAACAATTGTCAACTCCTCTGTACTGAATTAGTTCTTTTTAATTAGTGAAAGAAGGGGACAGGTTGTTTGAGTGACACTTACCTCTAGCTGTTGCACAAACAGCATCGGGGAACCCACTATCACTGAGGCCATCCATACCAGCCCTGCAGGAAACAGACAAGAAAAACAATTACAATCTGCAGAAAAACTTCATTTAAATACCACTCAGTTTGATACAGTAGCTGGCAAAGATATTTAAAGTGGCCCTATTATGCTTTTCCACTTTTTCCCTCTTCTTTAGTGTGTTATATATATTCTTGTACATGTAAAAGGTCCGTAGAGTGTAAAACCTGAAGTCCACGCCTAAAAGGAGTTACCCTCCCCCTCAGAAGCTCCTGATCTCCTGAAACGGCTCCATTGAATTATCTCCTTCACTTCCGTAACTTTATGAGGTCACAATGTAATGGAAGTGACGGCTAGTTTGGCCCGCCCTCAAACAACAAAAGAGAGAGATGGAGCTGGAGCTCCGGAGGAAGAGTTTTTGGAAATGTGAAACGCTGACCAATCACAACAGAGCGGGCTAGCTGACCAATCAGAGCAGACTTTGCTTTCTGGAGGGAGGAGCAAATGCTACAACGGAGCATTTCAGAGAGAGGGTGAGAAGAGGTGCTGCAGGACAGCCAGGACGAGAAAAACTAGGCAGATTATGAGCATTAACGCAAGTAAACATTGTAACTGTTACTTGAGATAAAAAGATGCACCATAATGCAGCATAATAGGGCCTGTTTAAGGAGAAACCGGTGTGTGACTAATGCCAAACAGCAGTCCCAGCAGCTGCACAATTAAATTCCTTTCACGTGAACAACAAGCTGCCAGTCATGCTGTGTTAGATTCCTCACATGTGTGAGAGTGCACGGCATGCTACAGGACTAGACCTGATTTCAGTGCTTTAGTCATTATTGACCTAATATATCAGCACTTACTAGGGAAGGAAACATCAAGTTAAGAGCTAATATTATTAATTCTGTTGTGGAGTTTCAGAAGGACAATTTGGGTTTGTTCTCATTTATGAGCCTGACACATATCTAGGTTTGAAGACTCTTTTTTTCAGTTAAACAGTTAACTTTAACAATTCAAATTGGGGCTGTACCTTAAAGTATAACCACGAGGCAACAGATCATTGCCAAATCATCCTGATGTTGAAAATAAATAAATCATATTTTGCATAAATGTGTCAAGACTTTCACGTTGAATCCCCAGCGGAGGGAAAGAGCTGCACTAGCCCTTTCATAACTTCCAGTCATACTTTTCTTTGTCCCATGTACAAGGGATTAAGGCTGGAACATGCTTCTACTTAAGCACATCAAAGAATATACACAGGTTTTGTTCTGAGGCATTTGCATTGCTGTTTTCTCTGACATTACTCCTCTTACTTTGGGGTATAGCCTACAGTCTCTCTTTCCAACCTGCTGACAGTAAATAGCACCCTTCTCTGTGTAGGTCCTCAGAGATGTTTGCGTATTGTTCTACAAACAAGTATAATGCTAGCTTTAATCAGATCTCATTGCAAGAAAGTGTTAATTTGACCTGCATAACACTCAGAAGGAACACAGGATAACTACCAGAGGCTAACACAACGGTTATTTACTTTTTACAAATCAGAGCAGCCTTTTTCTTGCTCACGGAAGAGAGGATCCCTTTAACACACAACAATATCCATTCTTAAAAGCACAATAAAACAAACAAATATAGAATACCTAGCATATTGTATGCTCTTTTGGACGAGTACTGCCTCCTCATTTTCAGCGGGAAAACAATGCCCTGGTATCTCTCAATGGCAATGCAGGTCATGGTGAGGATGCCTGTCACTATGGCTGTAGTCTGTACAAAGGGAACTGTCTTGCAAACCAGAACCCCTGCAAGAAAAAGAGATGGGTAAAACAATGAGGTACTGAGAAACAGCAGAAGGCATCACACCGCTCCTTTTGTTGATCAGAGACTGGAAACGGTCGTTAGCTCTCCATCATCCTTTTCATCTTCCTGTGGGGTTTCATTGAATTGGAAAAAACATCTCTGATTACTCTTGAACACATATTTCATAGCTAATGAAGCACAAAGCTGAAACCCAGGAGAACATTAGCACTGTAGTAAGACCCTCATGTTAAGTCTACCTTGATTCACCCTGAACTAATTGTGACTGAATTTTAATAGGAGCACATGCTTTGAGCTGGCCTTCAATTGCTATGATACATTGAATGTTCCTTCATTTTATTTTGTATCAGACATGGTCACAATATTGTGAACTGTAAAAATAGGAGGAAATCCGCTTGTAATAGAATTCCACCTGTAAAGCTGATAATGCTCAGTTTATGAACACACTAGGGCAAAGGGGTTTTGAATGAGCTCTCTTGTGCTTTTTAGAGTTGTACATTATCAGGTGTCCACCTGGACCCAGTAACAGAAAAGCCTCTTAATGTTATGCAGTATTTTACAACTGTAACCTTAAATTAGGGCATCAAAAAGTATGAATCAGCACCTCTGACTAATTGTTTTTTTTATTACATAGCATTGACTGTTGATTATTTTGTGTCCTCTACCCTCTGCAAAGTTTGACATGAGCATCACAAATTAAGTAACAACACTTCTTCATTAATTTGTTGCAGTGTTTCTCTTGGCTAATGCAAAAGATTGAAGTTTGCACTAAATAAATAAATAGCCTGTAATATTCCAATTCTAAATGTGACAATCCTCAATGCATTTATTGATCTGTGTAGAAATATTCATTAAAAAATATATTATATATCTTGTATTTCTCAAATTTGAAAAGCTAAATAGACAGATTTGTTTATTTATACTGAACCCTTGAGGAGACACAGGGGCTTAATCTGTCATTTAGAGGTATTAGCTGCAGCTAGCTTCATTCCTTGAAGGGATTAATGTTTTGTTTATTTGATGATTTTATAACACTCTATATACTGTGACATTATTATGTTATTTGTATGGTATGCATTACTACGACTTACTCATGAAATTTTCATGGCAAACCATATGCTATGGCATTAATATTACATTTCTATGACATATGATGACTTTGTATGATATACTATACTTTGACATTTTCATTGACATTTTATGCCATATTACACTATACAGACTGACAGCACCTTGTATTGGAGGATCAAACAAGATGAATCAGCACCTCTGAGTTACACTTCATTCATTTGTTGTAAATGTTCTGTTTGCTAATGCAAAAGACAGTGCATCTTGCAAAACAACAACAACAACAACAACAACAACAACAACAACAGACTGTGATATTCCAATACTAAATACATGTGCCACTCATCAATGCATTTCTTGATCTGTGTAGAAATATTGTATTCATTTACTATGAGTATATCTTTGCTAAATAGCAACCCAATAGCCTGTTTTTGTTTATGTATACTGAATTCCTGAGGAGACATGAGGTCTCACTCTGTCATTTATCTCCAGTAGGATCTACCTTGAAGGGATCAATGTTTCCTTTGATTGAGGCAAACCTAATTAGCGCTGTTTGCTCCGCTTGTTTTGCGTGACAACCAGTGCAGCAATCAGCACGAGTCTGGGTGTGTTTCCCTTCAATGTTCAGCCATTCAGTCACACTTATTGCCTTGTTTTCGTATATCATAATTCCTATCTAGATAATGTCATTGTCCGAATGAAATATCAGATTAAAGGGTTTAAAAAAATTAAAAATAAATTAAAAAAACTCACCTCCGACCCACTCGGACGAGATGTTCTGCAGCAAAGTGAAAGGTATGCAGAAGAAAGTGATGAGCAGGTCACTGACCGCCAGAGAGCAAATAAAAATATCCGTCGCCGTCTGGATCGCTCGTTTCTTCAAAACTATGTAGATGACCAAACTATTTCCAGCCAGAGCCAGCAAGAAAATCAGCATGTACATGATCACGAAGGTGGTCTTGGCGCTGTAGGGCAACTCGGGGATGTAGACGAGCGGCTGGATTTTGTAAGTGTTGATGAACTCTTGTCGGCTCAGGTTGTAGTGCTGGAGCATCTCCTGCAACGCTTCAGGAGTTATCTTGGTGGAGCTTTGTCCTGAATCTGTCGAAGCTGCTGCCATCCTCCAAGACACGCGTCTTCAACCCTGAGAACAGGGAAGAAAAAAAAAAGAAAAGAAAAAAGCAAAGATGAGAGCTTCTCTTTAACCCACAAATGCGTCCGCGTTGTGCGCTGCCTCCTTCATCCATCAGCTGAAAGGACTGCTGGAGCTGCTGCAACTGTTGCTCTTAGTGTGTGTGTGTGTGTGTGTGTGTGTGTGTGTGTGTGTGTGTGTGTGTGGACTCAGCTGACTATAGGTTGTCAGGTTGCACAACCAGCTCTGCTCCCAGTAGACCACATGGCACTAATACAATGTCACTAATACACTGTGCAATACAATAGTTATAATAGTTTCTGTCTGTATATTTAATATTTCAGTTACTGTGAATTCTTTACTGTTTTTTTTATTGCTCATTTGCAATACTTATTTTTGAACTTGTTTTTTTTTACTATGTCTCATAACAGTCATTTACATTACAGTCATTTAGCAGACGCTTTTATCCAAAGCGACTTACAATCAGTAGTATATTACATATCATTCACCCATTCACACACTGATGACAGGCTACCATGTATCCACCGACCCTCTGATTGGAGAACTACCTTGCTCTCCACTACGCCACAGCCGCCCTCAGTCTCTTGTTTGCACTATCCTCTATGCTGCTGTAATCCTGTAAATTTCCCCGCTGCGGGACTAATACAGGATTATCTTATTTTATCTCATTTTATAGAGGACGAGGTGACATACTATGAATCTTTGTGTCGTTTTATGATGCACTTTACTTTGACATTTGCTCCTGAAACTTTTGCTCTTCGTGCGAGTGTATGCGTTTTTGTGTGTAGGTGGATTTAGCTGACTATAGATAGAGGATGAGGTGACAGATCAATGACATGTGTGCTGCCGTTGGTCGATATTTTAGTTTGATGTAAGAATATTTTATACTTGGTCGATCATTTACATTAAGCCTTCAATCTGCGCACAAACAGAAAATGCATTATGCAGATCAATGCAATTACATTTCACTATTCAATATATTTAACTAACACCTTTATTGCAGATGAAATACAAGAAATCAAATGAACAGAGCAAGGGCTGTACTATGACATTTTGTGACAAACTGTATAATGTTTTTTATCCATCCATCCATCCATTTCCTTCCGCTTATCCGGGGCCGGGTCGCGGGGGCAGCAAGCTAAGGAGGGTCCTCCAGACGTCCTTCTCCCCAGCAACACTTTCCAGCTCCTCCTGGGGAACCCCGAGGCGTTCCCAGGCCGGACGAGATATATAATCTCTCCAGCGTGTTCTGGGTCTACCCCGGGGTCTCTTACCAGTTGGACGTGCCTGGAAAACCTCCAAAGGGAGGCGTCCAGGAGGCATCCTGATCAGATGCCCGAACCACCTCAGCTGGCCCCTTTCGACGCGAAGGAGCAGCGGCTCTACTCCGAGCTCCCTCCGGATGTCTGAGCTCCTCACCCTATCCCTAAGGCTGAGCCCAGCCACCCTACGAAGGAAGCTCATTTCGGCCGCTTGTATTCGCGATCTCATTCTTTCGGTCACTACCGCTCATGACCATAGGTGAGGGTTGGAACGTAGATGGACTGGTAAATCGAGAGCTTTGCCTTACGGCTCAGCTCCTTCTTCACCAAAACGGTCCGGTACAACGCCCGCATCACTGCTGACGCTGCACCGAACCGCCTGTCCATCTCCCGCTCCATTTTACCCTCACTCGTGAATAAGATCCCGAGATACTTGAACTCCCTCGCTTGGGGCAGTGACTCACTCCCAACCCAGAGGGTGCAATCCACCGTTTTCCGGAAGAGAACCATGGCCTCAGACTTGGAGGTACTGACTCTCATCCCGACCGCTTCACACTCGGCTGTGAACCGCCCCAGTGCATGCTGAAGGTCACGTTCTGAAGAAGCCAACAGAACCACATCATCTGCAAAAAGCAGGGATGTGATTCTGAGGTCCCCAAACCGGAAACTCTCCTCCCCCGGCTGCGCCTTGAAATCCTGTCCATGAAAATCACAAACAGGATTGGTGACAATGGGCAGCCCTGGCGGAGGCCAACACGCACTGGGAACAAGCTCGACTTTGTGCCGAGTATCCGGACACAGCTCTCACTTTGGTCATACAAGGACCGAATGGCTCGTAGTAACGAACCAGGTACCCCATATTCCCGCAGTACCCCCCACAGGACTCCCCGAGGGACTCGGTTGAAGGCCTTCTCCAAGTCCACAAAACACATGTAGACTGGATGAGCAACCTCCCATGCACCCTCCAACAGACCTGCAAGGGTAAAGAGTTGGTCCGCTGTTCCACGGCCAGGACGGAATCCGCATTGCTCCTCCTGAATCCGAGGTTCGACAATCGGACGGAGCCTCCTTTCCAGCACCCTAGAGTAAACTTTCCCGGGGAGGCTGAGCAGTGTGATAGCCCTAAATCTGAGCCTTGGTGGACAACACAGAATTAAACAACGAAATACAGCTAAGTAATACGTTCTAAAAAATATTGCAAAGCATCGGCATTTTCTGGTATAACACTTCTACGGTTAGGGTTTAGTTTGATATAGGAACAAAAATGACCTGACCACCTCCACCTGCAGACTTTGTGGCTCTATAAAAGAGCTTTGCTAATCACTTCTTTGTTCCGAGAAACATAACTCCGTCTTGTCCACAAGGGATTCTGTCTTGCATGTTGGGAAGTCACGATGTGGCAGTAACAGAGAGGCCTACATGTAAAAATAAAAGCCTTAACTGATTGAAACCACGTCAACCCCCATCAGTCGTTAAAATATCACGTGAGTGTGAGATTTGGTTAAAACCACAGTGGTGCCTCACCGAGCCCCACAGGAACCCCTGGGAGTCCCTGTGACATTCCCATGAGGTCCCCAAGACTATGGCCCAATCCTAATGTCCCCCTAAGGCCTTAAACCCTGAACCCTCAGGGACTAACTGAGATCACCTGGTAATTGGTTGAGTGTGAGAGACTGTAAGGGACAATTGTGGGTATTTATTTTATACTTTTTACTCCCTGATTTGAACGCCTTCCAGGCTATTTCCTTTACAAGTTGAGGTAATTTAAAATAGTCTATTTACCTGTTTTTTTCAAAACAGCTTCAATAACAAAATAAACGTTAGTATGATAAAAATGTGTAATATAGTCTCTGCTTCCATTCCTCAGATTTAATATGTTTTTATGTTCCATCCTTAATGTTTCTGAGTAAATGTAATTAGCCAGGCTGAACAACCATTAGTCGTCCTCTTTGTGTACCTTTTTTTAAGTATCCACTCTCCCACTGGTAACAACGTGTTTAACGTCAAATTGCTATGAATTGTGTGTAATTCCCTCAGGCAAGATTTTCAGAGATGCACACTTGGGGAAAATGTTCATAAATTACTCAAAATGTCTGCGAGAGAGCCCTTAAACACTTGATAATTTGGTAGTGGGACAGCCCTAAACCCTCACAGACTTTACCGGTTCAAGTAGACATTCGCTGTTTCCCCGCTGCCATACACTGATCAGTGTGCCAGCTGGAGAAACTCTGTTGAACAAGTCCGCACACACGCCCATGTTAAATAATCGATGACCCCATTGCGAAGTCTTACGCGGCTTTATCACTCATGTGACTACATCCGCCATCTTGCTCTCTCGCTTGCGCTCCCTCTCCTTTTTCTCTCTCCTCCCCCTCCTAAACACACACACTCACCACGTGGCTGCTTGTTGCTTTTAGGAAGTATGCTTGTAGTTGTACAATAGATAGTTTGCTTATTCATATGAAAAAATAGATTTTTGATCAGTATTAAGATAAATTAACTTATTATTATTTTGTGCATATGTGTACCCAGAAAGCGTCAAATGCTCTTAATGCTGCTGCAATCAATACATCTATAATTTCTTTTAACTTTTACTCAGAAGAACATGTGATGGAACAACAACTCCAAAGATTTCTGGACGACATAAGGAACGACTTTAAAGTATTCCAAATTGAAACGAAAGAAGCCTTTACTGATCTGAGTCCACTCGTGATGTAATAGAGATTAAACAAGAGCTCAAGAATACCCGGGAGTAGATGGACGAGGCTGAGGAGAAGTTATGTTTGTTTGAAGAAAGAGAAAATCCTCCGGGAGATAATAAACCATCTACTGAGAAATTAGCAAGTCATGGCCAATAAGATGCACCATTTAGAGAGCAAATCATGAAAAACTAAATCAGGATATTCAACATGAAAGAAGGAGCTGAGGACAATGACATACTAAAGTTGGTCCAGGTCGAAAACCCAATTCTAGACAGCTCACGACAGCAATTACACCAATTAGCTTTTAAAGGAAACTTTTTAATGTGTCGGAATATATGATAAATTCAGGTCTCTAGTTAAATAATTCATGAACATTTTTGATCTGATGCTAACTCTGCCGTACTCAAAACTGGGTTTGCTTTTATCTAGAACTATATGTATTGCAGCACATAATGATGATAGTGTATCAGACTATCATCTATTCAGGTTGCTCTACCGGCTCTATGCAGTGGCGTCAGTGGCACAACTGCAACTCAAGGCATTAAGCTATCACATATGTCTATTCTTGCGATGCAGCTGTTTGTGTCACCAGGAAATGAAAACCTTTGTTAGATGACTACAATAGATCACAAACAGCATATGTGGCATCTGTGTAAACACAGGAAGGCAGAACCCGGTAGCATAATACAAACACCACACGTGTAAGTTCTACCATCTTCAAAAGGCATGACAACCTTCAATTTAAAAAAAAAAAAAGGTAGACATTAAAAAATATTGTTTCGTCTAGACAAGTTGACATGTATATATCTAATAACCATAAGAGAAAATTCTCAACAAAACAAAGGCACATTTTTAAGTTATCATTTAAGTTTTGTGCTTTTACATTCAAACAAGACAGGAAACAAGTAAACACTGGTGATGGAAAACTTAACCAGTTGCATGATCATTACACCAGTGGGGCAAAAAAGTATTTAGTCAGCCACCAATTGTGCAAGTTCTCCCACTTAAAAAGATGAGAGAGGCCTGTAATTTTCATCATAGGTATACCTAAACTATGAGAGACAAAATGAGAAAAAAAAAATCCTGAAAATCACATTGTCTGATTTTTAAAGAATATATTTGCAAATTATGGTGGAAAATAAGTATTTGGTCAATAACAAAAGTTCATCTCAATACTTTGTTATATACCCTTTGTTGGCAATGACAGAGGTCAAACGTTTTCTGTAAGTCTTCACAAGCTTTTCACACACTGTTGCTGGTATTTTGGCCCATTCCTCCATGCAGATCTCCTCTAGAGCAGTGATGTTTTGGGGCTGTCGCTGGGCAACACGGACTTTCAACTCCCTCCACAGATTTTCTATGGGGTTGAGATCTGGAGACTGGCTAGGCCACTCCAGGACCTTGAAATGCTTCTTACGAAGCCACTCCTTCGTTGCCCGGGCGGTGTGTTTGGGATCATTGTCATGCTGAAAGACCCAGCCACGTTTCATCTTCAATGCCCTTGCTGATGGAAGGAGGTTTTCACTCAAAATCTCACGATACATGGCCCCATTCATTCTTTCCTTTACATGGATCAGTCGTCCTGGTCCCCTTGCAGAAAAACAGCCCCAAAGCATGATGTTTCCACCCCCATGCTTCACAGTAGGTATGGTGTTCTTTGGATGCAACTCGGCATTCTTTCTCCTCCAAACACGACGAGTTTTCATCTGACCATATGACATTCCCTTCTGGATCATCCAAATGCTCTCTAGCAAACTTCAGACGGTCCTGGACATGTACTGGCTTAAGCAGGGGGACACGTCTGGCACTGTAGGATTTGAGTCCCTGGCGGTGTAGTGTGTTACTGATGGTAGCCTTTGTTACTTTGGTCCCAGCTCTCTGCAGGTCATTCACTAGGTCCCCCCGTGTGGTTCTGGGATTTTTGTTCACCGTTCTTGTGATCATTTTGGCCCCACGGGGTGAGATCTTGCGTGGAGCCCCAGATCGAGGGAGATTATCAGTGGTCTTGTATGTCTTCCATTTTCTAATAATTGCTCCCACAGTTGATTTCTTCACACCAAGCTGCTTACCTATTGCAGATTCAGTCTTCCCAGCCTGGTGCAGGTCTCCAATTTTGTTTCTGGTGTCCTTTGACAGCTCTTTGGTCTTGGCCATAGTGGAGTTTGTGGACAGGTGTCTTTTATACTGATAACAAGTTCAAACAGGTGCCATTAATACAGGTAACGAGTGGAGGACAGAGGAGCCTCTTAAAGAAGAAGTTACAGGTCTGTGAGAGCCAGAAATCTTGCTTGTTTGTAGGTGACCAAATACTTATTTTACCGAGGAATTTACCAATTAATTCATTAAAAATCCTACAATGTGATTTCCTGGATTCTTTCCCCCCATTCTGTCTCTCATAGTTGAAGTGTACCTATGATGAAAATTACAAGCGTCTCTCATCTTTTTAAGTGGGAGAACTTGCACAATTGGTGGCTGACTAAATACTTTTTTGCCCCACTGTATATATGTGGCCGTTGCAAAGGTTGCTCACGGCAAACACACGGTCTGTAGTGCTGAAAAATTGTCTAAATCCCCTCTGGCCAAATCTGTGGGAAAGACAGCTTTGGACCTCCGGCAAATGAGCAGGAGAATTACCAGGAGAATAGAAAGTTCCCAGTTCTCTAAGTGCTCTAGTTTACTCTACTGTTGGCCCGGGCAGAAATGCAAACTGGAACGTGCCATGAGACACAATGTCACTATCCACTTTTCTTAACTGCAGTAAAAAGCTTCATCTGGATATAACAACCCTATCGCAAGACAAGAAAGTAACAATTCTGCAAAACTCCAAGTCTTCTATATAATACCGGCCAGAAGCCCATCTATCGCCTCAACTTCCACACTTCCACATAAAATGTAAAAGTTACTAATGCATTGAAAAGAATATGATCCCCATTGTCTGTCATATATATATATATATATATATATATATATATATATATATATATATATATACAGCGGGTAAAATAAGTATTGAACACGTATTTCTAAAGGTGCTATTGACATGAAATTTTCACCAGATGTCGGTAACAACCCAAGTAAACCATACATACAAAGAAAACCAAACAAATAAGTTCAGAAATTAGGTGATGTGTAATAAAATGGAATGACACAGGGAAAAAGTATTGAACACGCTTACTGAAATTTATTTAATACTTGGTACAAAAGCCTTTGTTGGTAATGGCAGCTTCAAGACGCCTCCTGTATGGAGAAACTAGTCGCATGCGTTGCTCAGGTGTGATTTTGGCCCATTCTTCCACACAAACAGTCTTCAAATCTTGAAGGTTCCGTGGGCCTCTTCTATGAACTCTGATCTTTAGTTCTTTCCATAGAGTTTCTATTGGATTCAAGTCAAGGTGATTGGCTGGGCCATTCTAGCAGCTTTATTTTCTTTCTCTGAAACCAATTGAGAGTTTCCTTGGCTGTGTGTTGGGAAATGTCCACCCTCGTTTCATCTTCATCATCCTGGTAGATGGCAGCAGATTTTTATCAAGAATGTCTCTGTACATTTTTCCATTCATCCTTCCTTCAATTATATGAAGTTTGCCAGTGTTCCCACCTCCAAACTTCACTGTTGGTATGGTGTTTTGGGGGTGATGTGCAGTGCCATTTGACCTTCAAACATGGTGTGTATTATGGCATCCAAAGAGTTCAATTTTGGTCTCATCTGACCAGACTATATTCTCCCAGTATTTCACAGGCTTGTCTAAATGTTGTGCAGCAAACTTTAAACGAGCTTCAACATGCTTTTTCTTCAGCAATGGAGTCTTGCGTGGTGAGCGTGCATACATGCCACAGCGGTTGAGTGCATTACTTATTGTTTTCTTTGAAACAATTGTATCTGCTAATTCCAGGTCTTTCTGAAGCTCTCCACAAGTGGTCCTTGGCTCTTGGACAACTCTTCTGATAATTATTTTCACTCCTCTGTCAGAAATCTTGCTAGGAGCACCTGGTCGTGGCCGGTTTATGGTGAATTTATGTTCTTTCCACTTCTGGATTATGGCCCCAACAGTGCTCACTGGAACATTCAGAAGTTTAGAAGTCCTTCTGTAACCAATGCCATAAGTATGTTTTGCAACAATAAGGTTGCGAAGGTCTTGAGAGAGCTCTTTGCTTTTAGCCATCATGAGATGTTTCTTGTGTGACAACTTTGTAATGAGACACCTTTTTATAGGCCATCAGTTGGGACTGAACCAGCTGATATTAATTTGCACTGACAAGGGGCAGGATTGCTTTCTAATTACTGATAGATTTCAGCTGGCGTCTTGGCTTTCCATGCCTTTTTGCACATTTCATGTCAATAGCACCTTTAGAAATATATTTACTGAGAAAAATGGTGACGTGTTCAATACTTATTTTACCCGCAGTATATATATATATATAGATATATATATATATCTATATATATATAAAGATATATATATCAAGGCTGAGACAGTTTCCATACAGTCTGTACAGACAGCACATAACAATGTATTATCATTCTAACTGTTTCTTGACAATCAATTCTCAAATGGTTGCTTGTTAACCTTGCTGTTACAACAATACTCCAGATATTCACTCCTCACAGCTGTCTTTACATTTCTTTTTGTGCACGGATTAAGCAAACAAAATATAACTTTTTTATTAATATACGTTTTTTCTTCCTTTTTTACTGCAGGTTCGTTTATATAATTTTTTACAAACTTAACCTGGAAATGACAAACAATGTTCCACCATCAGTCTGGTTGTTTTTCATGTATGCTCAGCCACAGGGGTATAAGTGACATATTAAGTTTTATTAGGAGAAAAAAATCCAGAGGCCTCTTGTCAAAAATGTGCAGCGGATTTCCCAGTGGATGTGGAGGAGCTCTTGCCCCATGTGTATCCGGTATGATTCAAACATTGCTGCTGACTTTCATAAAATGTCCTTTAGCTCATGTGATCCATTGTTGTGGATTGTCCCCATCAATTATTCTTAACAGTCAGTCCAACATCCTGTTTGAATCTAAAAATCATTATTTGTTTAAATCATTTTTCTCCATCACTTCCTGAAAGGAATGCCTGCAGACACTATTCATGGCTAAAATCATTATCCAACTGTTGTGAGTTTATTTTCTCCTTAAATGCCACTAGAATTGAACATCAGTCAAAGATAAGACAGTAAAACACAGAGCTCTTTAAAGTGAAGGCACATATACAACAATATCTATAAGAAAGTGAGTGTATAGACCGAGGTTTAACAAAGTTTTAATCAAGGATCCTCCTTCCAAATTTACACAAATCTTCTAATTATATCCATGAATGATACAAGCCAGAGGCAGCAGGATCCTTATACATCTCAGATTCAGAACATTTTTACATTTATATTCACACTTTTTGCGACATAAAACTGGTAAATTAATACATATTGTGGTCAAGTATAAGGTGCCTCACTCACAAATGTAATATGCTTCAGTTCTTTAATCAAACATCATAAAATAGTTAAGTTCTAACTGCTGTGCATGTGTTATCCAGTCTGAATGAACTCCAACACCAGTCACTCATTGTGCACAAATGCCATTGTTTCTTGTTTATGAAGGGTTTCTTAGCAACAAAAACAACACAGTGCAAAAAGAACAACGGTAACAAGCTGGACGATGTTTTCAGAGGTAAAGTGGTTCTTCTCTTCTCTTATTTCCTTCAAAATTTTGAATTATTTCTTCCTTTTAGAACAAAAAAATGCAAAGTTATCGCTATTGCCATGTGTTCTTACAACTTTGATTCACCAAAGTCTGTCGATATTTCTATCACATCACTTCACAACAGAACTGTACTTCAGATATTTTCTTTCACTCCTTCAGATTTAAACAAACCCTGTTAGCTGTCATTCCAAGATATGTCGATGGCACAAAGTCCAGCCACCCGTGGAACAACAGGAGAGAGGAGCTTCAGTCAAACTAATCAGGTGCCATTCACCGCTGAATTCCCCATGATGATGACGAAAAGCAGTCCACGCTTTGGTACCTTGAGTCATCACTCATTCTTCTCACGGCACAACCCTCATCCGAATAGGGTTAAACATATTCAAGGTGAGCAAGCTGTAGAAGAAATTCATGTGCTATATATATTTTTTTTATATAACAGCAAATTGACATGGAAAGGGAATCATGCCAGCACATACAGTATAACAGTGTATTTTCATACTAACTGACAACATTCTAACAAACAGTTCTTAACTGGTTGCCGGTTAATCTCATTTTAACATCAAGACTCAAGAGGTTGACTCTTCACAGCTATTTTTATATTTCCATTGGTGCATCAATTAAGTAAATTAGATAAAACCTGTTCTTTCTTGCTGATGTGCTGCTAGTTTATTTATATTGTTTCCACAAAATGCACCTGGGAATGAACAATGTAACACCAGCAGCCTAGTTTTCCTTATATTTGCTCAGCCACAGGGGTACAAGTGACATTTTAAGTGCTATTTATTAAAATATCCAGAGACACATCTTTCCCCAGCAGCATGTTACTCAATTACAAAGGCCTCTTGTCAAAAATGGGCAGAGGATTTATCTATGTCTATGTGCATCTGGCATGATTCAAACATTTCTGCAGTTTCTGACGTTTATAAAACATTTTTAGCTCAAGTGATCCTTTGTGGTAGGTTGTCATTTCCAATTATTTTTAACAGTCAGTCCAAAATATGGTTTAAACTCAATATCATTATTTATTTTCACACCTGGTTGACCCTGATCCCCTCACTTTTCAAATCCTTTTTTTGTCCCCCTTACTTCCTGAAAGGAATGCCTAAATATACTATTCAGGGTTGACAAAGATAATCTAAACTGTTTAGGGGTAAAAATAAATAAATAAATAAATATATATATATATATATATATATATATATATATATATATATATATATCAACTTCAATTTAAAGTTTATATTCTCCTAAAAAGAGACTTAAATTGAACATCAGTCAAATATAAGACAGCCATTCACTCATGAATTCACCAAGGTGCTGCATAAAAGCAGTCCAAGCTTCATTCATGATTTATTCTTCTCCTTGCATAACCCTCATCTGAATGGGGTTAAACATATCCAAGCATTCATTACATTACATTACAGTCATTTAGCAGACGCTTTTATCCAAAGCGACTTACAATCAGTAGTATATTACATATCATTCACCCATTCACACACTGATGACAGGCTACCATGCAAGGTGCCACCATCAGACTCTAACTAACATTCATGCAACATCCAGTCCACACCGATGGCAAGCCTTCGGGAGCAACTTGGGGTTAAGTGTCTTGCCCAAGGACACATCGACTGCCAAAGCCGGGTATCGAACCACCGACCCTCTGATTGGAGAACTGGAGAACTACCTTGCTCTCCACTATGCCACAGCCGCCCCATTCAGCAATATAAATTCCAATGGTTTATTGAATCTTTTTCACAGTGAATTGATTTGGAAGTAAAATTATGTCTCACCATATGCTTCCTTAAATTACAGTATTGAATGTGTTTTCTTATTCATTTGTGCAGTACAGACATCAGTAGACATCAGAACCTTTCGTAAAAGTCTTAGGCTTTAATAAATAATGCCTCTTTGTCAGTTTGGTCATGGCACCATTGGAAGGAGCATTTCATATTCATCAAAGCATTCATTCAATACTGATCTTCTTTTTGGTAAAACAAATGCCTATTATGGCATTTTCTGACACCTATTAGTAATTCTTGCTTCCATTTAGGAGCAACTTTTATTAAAGCTGCACTAATCCGTGAAGTCTGCAGTTCCCCTTCAGCTCTACAAAGCGTTTTAGCGTCAGGGGATTAAAGTTCTATTCTTCTTTTTGGGACCACAATAGGCTGGCATCATGACATGAAACAGCGGTTTCTTGATTGAAAATGTATTGAGCCGATAGGTGCCACAGGGGGTCTTACAATTAGCTAATTCCTCAGTAACCGTAACTTTAAGCTCCAAATGCCACCTCTTTACAAAACATTGTGAATCTTAACCTTATAAAGTTATACAAAACACTTTACACAAATCCTCCCAGAATGACCCCAAGTCTAAAGGGTTGAATTAACCTGGCTTCTCTTCTATTTAGCTTTATCTTTTAAACTCGCTTGCTCTTTTAACTTGCAGGCTTAAAACACTGGCACAAAGCATGGCCCAGGGTGTTCTGGTAGCAAAACACTTATGAACCTATGCACAAACATCGTGTTTGTTATGGCCTATCAATGACTAGCACAGAAGACTCCAAGGAGACCGGGTACTCAAAGTTGCTGTTTGGTGTAAAAGCACAAGCAACAGTCAAAGACTTCCTCAACAACTGAGGCAACTGTCTCGTTCCCCGGGGAATACTCAAGAGGTATTCAGATGGTAGCTTGTGAGTATTCCCATACCTGCGTCCAGCCGCGCTCCAGAAGTTTATTTCCAGAACAGGCGAGTTCCCCCCTGGGGTGTGTCACCTGGAAAAGGTACCAAACTGGACTTTTTTGAGCTAATTACATCTAATGTGGTGACTTGTCCTAAAATGTCTAAATAACCAGGTCCTATCCAGACCTTGTTTTGGAAGCATCCCTGCCTGATATTTCACAGGTCCCCTGTTCATGAAATATTTCATGAGCAGCTGAACGGCCACTTGGAATAGTAATATAATCCCTGAAAGAGACAACTGCATAATTGGCAAGCAAGTACACTGTCCTCTTATCTGAGGTTCTTATGAAGTCGTCATCTTTGATCTCAGCAGGAATTCTACAGGTTTTTTATCTTCAGGGCATTTCCTTTCATTGTCCTATGCTTTTGAAGCACTTTATCTTCTGTGGGTGTGTGAACTGTGAATATTGTGCCTCTCTTTCCCACAGGACTCAATGGTAGGCCAGTCTGCATGGTGAGGGATGATTGGTTTGTCTCCTCATCATTATTCCCTCATCCACTTCTGAAGAGTCACGTCCTAAGAAAAGCAACTAATCCATCTTTAGCTTTTCCACTCCTTCAGAATCTTTATGGAGAGAGTAATAACAAAAATAAATCAGGTATGTTTAACGGTAGCACACAGCACCTACAGCTTCTCATTTCTTCTTGGAAAGATCTGCCTTCGAGGAATGCAATTAAGTTTGAGAATAACTGGAGTAATTTTTCCTCTTTTTTTCAGCAGCACAATTTTCAGAGGCCTGGAGGGATGAACTTAAAGACCTTGCTGCAAAAGTCAGTTTGTCTCCTCAAGCACCAAAGGAAAAAAAAGATGTATGTATATTGCTATAAATCCTGTAACCTGAAGTATGTCAAGGGTAACTTAACAGCACTGTACATGTCACTCTCTGCAACTATTTTACTACTACAATTATCAATAAATAGTGGAGATTGAATATTAGCCAGTGCCTGACATTAATAAAGCCAATGAGTTTTTGTGGTAGACAACTTTGTCAAAAACAATAATGCTAATTGTGCAAGCCTTTGTGAAACACACATTTCTGTATTAAAAATATTTCAACTCAAAATTTGAAATCAAACATGCTTCAAGAAATACGCGGATAACACGAAACTCCTGTCGTGGCATTTTGCTTCACTTGCGCGTATTCGTATAATCCTGTATTTGCGTATACTTTGTATGTAATTGTGCAGTGAAAAAAGTTTGCCTGCGTTTGGTGTAAACACAACAAGAAATATCAGCATTTATGCACACCGCGTGCATCCATCCTCTTCTGGATGATTACTTCTGAATGATGGTTTTTTTTGCATTTGAATAGCACTTCTTCCCAGTTTCCCACAACATCATCCGCCAATCAAACGTTTCAGGTTTTGTCTAGTCATTCTTATGTTTCGGATTCATATGTTTCTAACTTAAAAAGGTTCTACTGCAACAGATTTTCAAGTGAGGTTGCTGTACTGAAAAGCATGATCTTCTTAATACAATTCCAGGCCCAACCAGAGGAAGAACTTGTCCGCCGGAAGACTCAATATTCAGCTCAAACAGGGAGAATCATCCCTCCATCAACAAAATCCAACCAGCACAGACCCAAATCCCAACGCCTGATGTATCCTCAGCTCTTACATGATCAAGAACTCATGGTGAAATACTCTTCCACTGATGTTCAGCTCTTGCACAATTTGAAAATGTGTGGAGTGTGTGGATTTCTAACATTATAGATAATTATTCTTCAGAGATCATAGCTTTTGCCCAAGGTTGTTGGAAAATACCCCTCAGCAAAGCTCCTTCATTTGAGGTTCTTAAGAAAAGATAGCTTGAATATAAATTGATGTGGTTGGCCAGATTATGTTGTGATAGTCCTACTGTTCTCTTTTTAGGTGTTTGAGCTTCTTTGTCAGATCCTGCAGACAGATTCCCTGTCTACAGTCCAGCGGTGGCTTCTGCTTGCAGGTCAAAGAGGTATAATGCTGCATTCAACATAGATAATTAGTTTACTTTATGCATAGTGTTTATAGTATAGTACATTTTTTTATAAATGCTAAAAAATATTGTAAGTATTTCATGCCAACTTGTTACATCAATAATTTTATGACATCAGTGCATAGTTTTATAATTAGATGAACAAGAAAATTATTAATTTGGATCCATTATGATACAGAGGCTCCTAATCACATCAATCATCAGAATTAATTTGACATAGTGTATTTTCAGAAGTCATAAGAGACAGATTTTTTTTAAATGTTCAAAATTAAAGCAGCATATGCTGAAATCAAGTAGTTATAATAGTATAACTCTCATTTCTATTTATCAGTTAATATAGTTATTTAAATTGACCACTGACGGTAGGTATAATTGCTCTGCTGATGAGAAAAACCACTGAGCACTTTTCTTGCTATTATACAATGTACACTCAGAGAAAGACCTGGTGATGGGGATGATTAAGCAAGCTATGGATGGTGTCGACCTCTCTGGTCATCATCAGCAGAACTTTCAACAGCTCCAGGCTTCTCATCCTGGTGCATCTCCGTCTGTGTATGGTCCAATGTTCGATCAGTCGTGGAGAAAACCACAGAGAACAAGGTCAGGATGTTTTCTCATATTTTATCTGATTGTTGTGTTCAAAAAAGCTTGTTGAAAAAAAGAGTGTTTTTTTGCCTATTTATTCCACAGCTCACACAATGAGATGCAAGCCTTCAGCGACAACAAACCAGGTAAATATATAGTGCAATCATTCTATGTTTATTTTGTTGTTTATTATTGTACTACAACTATTTTTTCTCTTTTCTCTCCTGCCTGCTGGAGTCTTTGGCAAGTGTCCTCCCATAATCCTTCAGATTTTTCTTAAACTAAACCACCATCAGAGTTGGTGTGTGTCCCTGGATTAAATGACAGCTCTTTCCCTAAAGCAAGCAATGAAAGTCCTCTTTTTGAAATGTTCTCTTCCTTTTTTTAGATCATCTTTTTTTCTGTTTAGAAATGTTCTTTTGCTTAGTTTTTTTCCTCCATTGAATTTGTATTGGTTTGTCCCAATATGTGTTTTTTTTTCTCACAAAGGCTGTGGACTTTAAAGCAAGTTATATGTAAAGCAGATACTCTGAGGGAAATCTGGAGTGATTCACATTTCACATCAACACCACAATCACTTACATTTTAGATATAATTTTTTTTTTACATCTGTTTTGTAAATAAGACAAACGGTATAAAAGTGTGGATGACAAAAAAAAATCAGTTTTCACAACAACTATAAGAGGAAACCAGAACATTTACAGTAAACACTTGAGTATATTTAACATATTTCATTCATTTTTTTCTCAATAGAACACGTGGATCTATGCCTTACATCATATCACTTGCTTTGTGTAACTCAGACTGAGTATTATTTTGCAGAGAGGATTGGAGATGCAGAGGTCCTTGAAGTCCACGCAGGAGCTCAGAATGACATTCAAAACAACCCACTTCAGGGTGTATAAATATGTATACACAATTACCATGGTGATAACTGTATGATGGTATTCTTATGGTTTTCTTATTATGAGGATTTATTGGTTCCCTTGTCTATTGCTCCCTTAATACTGTAGCATATTTGCCATGTAAATGTTTCTTAGAAACTCAAGTCAATTTAATGAGATACCCTAATTTCTTTTGCAATTCAATAAAACATTATTCAATAGGCGTGATAGTATTACATGATACTCTGGATGATGTTGCATAACCGTATATCGCTTGTCTGGAGGAGCATGTTTTGAAACAGAGTGACACGTGTAACTTGCTTGTAGTGAAATAAAAATGTAATCTTGAAAGATGTGTTCATGTGGTTTAATGTGTGCAAAAAAACTAGATTTTAGAATTTTTGGGGTATCTTAAAATAAGATAAAATAAAATAATCCCTTATTAGTCCCGCAGCGGGAACATTTACAGGATTACAGCAGCATAATATATCATTAGCAATATAATATTTTCCCCAGCATGCTGCGTGTCACTGACAGAATGGCTCTAGGGATGGCAATGTTGGGCTGCTGCTTCTTCCATACTGAAATATTCGTCTAAACATTTACAGTTCCCAGATAATGCATCCTGATGAAGTTGGTGACTTTTTGTTGAGCTCCAGCGTCAAATTGACATTTGTAGTTTTAGGTGAAATGTCCTAACATCAGCTGTAGTGCTAATTAGCAAATGTCATCATGCTAACACGCTTAACTAAGATTGGGATAAACATTTTACCTGCTTAAAATCAGTAGGTAAATCAGTATGTTAGCTTAAGCAGCACTGTGCTCAGGTGCAGCTTCACAGTCTTATTTTGACACACTGCATTGTGACATATAGATCTAATAGAGGTTTGTATTTATCAAATGAAACAATATATTCACATTGTTTCATTCTGATAATATATTAAGCGACAAAGTGACACGACAGATACAAACTGGTGCAGTTTGAAGTGTCACAAACCTCTCTCGCTAACTGCCTATGAATCAACTGCGGACCATATTAGCTTCTTTCCCTTGAAAGGAGTTGATAACACTGGTGCCCAAGGGTGTGCTTATGTACATAAAGATCCGGTTGGCTTCAGATGGGATTTGAGCTTGAATTCATAAATAATGCATGTCCCATATTAGCCTCATTCTGTATGATAGAGGTGCTATTTCTTCTTCTCCCTCTGTCTGTCACAAAAACATCTTGCATCCACAGTAGCACTTATCCTGAAGCAAACAATATCCCAAAGCACTTGCTCTTTAATTGGCACTCTGAGGGCACGAGCCATCTGGATGCATTATTCTATTTGTTGTATGGTTACTGTATTGAAATATGACAGTGTTTTTGTTATGTGTGCTATGTGATTATATAATTTGTTGTCTAGCTCAATGTAGCAAAACAAAAATGAAATTAATCAAAATCCTTAATCTTAAATTTTGGTTCCGTTTGTTTTCATGTGATTTGACTTTTTCAGTGTACAGGAAGTCTATCCTCATGCAGTTTGAGGGGGGTGAGGACGTTTCAAGTTTCCTATCACGGTAGAATTTTATGCAAAATGCATGAAATTCTACCACGAGAAAAAGTGCTTTGTCTCTTAATACACTGAGTTCTAAAGTGTGTAGTCCTGTCTGTGCCATTATTCAATTACCTGAATGGCACAGAAAGTTTCCACAGTTATAATGTGCCATTGAAAGAGCCTAAATGTAGACAGAGAGAATGAGAGGAGTGGGAGGAGGAGAGGTAACACGCAAGCAGGAACTTTGTCAATTGATGACATCCATCGGTTACCACAGAGACCAAATCAAGCCTAGTGTGACTGTAAAATATGACAGGATATGATAAAATATAACCATGTTAATCCCGAAGGAAATTCTTGTGCTAGAGATTAATCAAAGATTACAAAAAGTAAAAAACAGAATAAGAATTTAAACATTTATGAACAATAGAATAACAATTATTAAGTGTAAAATAAATAATACTGATACCTTTGCAAAAGAAAATGCAAAAGAAAAAAGAGTAAGGTAAATAAATAAAGTACATTTTTTAAATACAATAGCAAAGATTAGTTTGTTTGTAGAGAGATAAGGATGAGACAAGGATTCTAGTAAAGAGACAGGATGTCCATTAAGGCCATTTTTATATTCAGATTAAATGAGAAAAAAAAAATCTTTACCAAATTCCTCAAGGATGCAGCTGAGCTGAGGGGCATACAAACCTAAAGCATAGCACGCTGTCTGTGCATTTGAAAAATACAGACAGCGTTTACATATGTTGAAGAGGAATAAATGTAAAATAAAACACAACCAGAGGAAGGATTATTTGATCAGGGGCCTGTTTCAGAAAGCAGTTTTAGTGGAAACTCAGAGTTAGTTAACCCTGAGATGAGAGAAACTCTGGGTTTTTCAGTTCCAGAAAGAGAGTTAACTTAGGTATCTGGTTGAGTAACTATGGTAGTTGACTCTGTGAACCTAACGTCGTTGCTGGCATTTTTCAAACTTAGTAGAAGTTCTTCTCTTTTATAGCCTAACGCTGTGACTATGTGCACACTGAGACGAGATTCAAATAGATTTTTTAAAGTCTTTTGTATTTTAACTTTATATGCCTTTTCAAGGCCCCACTTATTATTACTGGATCAGATTTTGAGCTTATAATCATGTCTTTTTTATCTTTGATCAATATATATTTTATTGTTGCTCTTCAGGCGCTCTTTTCCCCGCTCTGACTCAGGCTCTTGTTTAAAGATAAATGTGCACAGTTCACATGCATTAATATCTCTACGTTCACTGGATTAAAATGAAGCCTCTGCCTTTTATTTTCCTGTTGCCAAGGGGAATTGTGATATCAGAGTCCATTGATGACGGCTTTTTTTATTCACAATGCACAAGCTTAACTCAGAGTGAACAAACTCAGGGTTAACTGAACCAACTCTGATCAGCTGTTCTGGAACCAAAAACTCCCATCTCAGGGTTAGACAATTCAAAGTTCAAAGTTCGGGTCGGAGTTTGTTAAACCTGCTTTCTGTAACATGACCCATGAGTGCTTGAAGTAACACCTGAGACAACTGTCAAAACAAAAGCATAGCAACCCTGCAGACAAAAAGACAGTATACACTAGGACTTTTGTCATAAAAAAAACGATCTGATCCATTAGAAGTGGTAATAAGACACTGCAGGCTGTGCAAAAGTAGAAAGAATGGATTAAATGGTGTTTGTCTCTACAGTAAGCGGAACACATTAGCATGCCTGGCTAACTTGAATATAGATATAGTGATTATATCTGATATAATTCTTGGTGCAAATTAGAGATGAGAATGGTGTCCCTGATTTTTAGTAAAAAATTATGCTTCTATTCAGAAATGATAACAGTAAGGATTTAATAATTTGGTACAAATTCAAGGAAAAATGAGACTAATCCCATCAGAAAAAATATATTGTCTTGTGCGATAGGAAAGATCAAAATTGAATCACAAACTCTCCTCTGCTCCACAGAAATAATTATGACCAGGAAGGGAAAGCTGCAGCGACATGATCTATATTTGGTGAGTGGCCGGATATGAAGAGGCTCTTTATGAAGGTATAACAGAGAAGAAAGCACAGCAAGCTTGTTGTACCGGATGGTAGACATGGGTCATGCTCTTTCACAGTCCACAGTCACTGGGTCTATCAAAAGGACATTTAAACCAAGCCCTATTATTAGCTACCAAATGGAACTCAGTCTCTTAGAAATTACATTTATAGTTATTCATCTGTTTTACCAATTTCAACCACAATCTGTCCTACACCTTAACTAACTGTGAAAACATACTCAAAAAGCCTTTGTTGCTGTGAGCACATGTTGTAATATAAAAAAAAGATATAAAAACAACAACGTTAACATTCCCTCATTTCGTTGTTTTATGTTTATAACAAGATTGAGAGTCTAGTCTATTAGAAGCTCAGTGAGGTTGTACCAAAGCCGTAGATTGGGTTTCAGCCTTGGTGGGGACACATATTAAGCCGTTGGTCTGGGGGAGCATTTTGAGAATCTTAAATATTTAATAATTCATTAAAGATTTCCTGCATTCTGGTCTGGTGGAATTGCTTTACTCATGTAAAGGAAAACACAAAATTCAGGCATCAGATGACAATTTAAAATAAAAAAATTGAATGTAACACAACTTAGTAAGGCTCTCTGTATTCCCATTTCCGAATGACCAAATATGCAAACAAGGATGATTTGCTCTTCCCTCCTTTTAAAAATGTAATTCAATTGACTTGTATAGCCCAAATTCACATATCTAAAATTTATCTAAAAATAAATCCCCTATTATGTCAGAAAAGACTCAACCTCAGGTCAGCACTTGTCTTCTGAATTAATTCCAAGCATGGAGAAGACGTGTCACCATGCTGCACAGATCCGCAATAGAGATCCAGAAGATCTGAAACGCATCTTAGCTCTGAGTCCTTCTAAATCAACGCAGTTTGCTATTGCTTTAATTAATCTTTATGATGACGTTTTATAATCTGCATCATATTATTTTATTCTTTCACTTGTGCCATTTCATTTACTTTCTTTCTACGTTACTTTTATTTTAGTCCAACACTATTGACTTCCTGTCAATTGTTTTGTTGCTTTATTCTTACTGCGTTCTGTGAACTGCTCTGTTTATGAAAGTGTAATACAAAACAGTTGCCTTTCTTTCTCATAAGATGAATTTGTCTTGAAGATAATATACAGTGTGTCACTTATATATATTGGGGCTCTAAGTGTTACTATTTATGCCACAGAATAGAATATGCTTTACAATGAATTGACACAGAGCATGAATATATTGCTCAAACTGCACATAATCGTACAATTTGTAATGACAGCCAATGATAATGAATGAATAACATGTTCAGACTGGATATTCACAAACAAGTCCTTGCTACAGCATGCCTCTTCCCTGGTGGCGTGACAACAGTTCGAGGTCAGCTGACTTGGTCAGCAGGTGAAGATCAGCATTCACGTCATGAATCCTTCTCACAAGGACAGCTGGTTGCTCCGCGCGATAAGAGGCAGCTGTTTGCTGGTTCTCTATCAGAAAAGCTTCTGCAAGGCAGCATTGAGAAGAAAGGGCGGCACTGGGCCTTCTACCAAATATTTTACAGATGTGACGGTTACCCCTCTGCAGACACACACACACACACACACACACACACACACACACACACACACACACACACACACACACACACACACACACACACACACACACACACACACACACACACACACACAGAGACCTCACTAATGAACTTCATATCATATGAGGGGAGAGAGGTGGAGCTCCTCCAAAGTGAGAGGGTGGAGTTGAAAGTTTTAAAGATTCTTCATTTTCCCTGAAGGTTTTAGTTTAGATGGGTGAATGAATTAATAATTTGATTTTGAAAACATAAACCCTAGTATCTGAAATCGTAACCAAAAAGACATGGTTACTATCAACTAGCATCAAAATTGAATGAATGAATTAGAGAACAAATTAAATCATCAACCATTATTGTGTCTAGAATAAAATAAAAATAAATCACAGACAATGTAACTAGCCAGCACTCTAAAAAAAGTCAGTTCAGAAATGATTGAGTGAATGAATCAATGAAGTAATGATTGACTGAATGTGGGGATGAATTGAAGAAAATTAATTATCTACATATTTGGTCTAGGATTCATAATTCATACCGGTGTAGTGACACCACCAAAAGGAGTCAGTTTAGATGAATTAAATAATAATTTAGGTAAAATACGATTTGATTAAATACAAATAAACAACTAAATGGTTTCAGTGGCATTATTATTCACACAAACATGGTAAATAGACTAAAGTTATTTTCTCTGATCTCGCTGAGCGACTCATACATATCATGCTGGCCTAACATTTTTTGGTTGGCCCTGAGGAATAAAAGGATGAGGATTTTGAATCCTGGGATTTCACACCACAGAAGGGGGTCGAAATGTCATCAGAGCAGGCGATGTTGGTGGATTAACCTCTCCATCTTCCCCTGATCACCTACGTGTTTCATCTGTGCCTAGCAGGCACAAGTGTGCGGGTGGTGAAGCCTGCATGACATTTATGGTCTCATTCTACAACCTCTCTGACATCTGATTACCAATTGGCCTAATTGGTGTGCAGAGATTTCCTTTGCTTGTCAGCTACAGCATGTTTTCTCTGTCACGGAAGCCCCATAATTATCATTTACAGACTGCATGTGTTCTAAGGATGATTATTATTAATTTAATTAAATTTGTGTATTTTACCCCACAATCTATGAGTCCAGTGTTTAATAAGAACACTGTACCGCAGTGCAAATATTAGTACATTTGTATCTTTACACATATGTTTACATTTTTTTACACAGCGTCAGTATTTATATAGAGCAGGTCTAGACCATACGTGACTACACTCTACTCCAGGAATTTCCAAACTTTTGGGGCAACAGACCCCTTAGAAATGAGAAACATTTTTGAAGGCCCCCCTCCTAATTGTAATTCAAATTAAGCATACAATTACTACAGTTTCTAAATTTGGATGTGAATGGAACAATTTGTATTTAAGATTTTTAAACCTAAATACCTCAGAGCTGTTTCAATGTGCTAAACAGAAACATTTCAAATTAAATCATGTTGAGATAAGATGAGATATAAAATAAGATAAATATGGCCCATAGCGGGGGAATTTGCAATGTTATTTAACGTTATGCTACTTATATAACTCAAAGAAAAGGTGATTTTATTCAAATTGCATTTGGACTCAAAAGCATTTAAAGCCTACGTTTCAAGTTCTTGATCTTAAAAGCTTTTTAGAAAAATGAACAGTAACAACACTGGCATTATAAAATTAAGATCATTTAAGGTACCAGTCTAAATCCGACTTTCTGTAAATGCTTCAAATTAGAAATATTTTAATGAACTTATCGCTATGTGTCATAATCAAATTTAAGTTTCTATTAGCCCAGAACTAACGTTGGTGTTAGCAATGGACAATATGCTTGTTTTATTTGCACAAAGGTCCCAATCGTTTGATAGAGAGAGAGAGAGAGAGAGAGAGAGAGAGAGAGAGAGAGAGAGAGAGAGAGAGAGAGACGTACATCAACATCTATGATAGTAATAATAATAATAATAATAATAATAATAATAATAATAATAATAATAATAATAATAATAATAATAATAATAATAATAATCATCGGGCTGCACGGTGGTGTAGTGGTTAGCACTGTCGCCTCACAGCAAGAGGGGCCCGGGTTCAATTCCCGGGCTGGACAACCTTCTGTGTGGAGTTTGCATGTTCTCCCCGTGTCAGCGTGGGTTCTCTCCGGGTTCTCCGGCTTCCTCCCACAGTCCAAAGACATGCAGCTTAGGTTAATTGATGACTCTGAAATTGCCCGTAGGTGTGGATGTGAGTGTGAGTGGTTGTCTGTCTATATATGTCTGCCCTGTGATAGGCTGGCGACCTGTCCAGGGTGTACCCTGCCTTCGCCCATTGACAGCTGGGATCGGCTCCAGCACCCCCGCGACCCTTAACTGGATAAGCGGTTACGGAAGATGGATAATAATAATAATAATAATAATAATAATAATCAGTGTGATAGTTGTCCTTAAAAAAGGCACTAATCATTGCTATCTTTCAGGGTCACGTTTCAGGGCTCTTGGACCAAAATGAGTGAACTCAGATTCACTCTGGTCACTTGAGACTTACAACCTCTCAAGCATCCTGTGGTTTCCGCTTATTAATACAAAAGGCTTGAAGTAAGACAGACAACTAAATATAACCTTCATCTTTTCCCATGATTATTTCCTCTGCTAAGGAGGTAATAATAATAATTTGTGCTCTCTATTTAGCATAATTTATCCCCATCATGCCATTAGTCTTGCCTTGCGTGCATCCTTCACACTCTCACTATGCTTTGATATGATAAGATTTTCTTTTCATCTTGGATTGAGATATGTGGATAAACTTCACAAGCTTTTTCACCATAACATTTTTGATGATACTGAGGATGCCAACCAGTATGGATTGCTTAATGGATACATTTCTATATGCCCAATAAGTGCAAAGAACATGGCCTTCATGAATAGAAGCAAAACATTCTGAATCAAGTGCGCATATATTATTATTTGTTAAACTAATTTGTTTTATTTTCTTCATGACACCTTAATGACTTTGTATGTTTTAGTTAGCAGCATACCTAAAAAAAACTAGAATTTGTGAAATTTGGTGGAAACCTTGAGGCTCAGGCTTAAAAAAACAAAACTCCAGTTGGTTGCTAAATTCCTCTGTGCAGGACGTAGAGACATTTTTTTGGACATTGTACTTTTAATAATATGATAAAGACAACATTTTAAAGAAGGCAACAATTGTCGCTGGTACTTTTAGGACAATCCATGCTGTCTGATTTATGTGTCATAGTCTTGAGTTAGTGCACAACACAACAATAAGCCAGAATCATAACACTGGTTTGAATTTATGACAGTTTTGGATTATAAGCATATGTTTCTGTCGCTGGGTTATAGGCATGCCGCTTGAAATACAAAATTGAGGATTTAATAGAAACAGATTAAAGATTTTGCCTTAGCTGATAACAGCACAGCCCCAGGACCTATTTTGATGACTATCAACATGCAACAGATTCTACAGGAGCTCCCAGTTATATATATATTATATATATATATATATATATATATATATATATATAACAGAAATTAGTTAAAAAGTAACACTTTCAAACAATTTTTTTATGTTGGTTTAAAAAAGGAAATGCCAACACAGTAATGGCGGCTTGTTTACTTGGATTCATCGATAGAATACACACGCATCTACCAACACAAAAGTTATTTATCATCCAACCCACTGATCTTCACAATATTTGATAAAGAAACATGATGAAAGATGAAGAAAAGTAAAAACTACATTTGTAATTAAGTAATCATGTAATGATGCAGCCCGATTGAAAAAGTATTGTACATCACTTAAAAGATGCAATAAACGGGATTCAGAGCATTTATATAGCAGCACACAACTATGTTCAATGTAAAGATATAGTAGAGTAATGAGCTGAGACTGAAGTCACTCCCTATCAGTGTGTTCATATCGGACCTTCTCCTTCCTTTGTAGACATAGTGGAACCGACTGTATGTGCTTTTAGCGAGTACTTACTGTACTTACTGCAGTGTGCAAAAACTTTGACCAATGCCCTTATTTTTTTAGGGACGACTGTGGCTCAGTGGTAGCGCAGGGTCTTCCTTCAATCAGAGGATCGGCGGTTCGATTCCCGGCTCGCTAGTCCATGTCGGCAAGACACTTAACCTCAAATTGCTATGAATGGGTATGAAGGATCAGCTAGTCCTGATGGACAGTTGGCACCTTGCATGGTAGCCCCTGCAATCACTATATGAATGGGTTTGAATAGGTGAATGATGACATGTAATGTTAAAGTGCTCAGTCCATTTACCATTCCATTTCTCTTTCCGTTTACTTGACATTCACCTATCAACATGTCTTTTTACTTTGGAAACTCTAGTCTTCCACATAGTGATTTAAAATGCACCAAATGCACTAGAAAATTATAGCTCTTATCATAGATTTTACTATCCGGCTTGGGTCTAATGCTTTAGTTATCAAAGCTCTTGTCAAGTGTGGCCTTCGGAACAGATTTGATAAACAGGGCCTATCTTTCTCAGGCCGTTATCTCACTGAGGCGTCCTTCAGAGAACATATAAAGACCAGAGAGGCACTCTGTTGCTTTGCTGTCACTGCCGAAGACAGACAGAATGCTGCCTGCTGTTGTAAAGCTCTGCTGTGCAATCTCCTACCCACATCTGAGGAGTATAACAGGTAAACCCTCTCAATACTATCCGGAAGGTCGTTTCTGTTTATTCCTTCATGAAAATGTTACATTCTGGGTTTCTTAACTGTTCAATCATGCAGGACTGCAACGCACAGCTGTGGCAGTGATAGGCCAGGAGCTCACACACCTGCAGCGCTGGGGACAGGTCCAACATCTCATCGGAACACATGCTGGATTAAAGCATAATGGTAAAAACCTAACAGAACTATGCTCTGGTTTCAGAGTGTAGTTGTTGAAAGATTACTAAGAATAATCTTTTGCAGAGCCCAAACCTGAAGTAATAAAGCCCGTGCCCTCGAAAGAAGATCAGCTGCTCTATGTTCAACAAGGCCAAGAAGCAATGAGGAAGGCTCTCTGTTTGTTAGAAGACACACAAGGATGGAAGGTCGAGATCACAGAGGTAACATAATTTTTAAGCACCATCCTGACCTAATTGACTGATAAAAGTGCCTTTTATCTTTTCTAAAGTATGTTTTTCTCCAATTTCCTGCAACACAAGTAGCCATTGTGTTATGTTTATACTCCTTTTCAGAGCGAGGGGGACGTGATCTGCAGCAAAGTGATACCGGGGGCCAGGAAGGTCTTCAGGCTGGAGGCGGTCATGGACGCCAGCGTGGAAGAGCTCTACGACATCCTGTTTGTCAGGGTGGAGGAGATGCACCAGTGGAACCCGAGCATACAGCATATCAGAGTGAGCGACTGATCTTTGATGAATGGATTTTTTTTATCATTTGTGAAACTGTAACCTATAAAATATACCATTATAATACTATTTAAGCAGCTTGAGTTTAGAGGAGATTTATATATTTTTTAAAACATTTGATAACTATACATTCAGTTACCATATTTCTCCATATTTCTGCTAAAAGCCACAATTCATTGAAGTCATGCTACATATTTGCAGCAAGAAATCTATTCTTAGATTGAGAGACCGCTCCTTGCATTTCAATCTAGTCCTGCAGAGCGCGTAGTGTTTGCAAACCAAATTTGCTATTTGTTTCTCTTGTAGGTTCTGAAGCATGTTGGACCCGAAACACTCATCACTCATGAGGTTTCAGCCGAGACAGCGGGAAATCTAATTGGTCAAAGGGATTTCCTGAGTGTCAGACACAGTTGCAAAAAAAAGTCCAGAGTTTATCTTGGAGGAGCAGCAATTCAGCTGGAGTCCTTCCCACCGCAGGCAGGCTTTGTGAGGTAGGATCCCATAAAGACTGTTTCAACTAGCAGTGAATCATCACATCTTAGAATTTATTTAGCAGCTTCATTTAACTCTCTCTCATAATGCACAGCGTCTTGGTAGAGTTATCTCAGTCTTCCAGGTGGTAAGATGTCAGAAAAAGCTGAAAAACATTATTGACTTCACAGTAATACATTAAGTGGAGGGTTTTTGATTTGCTGCACGTTTAAAAAAGATTCTGACAGATGACCTCATTACTGGCTAAAACAGTCATATCTCATGTTTGTGAGATTAAAAATGTTTTATCTATCAGGAAGATGTCAGAGAATATTTTAAGAATGTGAAAATAGAGGAATAGAACCAAATATGAAGTTTTTATAGCAATTCAAATTTAAACAATACTCTGCTGGGTAAATGTTGCAGTCATTCCAATACATAAGACTACAAGTCTACAGACGTGCTAGCAGCTTTGTGAGGCTGGACAGCTAAATGCTAGCTTCAGCTGATATTAACAATGCAACCATGGTGCTTTTTAGCAAGTATAATGCTTACCATGTTCACTGTCTTAATTGTATTCATGTGTAACTGTAACATTTGCAAATTAGCACAACACAAAATACACTTGAGGCTGATGGGAATGTGATTAGTTTTCCAGGTAAGTAATCAAAAAGGTATAAACCAAAATATTCGAGTAGAACTATAAATTAGATGTCATGCTGCTCGCAAGGATGTATATGACATTAGGGTCTGGAAATGTTTTATTAATTTATATAACTTAGCAGTCTGTGGATGTTTGATGGTTTGAAATATAAAATACACATAACGGACAAGCTCATAATCCATTATAAACCCTGGCTCAATACTAATAAGTGTTTGACTTTCCATCTTTATAGAGCCGAGGACGGACCAACCTGCATCATCATTCAGGCTCTGGAAGAGGATATTGGAAAAAGCCACTTCACATGGCTTCTGAATATGGATGTTAAGGTAAATTTCTATGTACTGCATTTGCCATTCTGTGAAGAATAATAGGAAATGCATTTGCAGACTCTAATATGGTCGACATGCATTTATTGCATCAAATGTGTTTTGGTAATAAATTGATATTTCACAGAAGCACTCTCATTTCTGCAATGTTAATTTGAAGATGCTTTTCCTATTAAGCTCTCACTCAGCCAGGCCACTATTTAATGCCCAGTGAGCTATTTAGATTGGCCTTTTTTTTTTGCTTTATGCAAAAAAACTACTCAAAAACAAAACATTACAAAAAACAACCCATCCATTTCAATAAAATAATTTGCTAAAATGATGTGCTAGTTTCACATGCAGCTGATGCTTAGAGGTTTCCATGGTTGGAAAGAGTACTCAGATAGTACCAGTACAAATACAATGCAAAATGTATTAAAAGTAGAAAAGGTCTGTGACTGATATATTATTATATGTGACATTTCTAGATTGTTAATACCTTTGCATCAAAGGTACCTAGAGGTAGGTAGTTTAGTCCAGTGGTTCCCAATTTAAGAGAAGAGCCCCTCCAAAGAGTCACAAGATAAATCTGAGATGATTAATCAGCTGAAGAGAAGAAACAAAAAAGTTCTGCCACATCTTTTTGTAAAATATTGGATAATAAACATGCAGTATATACAATTGCCTTTATCATTGCAGCCTTACTAGAATGAACTAGAAAGTCAACCAGACCTCAGACAAAAATACATAAATATCTGACAATAAATTAATTAATAGAGGTTTGGGCAGCACCACAGTGGGTGTAGCAAGCAATATACAGCTACATAAATGACATAACCTGACACTTCTTTTATCATTAATCAACAGCTTATTAAAATTGCATAGGTTCTGCCATTTTCAAATGTATTTTAATGTACATTTATTTATTCATTGTTTATTGTTACTCTGCCGGGTATCATGTTCAGTTGTGATGTTCTAATGGACTTCATGCCAATGGAGGACAATACACTCAGCAGTTCAATTATTACTGCCAGTTGATAACTTTAACTTTAAATTGCATAATTGTCGTGTATTGTTGTGTGTGTATGCTCTGTATAGTGTGTGTTGTCTTATATGACCATGCTAAAGACAAATTAAAATTTCATGCAAATCTAATAGACGATAAAATAATCCTAATATGAAATTCCATTTTAAATCAAATGTTGCTGTGCTGCTGCAGAGATTTCCTGGCCTAAACACCATATTCCACACACTTAATAAAAGATCTTTGTTTGGTAAACTACAGATGTGCCAAAATCAATTTAATGTTTTTCAATGAAAATAAGAACGAGGAGATAAACGGACAATTTACTCTAATATCGCAGATCATGTCTCATTTGCATAAATTGAAATCAGTTGAAATAGTCCCAATTACATTTAATCAACAGCAGAATAAAACATCACCAAAGCACGCGGTACAATGTCAACAATGTAAACTCCACAGCGGCAAAAACAGTGCACAGTTTTTGCACCAAGTGTAGTAGCGCCAAGACACGTGGACACAACGCTATAGTAACATAGACCGGTCTGAAGAGAGGGTTACATCGCAGCAAGGGTGCAAGTGGGTGCAGGGTGCAGGTGGGTGCAGGGTGCAGGTGGGTGCAGGGTGTCACTTCAGGTGAAGGTGAGCTCGCCCTCCAGCGGCCGCAAACACACCAGCAGCTTCTTCTCTGCTGCATGCTCCTCATGATTTATCGCCTTTCTTTTGTTCCACTCTCGCACAGATTATCCAACTTTTTGATGTGACTTTTTTTTTGTGACATATACTTGAGATAAAAGTAAATTAACCTTTTTTTTTTTTATAGTTCAAGCACACAACAAGGAGAGTAAATTTAATATTATAGTATGTATGAATATGTGTGGGCAACGTTTATTATTTACCTTCAAAATTAAAGTTTGACAAAATAACCCTGATACTTTTTTTAAATTTGAAACAGAGAGCCCGCATTTTGAACTGGAAGTTTGGAGATTGAATGAATTAGCCAGGGAGGTTATGATTTAAGACACTGCTAAGTTGCATTATGGGAAATGTAGGATCAAGCATTTTGGAACATGACCCATTCTAGCTGTTATAAATCTGCTGCTGCTGTCTTGTTTTCCAACTTCCTGGAAGTGCTATCAACTGCGTCTCTCATTATCCCTCAGCAGATTGCTCTTACTGTCTAACAGAATCAGAATCGGCTTTATTTGCCAAGTATGCGTGCGCATACAAGGAATTTGACTTCGGTTGTGAGTGATAACCAAGCAAACATTTTCTGATGAAGACCATTAGGTGTAGATGAAAGCTTGGGGAAATGTGTATTTGTTGAAATAATATTGTTCATTATTTTGCATTTAATTTTCATTATGACGGTTTCATTTTGAGTTCCGTGTTTCTATTGTTTTCAATAAGTGGATTATGAAATTAGACATGGTATAATTTATGAAAACATGCTGCAAATAACTGTTATTCATCCTCTCTTGTTTACCATCACTGACAGTCACCAAAAAACAATTCAGAGGTCTAACAATGTTCTAATGTTGTTCTCAGGGCTGGCTGCCAAAGTCCATTGTCAATCAGGCTTTACCCCGAGCACAGCTGGATTTCACCAGACACCTCCGCAGACACCTCCGCAGACGTCTCACAGCGAGCACCACCCTGGGCTAACTGAGTCTATGAAACACCCACATTGCAGCACCACCCTGTCATCACTCACAGGAGACGACCGGGTGATGGAGGCCCGGTGACAGACTCGTAACAAGAGTGCCCTTTCAGCAAGAGCGGAAACGCTGCCTGGAGAAGTCGCTCGGCTCCGGAGCTGGCAGACACCAGTGTCAGCTGCTCGGTGACAGCCTGGCAGACGGCAGCTGGTTCATAGGAATTAATTTCACAATGTACCACTCAAACCTCAAGATTTCCTGACTAGGAGTCATCACTTGTCTGTTCACACACAGCTAACTGAAGAACAACTGGAAAAAAAGAATATAAACTCCTTGAATGTGACTATTTTGCCTGATTCATTTTCTTTCATCACTTGTTTCGTCATTGTTTTGAATAACACTGACCTACATAACAGATGTCTACTCTCAACTCAAACACAGTAAATATACGAGTCTCAAGTCAGTCAACCACAACACGAAAGTCAAGTAAGAAAAGGCTGAACAAAACAAGAAAAAAAACAAGTATCTCTGTTCTTTCAAACATGTTTTACTTTGTTCTCCATACCACTTAAAAATTCAATAAATATTAACATTTAAAGCTTTCATTCAAATATGTATATACAAGAACTATACAATAAACATAATGATGTTATGAACTGCATTGCAGGAATGATGTAACAGTATGACCAACCACAGTCTGTAGACTTACAGCATCGCCTGAATTTGTACAATTGCAACATACTTTCCGTTCAATTCCTGGTTGTTAATTTCTTTTCATAACTTGAAATTTACACTATATACATTATTATCTGAAAAATATACCAGTTACAAAAAGATAATTACTTTTTTTTTCCTTAAATCTTTTTTGTTTTTAAAGCGTTAAGTGACCGGCATCCACAAAGGCAGACGGAGGGCATGCTACAGTGGGGTTGGCCTGTAGACAGTCATGATTTTCTTTTACCAGTGACGATAATCACTGGTTCGTTGGTTTTGGGAACAAATGACAAAAAAAAAAGAGCACCGGGGACAGAGAAGCTATGAGGCTCCCTGCAAGGAGTGATGTCTACGGAGTCTGGAGTGTGCCACTGGAATAATTATAGACCCAACAGGTGTCTTACTATAATAAATTAGATACATTTTAAAATCCATTATCAATTAATTACATTTGCATTTAATGATAAAAGATGAGGGAAACACTGGCTTGGCTCTGCCCAAAGTGAAAAAAATTAATCTATCAAGACCTCTTAATATTGTGGCTATTTCTTAATGAACAGTTAGTTTGTTTAGTTGGCAACGTCATGGTGTCGACAAGACTCCAGGAAGTCACTGCACCAAGCCAAGAGTTAGTTACACCAAAAAGTATGTTTTTTGTTCGTATTTAGATTAAACAAACTAGATACAACATGCTATAATTAGCGGGAGTTATTCAAAACCTTGTTGAGAGCCAGGCTAATTGCTTCATAATGCTAAGCTAACAACCATCCTGGCTGTAGCTCCATAGTTGATGCACAATAATGAGAGTTATGTCGATCTTCCCAGCTGTTATGTAATGCACTGTTCTGCCAACCATGAGTTTATGTTACTGCTCTGTGGGTTGGAAGTTATTTAAGTTTTAGGTGCCACAACGTTTACACCATTTGAAATGTGAGAGCTGTAAATTATAGAGTTATAATCAAATGGAAGCTGGACAATAAATATGAGTGACAAAATAGTAAAGGGAACAACAGAAACTGCTATTTAAAAGCTTTTTAAAAATATTTTTGCAATTGTATTTAAAAATTCTTGAAACAGAATTAGAAATTAAAATTATGAATCTGCCAATTTACTTTGCATTATTTAATTTGTGATTAAAATTTATAAAATAATAAACTAGCATATGAATTCATTATAATTTAACACCGGCATGGTCTACAACTGTTCTGGCACACTCCATGGCTGACACGTGCACCTCCAAAACCATGGCCTTTGACCTCTCCTCGCATGTTCACAATACAAGTTCAGTAGTAGTTCTAATGCACTTGAGAAAACAGGATTACGCAGCTGTACACAGATAAAAACATGAATGTAGCAATGCAGTCATCACATTTTGAACACGCCTTGAAGTCGTTTCAGTTTACAGCACCTGACAACTTTTTTTTTTTCTTCCGTTTCATATTTGAAGCACAGAGGGCAGAGCGACGCTGCGCACAAATCACTGGAGTTTTGATGAGGTAACCATCGCTGGTCTGGTCTAAATTCACTGGCATGGAAAAAAATATATATATCTTTGTAAAAAGAGAAAGAAAATATCTGCAGCAAGACTGCAAGTCTATCTGATGCTTCAAAGAGAAAGCTGATGTATGAGACCGTCTCACTGAGCAGCAGGTTCACAACATCGCTCTCTGTTCATTGCTGAGCTGACAGGGTTCTGTGACTCGAGTCCCTCTCGGATCCTAAATCGTCCCTTCTTGACCTGGCAGCGACTGGGCCTAAAGTGCTGTTTGGACTGTGCTCTTTCGAGGCACCTCCACTGGAGTCTGCTGTGGGCCGTCTAGGCTCTGGAGGTAGAAGAGGCCCCGGGTCTGAGTCTCCTTTCCCAGCTGTGAGGAGGAGGTCGCCGGTGGGACCCTGGGGCAGAGCAGCACCTGTGGATGGCAAGGCTTCAGTAGCGACAGCGGTGTTCGGCACCGAGGCGGTGGAGCGAAGCCGCCTGCGGATAGCTTTAGTGGTTTGCGGCGTGCTCTGAGTCGTAGCGGGTGGAGGAGCCTTGGGCGATGCGGGGTGAGAAGTGGCGGAGGTTTCAGTTTCAACTGAGGTCCCTGGGGTGTTTAGGAGGTCAGGAGCATGTGTGGCAAAGTTTTCTTTCTTGTTGCAAGACTCACAGCAAAGCTTATTATATCCGGGGATGGAACAATATCTGGCAAGAACCTCCATCTGACAGAAAATGGATTTGTCCCCCAGACATGGCTCATCTAGGGAAAAGAGGGAAGAGGACATCACCAAGGGGATTCAAAGAAAAGGGTTTTTTACATTTTGATCAAACAAAATGACATGTTGACCTACTTGAAGAGATTTTGTGGACAGGGTTTTCAGGAGCCCTTTGGTGCACAGCTTCGTCTTTTATTGTCGCGTTTTCCATTATTCCAACGATGAGAGGAGAACCTGGCTGGCCTGGAGTGGAGGACAAAAGGAAGCATAAAAATGTTCCTAAATGAGACATTAAACAGCAGCCACGAAACCCAAGAAAAGCTCTTGACAACGTCTAGCTACTTCAAAAAAACAGGCGTCTTTTGGGGAAATCTGTCGCACAACCTTAACTTCAAAAATGTGTTAAAAAAAACACTAAATGTTCCACTGTGCAGGACACAAAAACTAATTGTTGGCTCCAAAAATGTTTACAGGAGACTGAAGGAGAGCATCAGTGCAAAAGCTGACCTTAAAGAACATTAAAGAAAGTAAGTGTAGTTAAAACAGCTGGCTGGTTCATCATACAAACTTGTCAATCACATAATGTTTATGTAGCTGGCATCCCACGGCGATAAAGACTAAATGTGGTGGATGCAGTAGACGCCGACAACCCACAAGTTCTTCATAAGAAAATAAATCTTTGTTCTAGATTTTCAGTCAGTCTTCCTGCTCCATTATAACATGGAAATGACTTGATCAGGCTGAAGCAGTTTCTCCAACAGTTGTAAGACAGGGAGCAAACTGCTAAATTGATGAATATATTTTCCTAATAACATGAATATTTAAATCTCACCTGGACAAGAAATTAGTTTGCAAATGAGGACTGTTTCCGGCTTCTCGCTCTCACATTCTCCAATGGTGTTGTCGCTGGCCTTGCAAACCACCTGCCTTTGCTGAATCCCTTCGCCGCAGGTCACTGAGCACTGCGACACCACCAACACACACACACACACACACACACACACACACACACACACACACACACACACACACACACACACACACACACACACACACACACACACACACACACACACAAACAAACAACTTGACTTGTGAACCAAGGAATGATTCATGACACTTGTCAAAGATATTGACAACTACACGCAAGAGTCCACCACATACAAACATTTTATCTTGACACATCCACCCAAAACAGTAAATTTGTGTCCGAGCATTAAGATCTCCTTAAATTGTTTACGACAATAGATGTCAGCCCTGAGAGCGACGCTATGAGCAGAGACCGGTTTGACTTCGGAGTAACGTTATAACAACAACAACAACAGTTCTTCATGGTTACGTCAGTTGTCGTCTTATGATAGAATATGAATAAACATTCAAATAAATTGCTACCATCTCTCTATATTTTCATACAGGCATAATATGTTTTTCAGGTCTTACTGATATTTAAAAGGACCTCTTTTTCTCTCTTTTGGTTTTAAATAAATTAAGCCATGCTGCTACAGCCTGAGCACTGCTCAGGAAATTGTCCAGTTATTAGAACTCTAATTTGACGATCATGTCCCCAGGTAAGTTAAAAATGGGAAATTGTTAAAATGGATTTATTGCAAAATGGATTTATTGCAAAATGGATTTAATGCAAAATGGATTTATTGCAAAATGGATTTATTGCAAAATGGATTTAATGCAAAATGGATTTATTGCAAAATGTGTTTTTAAAATCCAGTTTGCCAAAAATAATAAGCCCTTCATGTACAAAGTTTAATCAGCATAACATGTTGGAAATTTGAAAAGGTGTTGCTTAACAAGTCTTCCATTAGGTTACCTGAATTTAACAATAGGATTCGGCTGGTAAAAGTTTTCATGAATCACTAAGTTTGTGTGTGTAAATCCTTCTTAGTAGCTTATATAATGAAACAAGCTTTAAACTACTGACAACTGCCTGCTAGACCTGTTCAGTAATTCATCCATGGTTTCTAGGTAAAATTTGACTCAAACCCAATCAATCAACAGTGTAAACACTGTTACCGTACCATCATGAGCTGTAACATAACTGCCAAAAACAACAGTTTTAGGAGGACAAGATATACTCAGTAACAACTAATGGCTACGTAAGAATTAGTTTGTGTGTTGCAAACCGCTTAAATCTATAATGCCTATATCGCCACGTATTAAACATATAACTTAGAACTTAAGATGAATTTATGCAGCTGGCTGACTCACCTGAGACCACGCCCCTGTCCTCCACTGGGCGGGGCATGTGGTGTGGTTACAGACCCTCCTGGTCTCTGGGCGATCCTCAGTGCAGTGTTTGCTGTGGACGGGCCTGTTGGTGCCGTTGTGGAGCGCCTGCATGCACTGCACCGCCCTGGTCTGGTAGCCGAGCTTCCCGCAGGTCTTACTGCAGGGACTCCACTCTTCCACCACCCACCTGAGAGCACAACAGGGTCTTTTAGAAAAAAGATTTCTTGCATCATAGCAATTACTGATTTCTTCAGCTTGTCGAACAGTACTTCCATTCTATGTGATAATGGGCATCTGGAGCTGAAGCCATTGTTACCACTTTTAATGGTGCTCTAGCTATTGAAATATTACCATCTTTAGGTGGAGGGCACTTACGTGGGCTGGCTGCACTCTTGGACATTGCAGCGTTTGCGGATGGGTTTGGGCTTTTTGCTTGTTTCACAAAAGTTTCGATGAACCAATCGGCTGTCACTCTTCCTCCTGCATCCATATTTAGTGTACTGAATGCCTAAGGGATGGAAAGTGTACAAACTTAATCTTCAAGCAAGATGATACAGTCATAGATTCAATTCTTGCTTAACTTTCATCTAATGATCATTTTCATTCTTCTTTTTATTATTTATACGATTCAGTGTTTGGTGCATAATATGTCAGGAAATAGTAAAAAGAAAAGAAAGAAGAAAAAAACATAAGAAAGAAATTATTCACACTGAAAAAAGAAAATTTTAGGCACTTGGCATGAATGATTTAAATGATTATCAAACCTGTTGTCAATTAACTGTCTATGAATCACTTGACTTTGTCCACTGTTGAAGAACAATAACATGTTGGAGAAAAAACCTCACAAACACCAGAATATATTCACACCAGAATACATTCACATTCTCGGTACACACCACGTAACGTTGTGTAGCTTTAATTGCTTTGTTATACAAAATGTACTGTACATTCACTAACCTCCCCCGCAGGGTTTGGAGCACTGAGACCAGCTCTTCAGTGCCCACTCGTACGTGTCCAGTTCAGCCAGAAGTACATTGTTGTTGGTAATAAGCGGTAAAAGGTCCTCATGTATGATATATTTATATGTCAGGCTTATTTTAGTGTCTTCTTCCTGGGGAATGACCTGCAACAAGGTGAAGTTAATTAGAAAACAATGAAACTCAGGAAAAGGCAAAAGTTAAGAGTGATGAGTCTGTTCCTATTACACTCACCAGCACTGCAATTCCTTCATGCAGAGGACCAGTTGTTTTCAGGATCTCCTTCTCATCATCGAGAGAATACTCCCACTGTAAGCCATTCTCGATGAAGGTCTTTGTTTCAGCGTCTTCACTTTTTGCATTCAGTATGAAGTTTCCAGTTACTTGATTCTTCACAGCTGTAAGATGTAATGAGCAAAAAAAAATAAAAGTTATACGTGTGTGGTGGGAAAGAATGTTTGCACATCATGTAGTTTTTAGCTTCATTCATTAAAAATCTCAAAAATTGAACAGAAGTTTGTGATGAACCCCTCCCCCCACTGGCAAACAACTCGAAGATTTTCCTTTAAGCAGGGGGACACGTCAGTATGTATTTTGAGTTGTTTTGCGCTGTGGCTAGCCAACGGTAATTACTCCAAGTTGTGTGTCATCTCTTCTTCCCATGAGCTAATAAAAGCCAGAGAGGAAAAGAGTGGAGAAAAGAGGAGAGAAAGGGTTTGGGCAGAATGTCACTTTGATTCTGACTTACCATCGCCAGTAGTACAGAGAGCTATTCTAGGATGATAGATATGAGTCTGTCACTCGTTCGCATACCTGAATACATTTTTTAAAGCTCGAGTCTCATTACTGATGACACATCGCTTTGTATTACAAATTGCACTTACATGTTCCACGTACTGTACTCATCTACATGTAGCTCAAAGGAAAAGTAGTTAACACAGCAGTGTAGCTTAAATCAGAGGGCTATTTTTTCCTTTCCATATAACCACAACACCATCTTTGTGTGCATACATAGAAATCCATTAGGAAAAACACCTTTCAGGCAAACAAGTGATGAAAAGGTTCTCAGTAAATGCAATTTAGTACTCCGTGTAAATTGTAAAAAAAGCTACTTTAAAAAACATTTTTGTACTCAGCTTCTGACTCAGGAATTGTGAGTTCTTCGATTCAAACCACTGCAAAACTGTCAAATTCAGATGTGAAAGCACCGGCGAAACATAAGCTGCTCTGAAAAGCTCCCTCATGACGGACAGGTGTAGTCAGCGTGGATTCACAGCAATTACAATGGATTTTATCTCTCACACAGAGTCAAATGCAATCTGCTGCCAAGTCACAATTCAAACCGTGTCCATGGATATCCCATGTAACCAGCAGGACATTCAGCCTCATGTAAGCCCACTTTCATACACTCTTTTCCCGAACTCAACCAACCCTCTGTAATGCACACACGTGTCGTTAATCGCTTGTTTTTACCTGATGAATGCCACCTGAGTCGGTGAGTGTTGGGTGCCACAATGTCCATCACACTGATAGAGCTAAACGACTGACTACTTTTTATTTTAATTACTTATTTTTTTTGTTTTTGCTGATTTTTGACATATTAAACAAAAAATTCAAGTCAAACAAACGTTTTCTACTTCTAAGTAAGAGAAAATTGTTTTCTTAAACGAGTCATAAATGTCAGTTAAGAGCAAATGCTGTTGAATTTTCTTTAAAATGTCATATTTTTAACCCTGTGAGAGCCACATGTGAATTTCCATTCACCTCTATTGTATTGGAGTGGTGACAGAAATCTCACAGACAGGTATTCTTACCTTTACTTTTACCTGTTGAGATTACAAAATCTCATGTCCAAGGAAGCCCTGGTGGGGTATGTCAAACAACATCCCTTACTCAGCACCAATAGCACAATGTGTTTCCACAGTTGGTAAAAGATGTTAGACACGCTCACCAATTATATGAGGGGAAGTCTCATTCTCCTCGATAACAATGTGGCGGGCTCCTATTGGGATGTCGAACATTTTCAGCATTCCTAACAAGACAAAGAGACACGGTACAGTTCAGCTGGCAGCCGGAGCTTATTCTGGACTGTAATAGAACCCAATTATTTATGAATCGAGACAGAAAGTTTTGATTCTTTGTTTGATGAAAGCATGGGGAATCGGGCTGTGTGGTCAAACATAGATGAAGGGGAAGATGGTTTTAAGGCTTTTTTTATCTTAATGGGTAACTTCAACTGAATAATAACTATAAAAATGTCTTGAATTGGTCAAGTAATGAGAGAGAGAGCTGTAGACAGCAGCCGCTTAATGGCCTGCAATCTAATCTATTGGGCAAGCTGACATCGTCATTTACGTCCACTTAAAAGTGCTTTTTTTGCCATGACAGGCTCTGATTTTTATTGTTATTGTTGCTCTGAGTGTCCGACATTATGGAAAGAGTCAGGATCAAGGAGAAAGCAAGTTCTTAAATCTTGAGAGTGGACGCTTTGCCGGAGGACAACTGGAAACGCTGCGAGACCGGCCGGGCAGAATACAATGTGTTGGAGTACAGAGAGCTTGGTTTAGCGTTATCTAAAAGATTTTCAATGTCATAGCTGAATATTTGAATTATTCTGACAATGTAGCTCTTTGAATTTGATGGTTGCCTGTTTTTTTTGAGCCGGAGTATAAGACTTCTCCTTGAGCGGGCCTTGGACACAATAACTAACAGACGAGATCAAGCGAAAGGTATGAAAATGCTTCATGTCTCTGTAGGGTCATTTCAATAATGCTGTCAGACACTTATAATAACCCTCTGAGCCTGAGTCAGTGGCGGAAAAAAAGCACTTTTAGTGAACGCAACGTGACATCAACACTGCTCCCTTGCCCTCACAGCTTGTTTTTGCAGTGTTATCCCTCACTACTGGACAACTTAAAAAATGTTTTCCCCCATTAGTTACTTAGACACATAAACATGGGAATAGCATCCATGTTGGAAAAATACTGAGGTTACCCTTTAAATTGTGTTGTTTCATATAAAAACCTGCCCACGTAGCTGATAGTTACCATTCTTTTTGGGCGTCTTGGTGAGTGTCAGCTTCACGGTGCGGCAGTGGGAGTTGTCCCCCTCACACACTCCACATTTGTCCTCTTGTTTGTAAGAGCCCACCTCCTTGTCGCAGCCTACATGCTTTGAGGGGGAATAGAAAAAGTCAGTCAATCAAATCCGGGCAACGCTGCGAAATTACTCCACTGGGAAAATGATGCCATGGGAAATCTATTATTACACATTCCTCCTGGAGCTTTCCTGCATGACGTCGCTGATCTCTGCCATAAAAGCTGCACAGAAATTATTACGAAGGGCAACATCACATGTTCAATGAATAACTTATTTTGTAGTGTTTTTATCTAAAAAAAAAAAAAAAAAAAATGTATTTATTTAAAATGTTTAGTATATTTATAATGTTTTGTTCTATACTGCCTTTAATTTGTAACTTAAAACATGCCAAGGATTGTGTTTGTGACTGCATGTAGTTTTAGTAGAGACGTACCAGACACTCTCCTCGGGCGCACACGCTGAAGGGCTCTGAGTAGCTGCAGCGCGTCCCATCGTGCATCACCTGGTTCATGAACACCACCTCTCCAGTTTCCTTTGACTTGCAGCTCATCTCACATTTTCGGGCCTCTGAAAACACAAAAACACCCAACTTGGTTCATGCAAATATCTTCAGAATCTGAGGAAGACATCAGCAGGAGTCAGAGGAGTGATTACATCCACATGAGTCTAAATATGCATGAGAGCAGGTGCTCCTGCAAATGCAATCTACCCCCTTTTTATTCTTTGCAAAATAATTAAAAGAAAAACCTCTGAACGAGAAGCAAGCTTTGCTTCGATCTGTACAGACTTACCATCTGGGTGCTCGTACGGTAGCCAGGTGTGCTTGATATTTTTGTGGTATTTGTTGCTCCTCTGGATGCACTGCTGAGCACGGAAGTCTTCGTAAGGGCCAGCACACTCCTCCGTGTTGCACATCTGGTAGTCAAAAGCTGAGGCGGGGCAGTCTCGACCTCCGTAAGCAGGTCTGAAAAATGAAAAAAAGATTGTCCTTCTTGGTGGGAGGTCAAGGAAAGGCTTGATGAGATGGAACAAGTAAAATGTGGAATAAAAGCCCAATTATTAAGAGGTGGAGATTCCCGCAATTTCACTTTCCATCCATTATCTACTCTCTTTAACTACTTTTATGCCATATATTTTATAGTAATTGATCCTTCTCCTTCCATATCCTTATGAGACTTTTCCCTTTTTATGAGAAGGTAAGGAGGGGGCTGTGTTACTAAATGGATTTGGTTCATTTTGAATTTTACAGGCAGATGGAAACTGGATATGAAATTGACATTTTTAAAAGTGAAACTATTTAAATCGTACTAGAATGATAAGATGATTGAACATTATGTTCTTACAGTCCATCATCACCTGTCGGAGTAGAAAACTGAAAAATGTGCTATGTATGAAGTGAAAATGTCATTACGTAAAACGTAATATAAACAGTTAGATATTGGCAGAGGTATACATATAGTAGCTCACACTCAGTCAAGTCAAGTTTCTGTTCAAGCAAACTTAATCAAAGCCAGTGCTGGATCAAAACCTGTCCCTGCTCTCCAGCTCTGCATTCACACTTTTACAGCATGTCATCATCTGTTGGATGAACACTGAGAACGCTCTCAATAGTTTAAATATACGCATATTTAAACTATTGAGCCACTGAAAGAGTAGATGATTTTGTTTCAGTGTGTTCTCTTGCCGCAACAGCACTCACGACGGGTTGTTGCACTGTCTGTTGCGGGAGCGAACTCCACCTCCACATGTTCTGGAGCAAGAGCCGAACTTTGACCAAGAGCCCCAACTCCCATCGTGGCCCTGAGGCTGCTGGCTGGATCTCCAGATGCAATGCCCCTTGAAGCACCACTGAAAATATGACAAAGACAGAAGTAAGGACAGAAGTTAAAAGTTAAAAAGCCCAGACTTATGGCATTTGGAACCATTTCAGGCAGAATTATAATTCATAGCTGGTTCAGAGAGATTTCCCACCTTTCCTGGTGCACACTCTGTTCCATCCACCGGAGGACCTTTTTTGGTTTTACAAAAGTACTGGTTGTCGGGGTGACTGCACCACAGTTGCTTGCAGGGGTCGTATGTTCGAAACTAAAAGAGAGAACAGCAATTTGGAGCTTCAGTTATCCTTTTGGAAATGTTAACAAACTCATTAATTGAACTGTTTCATGTTGCATGTGGAAAATCCCCCCTTAATATAATTGTTATCACACTCGGCTGAATCTAAGATATGTTTGCATTTTTAAAACTCCCTTGAGATGCACATTCTTTAGGAGTCTCTCAAAGGAGCCTCAATGTATTATTTCAGTGTGTAGACACTCAGTTGTTTGTGTCTGTTTATATATTCTTTAATGACACTGTATTATTATTTCACTATCTCTTGTGCATAAACAGCTTTTCTGGTCATATAAAAGTCATAGAAATAGGAATTACTGCTTACTCAAGGGGATAGTTAAAATCAACAAATTAATATGTTGGGGTTTACACAGGTGTGAAGGACCCACCGCTGTGCACATTTTATAGCCAACACCAAAATCAAAGCGGCACTGCTCGTCCATCGAATAGTTTATCCCAGGGAGCTCAGGAAGCTTGGGCCACTTGTGTTCAAAGGGATCATCCAGCAGGCAGTCATAGGAGCTGAAGAAAAGATAAGAATAATGGAGTGATGTACTGTAATTAAGGTAATTTGTACAACAACAAAAAATCAATAACATAGATTTTAGCTAGCTACACACACACATAAGCTCTGCAGCCTACAAGCAATATGTGAAGAACATTAGAACTGATGGAGCGGAATAAACAGCACATACTGGATGTATCGATTGAGTTCCTGCTTGCTGCAACGTGACCAGTGATAGCGGTGGAAAGCTGCTTGGACAAGTGGCGCCATGATGCTGCCCATACTGGTCTCATCCGCACAACGATTCCCCTGGCCGTCGTGCTCCATGCCAAGCCTGATGTGACAGACATAGGGATATTGAGAGATTGAGAGAGAGAAATATAGGGAAAAATAAAATAAAGGCGAGGAGACAAACTCAATACTTATTGAGTACTGATCAAAATGTGTGAATGAAGTTTTTTCTATCAAGTAGTGAAAGTTGGCCTCAATGCTTCTTCATATGTTCCAATCTAAAACCATATATTTGTTTTGCCTTTTATTTAGAAGTTCTTCAGCTGCAACAACAAACGCTGATGCGGCGAGAAGCTTGTTATGCCTTGCTGAATGAAAAATAAGTCAAAAGTGCCACAGTTAAAAGAAATTCAAACTAAACCAGATTTTTTATTCCACCAAAACTACCTTTAGGCTCAAGGTGATGATGATTTTTCAAAGATCAGCAGTCCACAGAGATTGATTAAAGAAATACTCAATGAGAAAACTGAGCTGGAGAGGCAGCAGGATGCTGCTGGCATCTGTTTTGTGTTTGCACAGACAATCAATTGAAATGCCACAAAGAGGACATGAAATAACATCCTGCAATATGTCTTTGTGATTTATTCCGGTGGGGTTAGACAACACATGGATTCTCAAAGTTCGATTTGAAGAGCAATTCAAGCCCATTACACAGATATTTAGGGATGGTTCAGAAATGTTTCACTGGGGAGAAACCTGCTAGTTGCCAACTGGACAAGTCCATGCAGTGGCAGAAATGATTATTATAATAATATGTGACATTTCAATCAGGATAGGTTTTAGTAAGAAAAACACAGGCCATGTTCTTATGTAAGATGAAGATTGGCTGGGTGAAATGTATTAATAGATGGTGAAATGTGCTAAAAGGTAGGTAATTATTCCTATAAAGGTCCAGTACCAATGTAAAATAAAGCTGCGGCACATGTACGAACCACGGAAACACTGTTCAAGGTTCTCTGTTAACTGTATAACAAAATTTATTTTGAGATTTTTACATTTAAAAAAGGTCTTGATCCCAAACATATTTTCAGAAGAGGCAAATGGTTAATTAAATTGGATAATTCAGGTGCTAGCTGCTCTAGCTGCTTCTTAACGCAACAAAATGAATAAATAAATAAATAAAACAAGCAATTTTCATATTTTCATTTTTCTAATTATTTTTCATATGCTAAACAGAACACTGCCAGCAGGTTACTTGAGCTGTTATAGGCAGCAAGGTGCATTTGTTATGATGAGACATTAAATTCACTCACTGCATTTCAGTCTTTTACTATTTCCCTATAATATTTTAGCACTTAGAGGGTAACAATTTGACTCAAAACTTATGGAGGAGGTAATCAAAGAAAGTTCTTTGAATCAGCAAAACATTATCATTTGATTGAACCTCACAGCATTGAAACATCTTGGTCAAGGTGTCCTGTATGTGCCTTCAGACCTACAAAAGCATTTCATTTGCACATTTGTTTTTACTTTAATTAGCATTGTGACCCTCATAATTTCACTCAGCAATCTGCTCTCTTGTATGTTTATAAAGAGTTACCTTGATTGTAGCAATGCCCTCCGTTAAGCTATTTTGTAAGTTTTTTTTTCAGTCTGTTTTGATATTCTTGTATGTCAGTCTTTGATTATAAAAAACGATTTTATACATCGTTTTTTTATATTTGTTGAGTTTAAAAAATACATATCGTAATAGGTCTAATAGTGTAGACGTTTCGGGTGATATGAAAGCTGGTTTGACTGACACGTACATGTGCATTTCAACTGTGTGTCTCAGTCAGTCAGTGTGACGGACAATTTGCTTCGGCACTCTAAATTCTTTGAACTACAAACACCTTTACATTGTTGATGTCGCCCAGGTTGAAAGCAATGCATTCAATCAGTGAGTTAGTCATGCACTGACAGGCACAGCATGTGAGTCGGCCCCCCTTTCCACTGTTAACGGATGACGGGGTTAGTGACCTGTTCTTCAGTTCTTTTCTGCGATGTAGCAGTCAATCAAGTCTGTCTGGCCACTTGTTCGATGTTCGTGCCGCAGCAGGTGGCGCAGCTCACAGACATTACTTCATAACCCTTTAGAGCCCCATTAGAGGAGAGGGGAGGTCTGTGCAAAATGGGCCGGTAGTTAAACATGAATTCTCTGGTTTATGGACACGGGCAGAGGCTGCTAATGAGTTCAACTGGAGCTCCACAAGTTCACAGACGGAGTGGACGCTGCCTGTCCCTCCACTAAGCTTAAATTACAAGGAGCCATAAAGTTGGACAGAGGTGGAAAGTGACTAAATACTGTAATGTAGTAATGTGCTCAACTTATGTAAATAGTTTGACATTTTGGGAAATCAGGTTATTCTCTTTCTTGAGGAGAGTATATGGGAAAATATGTTTTTCCAGTAAATTAGCTTAGCCAGTAAGCTTAGTTTATTATTAAGATCGGAAACAGATAGTCTGGCTGGATCCAAAGGTAACAAAATCAGCCTACCCGCACTTCTAGTACACCACACTAGTAATATTCTAAAAGTATTATAAGGTACACCTGTACAATCTAATGTAATCCAATATCTATTTTTATGAAGCTTACGAAGTTTTTGGTGACAGTGTCGGAAATGTAAATGTAAATTATATGTTTATCATTAAGCATGCAAAACTATCAGCTTGATTGGATGCTGTAAGATCCTGGAACCCTGCTGGTCCTTTCATCATCATGCTATTACTCACACATGGCCGGTTTCATGAGCAACCACAAAGGCGGAGGAGAAGCCGTCCTCGTGGTTCAGAGTGCAGCTCCTCAGTGGGTGGCACATCCCTGTAACTGGAGCGTAACCTGGGCAACAGAAAAGACCACACAGCCCTAATAATCAAGTACCAGGATGAATGTTGTGACATTGTCATGCAGTGCTGAAGATCTAAGTAGAAAAAATAGATCTATATAAAATGGGATTGCAGTCACTGTGATGGTCTCTGACTACATTAGTACATTCAAAAAAAAAAAAAAAAAAAAAAAAAACAGGCTGTGACAATTACTTTGAATGTATCTTTTAATGATAAACCCACGTGTATGTATTTGTGCACCACTACTGATCTGATTCAGCAGATTACGTTTAGGAAGTAACATGTCAAAATAGTAAAAACAAACACTTTAAGTTCAACTAAATGGAGTCACTAAATGGAAATATATGTGCAACAATGGGTAATACAGTGTCAGTGAAGTTTTCAGTTAGCCTGCATTCAGAGCCAGACGCCTTTCGTTTATACTAAAGTATATCTTTGGCAAAATTCAAATACTGAAGCCTTGTGTGAAATATAAAAAGAAACGCCTTAAAAGCAACTTGCTTGGTGCTAATCGACAGCGGATACTACAGAGAGTTCTAGCTAGTTGAGGGGATGTGAAGGCTTTGATATTGAGAATCTCCTCCCTTTACAAAAAGAAAGTCCCGAAGTAAACAGCAAGCTCGGAAAACTCTCATCATTACCCAGCTTAGATCTGCCCCGGCATCAAAACATTTCACAGTGTTAACCAAACCTTAAAGCAAAGCACAAACATTAAACATAACTCGATCAAGAGGTGTGCAGTGATTAGCGCGTTTTGGTTTGGTTCAGAAGCACGCTCGTCTCCGGCCTCCTTTTGGCGGCTTTCAGATAATTTCTATGCTTTCTGACCATCAGAAGACCTTCTTTTTGGCATGCAGGTAAAAAGCAGAAAATGCAGCAGACAGACAGCCGATGAAGAAGGGTCTTAAAAAGCATCCGGTTATATTGGTGGTGATGAAATAGAGAAACGTCTGCAGCAAGTCATTAAGAGCAGAGTTTTTGTTTTTGCTAAAGTATGTTCATAATGATGTTCATCAAGGCCAGTTTTTGATTTAGATGATGGTTCTTTTCATAAAAAGTCAAATAATGTACACATTTGAGTGCTGCAAGTGAATTAGCAGACATAAAGCAGTTGTGGAGCGTGACCTTTTATCTGAAAGGCAGATAAGAGGAATTCAAGAGAATGCAGATTACATTCACATGAAGGGAGGCTTTGCACAATGAAGCGAAAAGGTGCAGCAGCAGCAACAGCAGCAGCGGCTAGAGGTCAAAAATGTGTTTCTCACTGCTGATGTCATGAGTGAGAGAGAGAGAGAGAGAGGTGGTTTCTGTCATCTTGTTGATAAACTCAAACACAGAACATACTCCCTGGGATATTAAGTTTGAGGCAAGAAGAGCAGATCCAAAACACTTGAAATCCTTCACAAGATTTGATTGCAGTGTATTTGTAAATGCAGCGAACTCATTATCGGTTAACAAACATGAATTCAGTTCATTCGCTTCTCAGTTACTCCACAAACCGAATATTTTTTTTGTTCTATTGATCCCACAGCCATAATATCTGTATTTGGATATAGAATCTACCATCTCACAGCTAAATCTTGACAAGAGAGTGTGATGTTGGCTTGTGACCCTGAGACACAGCACCGAGTCAGCCCAATACAGCGCAGGGCGCCATAGAAACTGGGCTTGTTATGAACACAACGGCAGCTATGGCAACATCCGGAGGTGTGACAAGCAAACCAGGTAGCCTCGGGTTGTCCTAAAAACATGACGTGTGCTTTGGAAGTTAAAAATATACACAGGTCAATGCAAGATATTGAACTTGAACAGAGCATGTTTGTTCATTCTGAACTAAGTTTCTCTGGAAGTTAGGAGGCTCGCTTCAAAGTTTTGTTTTTTGAAGGGCTGAAAAGAAAAAACACAGCATGAGACATGTGCTAAACCGACAGAACATGTATGGTAAAAACTCCTCCAAACCATTGCATACATGAATTATTAGGATTGAGTGGACTGGTTAAAAACAACAGTTAGTTTAAATAAATAACTAACAAACATTTCTGTTTTTTCTCTACATGCCAAAAACCTTCTTGAACAATATCAATCTCAATTGTTATATCCAGGGCGGCGTCAATGTCAAGTCAGAAAGGTATTGGAAAGCTACTCAGTAATTATTTCCCTGTGAGGTCGCATTGGGTTCGTGACCTCAGCGGCAGCCTCCACTTTTAAGTTTCCATCGACCTTACCTGGACAAGACTTGAAGCCAACCCCTTTGTGAATGGAAGCAGATATCAGCACTCAGTCTGCACAGTCCTCGATCGAGAAAAATACAGTACCTTGCATACCTGCGGGACCAAAATCTTGCCTTGTGAGGAAGATGGCATGATCGTGGTATTCGGCGTGGTCGGGGTCGCGACGCTGCTGCGTGTTGGCCCATCGACACACCTGCTCCAGGCTGCGGGATGGGTTACCGCGCTCGATCAGGCTTATGGACTGTAAGAAATATACAGCATAAACATTTTTTCACTCAAACTGTTAACTGAAATGGTAATTGCTCAGCTCAATGATTCCCTAAAGCAGTGTTTTCCAAACTCTTTTCTGGGGTCCCACTTTTTTTAAATGACAAATCATCACAATCCAATTCAGAATAGGCCTTATCTATAAAGAAGAGATTAGATAACATTACATTATACAATCTTGAATAGGTAACACAACAACAAAATACCGTTTAATAAGTCACATCCTTGTTTAAGGCATGCGATCAAAAGCATACACACATGTTAAATAATTTATAAATGCATTTAGGCTGAGATAACAGGCTAAAACAAACAGAGTGTTCGCTAGCCTTTCATGTTAGATACAATGTTGTAAGTAGGCTACAATTATCACAAAAATACGAACACTCAGGCTCATTCATGTAGCTCAAACGTGTACTGCAGATTTAAATGTTGAATAAAAAGACATTTGAAGTCATTCTGCAAATTTATTTGGCAGCCCTATTAAAATCCTTTGCGACCATGTCTTTGGGAATGACAGCTCTAAAGTAAACTGCTCTTGCTACATTACATTTACATTACATTACAGTCATTTAGCAGACGCTTTTATCCAAAGCGACTTACAATAAGTGTATTCAACATAGGTACTCAAGAGAACTACTAGTCACCAGAAGTCATAAGTGCATCTCCTTTCTTAAACAAGCATCTTAAAGCATAAACCAGAGCAAAAGTATAGTGCAGAGGCAAATTACTACGAAAACAATAATTGCAACAGACTAATACGAATATAATAAGTGCTACAAACTACTACGAATAGGATAAGTGCAGTAAACGAATACGAATTCAATAAGTGCAGCGAACTGATACGAATACAGTGAGTGCTAAATTAATTTTCTAACGGACATAGGATCCAACGGATCTTTCTTCCCTCTGTGCTCTGTGTCTCGCATGCCAGATTTGCAACATAAAAACTGCCAGTGTGGGTGTGTTTTTTCCCCCCTCTAACTAGCATTTTACTAGGACTTCAGACAGATGGTTGCCAAGTGGAGACTGTTTTTGGAAACTAAATTAGCATAATAAAGTGGAAATGGAGAAAAATATTCTGTTATGTTTTCTTTCTTACGAAGATCCAGCCAATTCAACAACAAAACTCAGTCGAGGATGAAATATTGTGGTGAAAGACAACAACACAGCTCACACCAGAGCGTCCAAACAGATGGACAGGAAAAACATTTGTTTTTCTTCTCCCAGTGTGTGCTGGTGACACATTCAACATGTTAAAGCTCATCTAATTGGTGCTGTGTAAACATAATACCTCTGTTTTGTGCAACCAGACAAGAGAAGTAACATGCAAAATGCCCAGCCTCCAGTCAGCATCAGTCACTTGTGATGATTAAAAGGCACTCAGGGGCAATAACTCACGGCTGTTTGTCACCATGCACATAATTTATAGTATAGGTGTACTACATAATTGGCAGCCTGTTAACCTCCGAATACAGTAAAGGTAACAAAAAACAGGTGAAAAACAAATGAATCCATACATTAAGTATGTTTTGACTTTGATTTATTTTTTCCCAAGATGCACCTGTCAATCAAACTGAGGCATAATCAATCATACACTAATTTCCTTTTTATTTTGGTGTCATTTTTCCACCATCCACAGATCAACTCCCTAATTATGTTATAGTACCCAATACCACCTTAGTCATGTTATATATTTTTGAAATATAACATCATTCTTTAGGAGGGAGGGGAAGTGCAGGTTACTCAGACGGATCAGCTTGTGCAGTACTTGTAGTATCATGGTTTCTGTTAATCCACATATGCACTCAGCAGCAACTGCATACTCCCAACACCCCAGCAACTATTTTTAACCCTTGAACGTTTATAATGCACTGTTTTGTGAATGAACAGGCTCTATAGAGACAGAAAAATGTGTCAGAATCTTACAAATATTCTAATTGTTGTTGAAACTGATTTATTCAGACTTCTAAATCTAAATCTTGATCTTTTCTTTTTATCAAAAGCGACACTTGCCCTGTCTTAAGTGTTTGTCATGCACATGCTCACATTTAGAGTGCTGATTAGAAACCCAATCACACGTATAAATGGCCAAAGCATCTTCTTTCTACACGAGAGATCTGGCTCAGGTTTCTCTAATCCCCTGACCCAATCACAGAAGCTTGGTTTCTTAATATACATGACACTCAAAAATTCAGATTACTGCAGAGAGCTGACTCAAGCCAGTTGCTTAAATGCATGGACACATACTCATAGGCTTATACACTTTCCTTCCGAGAGTTGGATGAGAAGATCAATACCAGTCCTAGGTCTTTACGGTAAATATGTGGGTTAGCTTAGCTTAGCATGAACACTGGAAACATAGGAGGCAACTAGCATGACTCTTTTCAATGGTAACAAAATAAATCTGTCCACCAGCACCCTTTAAAGCTCATTAATCCACAGTTGTTTTTTATCTGTACTAGCTTTTGGAAAAAGCGAGGCTAACTGTTTCAACCCGTTTTTAGTCTTCATGCTAAACTGATTGCCTGCTGGCTCCAGCTCCAAATTTACTGTTCAGATGTGAGAGTGGTAATAATTTTCTCATCTAACTCTTGGCAAGAAAATCACTTTTCAGCATTTTGACATACTTTTCACTGAGAGGTAGTGGAGTGTTTGGCAAAATGAAACTACCATTTGATTATTTTTATTTATTGTTTTCATACCATTACTTCCTGTTGGCAGTAATAGCGATTTAATAAAATCACTTGAGTTATAAATCAACAGGGCTGCAAACAGCAATCTTTTTATATTCAAATATGTTTTGGAACAAACCCAAAGATGCACAACATGGCTTGCTTTGGAAAGCTGTTTGAAAACATATTTGCACATATAGAAAATAAAAGCAATGTGTGACACAGCTCACCTGTCGGTACCCGACCATTATCATGCGGACAAGCACAACATTGATGTTGGTTCCCAAAGATTCATCATGGTAGATTTCATCAACCTGAAAGGAAAGGAACATTCTGTCACTGATCCGAGGGATTAAAAAAAACACAATGATGAAGGTGACTGAGATGTTGATGTTGATGTGATTGGACAATACTACTCGGACTAGAAATGAAAGCCAGAAAATTCTTCCAATGCTGGAAGAACGCTGCATCTACAGATTTTATTCAGCAGTCCTTCTAACCATTCAGGGGTTTAGTTTTTTCCTTGCGCCTTTTACAACAACTTTGGAATAATTATGAAATACGTTAAGGTATTGGCAACCATCCAATAAAACCTGTGTTCTTATGCAATGGTGAACAAGCCTGATCCAGATATGTGTTGGCTGCTATTTAGCTTTATAATAATGCTGTGGTATGTAGATGCTTAACCCAGGGACAAGCTAGGATCCTATTCAAATCCCAAGTCCAATTTCAAGTTAAGTGTGTTTCATTTTCACAAAATGGTCGCTAGATGTTTGCACGCCTCTGGGGCCCCATAAAGTCAACCAACTGCTTCGCTTTGCGGTTGATAAATAAAGTTAAAGGGGAAAATAAGGGGGGAATATGTCTTTTTCCATAAATCAGAAAGTCATTTAGTTGAGACATGATGGTTATGGATTGTAAATAACAAACCGGGCGACTCTCGATTGGTAAACATGGAGTCATTTAGCTTCACAAAGCAAAACTCACTGAACTTGTTCCTGAGAGGAAACATATGTTTACAACTGGCATTTTAAGGCACATGGGTCAACAATGCGCGTGACATAAATTTAACATGATAAGTCATGTTACAAGCATAGAAAATAATTTGTGTCACATCTGAGCAAAATGTATCATAATCTTAATCATATTTTATTTTCTTCATCTATTAAGTATTAATTGATAACGAACACACTCATGTCATCTACTCTGCAACTTCCAACTCAGTTAATACTACTATCAAAGGGTCAGTGCACCAAAATTACAAACGTCCATGTATTTTCTCACTTATGTCTATTCGCAAAGCTAAAGCAGCTTTGAGGTATATCTGGTTCTGAGGGACAAAGTCCAATTTATTTTTGCCACAGACAATGTTATTCACAGTTAAACCAAGTCCACAGCTTTGTTTGGCATGAAATTCTGCGGGACAATAGATTAACAAGCATTTTTGAAAATACCTGAAGCTTTGATAAAAGAAATACAAAGGTACAAGCCTACATGCTTTAAAACATTTTAAGAGCCCCAAGAGGCACTTTGATATGAAACATCCAATTACAAAGCATAAAACTCTATTCGTCCCAATTAAAATTGCTGACATTATTATTATTATTTCTTTGGCGGAAGTGGTGGAATAAAGTGAAAGTAAAGTCAGTAAATGGATCATCCAGAGCAGTGGTTCTCAAATGGGGTACGTGTACCCCTGGGGGTACGTGAAGGCACTCCAGGGGGTACGTGAGATTTAAAAAAAATATATTTAAAATTAGCATCCATTCAAAAATCCTTTAAAAATTGTTATTTAATAAATATTCAATAAAATATAAGTGTAAGTTCATAAACTGAATTTAATGCAACAATGCAATCGTCAGTGTTGACAGTTTAATAAATTAGACACTGATGGCAGAGCGCTTATTATTACATCTTTTTTTCAACCAAAAATGCTTTGCGCTGGTTAGGGGGTACTTGGCTAAAAAAGTATTTCACAGGGGGTACATCACTGAAAAAAGGTTGAGAACCACTGATCCAGAGGAACAGAAATTGTTTCTGAAAAAATTAAAGTTGCTGTTTCGAGCACCACAAACATAATCCAGTGTATGAGGGACATATAGTATATCGGTTCTTTTCCTTTCAGTGGTGAACTGACCCTTTAAAAAAAACCTCTTCATCTCATCACACCTGAACGTCACCCTTAGATGGATGGGTGACTGCATCATTTTTGGTAAGAGACCTGTATTAAAGCAGACATTTTGACATAGCAGGAAAAGCTCAGGTTTCATTTATCATGAATATTCATTTTTCAAAATTCCAGTCTTGAAAAAGGTCTATTATAAATAATTGTATTGAAACTTATATTTTGGCCTTGTATTACTCTTTTTAACTTTTCCTATATGAGCCCTTTTGAGGAACTGCATCCTCCTGACGATTCATCTTTTGAACTCCTCAGCTCATTGGTCAAGGACTTAGATCGACTGTGATCGGTAATATTATTTTGGTGGAGCAAACTTTTTCCTATTGATGGATAAAGTTAGTTGCTGCTAAAAAGCATAGTATGATATTTATTTTAAAATACCATCAACAAACAAACCCATTCCCCTCTGCAGCTCAAGACAAAAAGATAAAAAGCACCCTATCAATGTTCCCCAGTGACTTGAGTTCCATCTGTCGGCCTCTTATCCTTTCTTTAAAGAGTTTTATGAGCCATTGCCTGACTATGTTCATGAGTCTCTCTTTGGTTTTGGTCCATCACAGGCATGTATCCAGCCTCTTCTTAAAAAACACTTTCCCTTGACTGCCACCCGATCTCCAAAATACCATTAGTGTCCAAAATTGGTGAAAAGGCAGTTGCGAGGCAAATGTTAGAAACACTTAAAGGGAAGAATATCTATCCGGTTTTCTCAACCAGTGGTAGTCACACTATTTTAATATCAGTGGGTTTCATTTCAGCCTTCGATACCCTAATGCCACTTTAATAGAGAGACTAAATAAATGGAACGACTTCAACAGCGTGTTTAGTGGCTGCTGATAATTAAGCTTTCCCTTTTTTTGTGGGGTTCCACAGGGCTCAATACTTGCTCTTTAGTATATTTAGTATATTTAGTATATGCTCCCCCTCGATCACCAATGTTATGCTGACGATACCAAGCTGTATGTTTCATTTAAACCTCAATGTTTATAACAATAATCATCCAAATTGGCCATCCTGTTAGTAAAGACTGAATGGCTTCTAACTAAGGTTGAATACTGACGAAAGGTGTGGTAAATGATCCAGGATTATTTCTTAGCTCAGGAAACAAAAGTTGATTCACCTCATCTAAGGTCTTAGGTATTTCCCATTACTTTATTTTTATGTTTCGCCTCAGATCTTTTAACCCAAAATTCTGTATATATTTTAGTTGCCTCAGTTTATCAGATTCTCTATTTATAATTCTGTTCTTTATGAAGAATTTATTGTAATTTTTTTACTATTCGAGCTCCAAACAGCAATTTAAAAAAATAATTATCAATGTTTTGCACTGCTGGTGAAATGAGAAACTGATCACGGTATAATTTCTCTGTTTATCACATCTAAGCCTGTCAATAACAATAATAATAATAAAATTTACAAGAGCCCTGAGGTGAATTCCGATGATTTAAATAATGTGTCAACAGGGGCACTGAACAGCTGGGATGTTATTTATATCCATAAGCTTTAATCTCTCTGGCTGCTACTGATGAAAGCATATGCAACAAATCCTGCAAGTATTAATTTGCTTCATGAAAATAACAATTCTGACACAAGAGACAGCATATGAACATAAATATCTGCACAGCCAACCATCTGTAAAGCCAAATCATGTATAAACTAGGGGTATGCAAACTTAGGCATGTGTGCCAGGATTGGCACATTGTAGCTTGACCAATTGCACACTAGCAATAAGTCTAAGAGGTTTTTTGGAAAATGTTGACGTTCCCTCTCATCTGCATGCTAAATTACCTCTTTCACCTCCACTGGCAGTTGCGTGGCCTTTTTATTTACAGTAATTTGATTGATATTTTTTCCCCAACGACATTCTGCAAAGACCTGCCCTACTCTGCCTCTGATTGGCTAGTGCTCGCTGCCTTCTTGCTGATCAACACGGTTGTTGGATGGCTGGTAGGGTTAATGATTTCACGCAGACGTGGATGTTTGACAGAACCCTTGTATGGTGCACTCATATATAATTGCAATGTCCTGATTATGGGAGCAAAAATGCTTTTTTTTTATTTTGCTATGCACTTTGTCTTTACGGACGGATTAAAACTGCATATCCGTTGGAGATTTAAATTTGATACGGTGTCATAATTAAACTTAATGTTAAAGTTAACGTTCATATTTAATACTGATTAACAATAAAATGAAAAAATGGCATTTCATATCAAGGAGGTTGCTGACTCCAGATAAAAATGATAAATAATTAGGTTATCAAAGCAGCAGCTTAAGTTTCTTTTTCAGTTATGGCATCTCTGCTATTTTTCATCTTGATTTAAGAATAGATATAAGAGCTACAAATAAAGCCTCTAAATTCAGTTTCAGGGTTATTATTCATATATGTGAACAGTGGTGAACCAGAGGTGTCCTCTTCAGGCCCTTTCAATTTCAGTCCTTGTAAAGGTTCAGATAAGGCAAACAGAATAACACTGTTCTACTATTTGCTAAAACACCAACAAGTGTGTGCCACTAAGCTTCCTCTATATAAAAATTATGACTGTGCAGAACAAAAGCTCTGTCACCGAAGAAAAGCTATCTTGGCTGAAGTCCAAATTTGCTCTGGGACGCAAGGTTACACCCAAGGCATTTAAGCAAATATTCCATTCACAGAAGCCCATTCAGGTCAATAAATGCTGCAAAGAGCACTCAAGTGACCCCAATTTCTCCAAGATTTGTTACGAGCTCAAATTCCTCGACTGGTCTATACTGACCTATATACGTGTGTTTATGTTGGACCAGAAACAGAGAAGCTGTTGAAAAAAGAGGAAAGCATCAAATAAATATCATTATTAAAGTTCCATGACAACTTTTTAAAATACTGAAGTTGCATATATTTCCTTACTTAAGACTCATTCAGCTCAGTCGCATATAGCATTTAAAAAAAAAAAAGTTTTGGTGAGTCCTCCAAACCCACGTATACTGGGATAATTAGAAAGCCAGGAGGAGCACACAGAGGGCTGGAATTGGACTGTTGTGGCTGGAAATGAGAGTAGCAGCTGTGGGCTACAGGCGCTAGGTGTCCCTGGCTTGTGTACAGCATCACACCGACGTGGACAAAACCTGGTCCACGCTCAAACAACACAGCCATTGTGCAGCAGGCACCTCGGCAGTCACCTTGGCTTTGCGCAGACAGGATGTTCAGTAATCAATCCCTCAGGGAGAGTTTCTCCAGGTGGTACTACACATTCTGCAGCCACGGAGCAGGGATTCAGAGGGATTTCAGTGGGCAGAGCTCTTTCAGACACAGCAAGCCTGTGGCTTACGAGTGGAACTAAAGAGTTTTGACCCTCGTTTGTTTGAACTGCGCCTTTCTCTCCAGAAGTTGCACAATTATCGCATTTTACTCAGAATGAAAGAGACTATATAGATCAAACTTTTAAAGAACTTGATTTAACTTTATAGCTCAGTCAATTTCAGAAAATCAGTAATTCCTAAAATGATCTTATCCTGCCAGTGATCTGAAATAATACTCATCAGAGAGCATTAGACAGAAAGGTTCTAATTACAACATACTCTTGCAGCCACTTCACAGTATAAACAGCCAAGGTCATTAAAATCTGATATTTCTTCATGCTGAAGACATTCAGGGATAAAATGTATATATATTATCCCAATTAAATAAACACATCATTCCATGTCAGAAACTCCTGGCGCTGGTTTCCATGACTGCACCGCACAGCTACCAGTCAACTTTCTAATTGGTCTAGTGCAGCTAATCAGACCACCATGCAGGGTCCAAATCGTAACTGTTACAGAGTGAAACCAGCACCCTGTGAAAATCTGACTTGAGGGATTTGGGCCCATTAAGTAGATTATGGTGGTAGGAGCTGGTGGAACCCGTAATGAATGAGCTGAGATGTTTTTTTTTTCACCTCTCTATCGGTAATCCATGAACCGCTAGAGAAAGCGGGGGTCTGGGAAAAGTGTGGCAAAGTTTGCTGTCAGAGAGGACAAGGGGGGGGGAATGCCTCCACAGGTAGGAGATCAACAAACAGCAGCATTTCATATCAAGAAAGGATATTTATAGAGCTTAGTCTATTAGTGGAAAAAGTATTTTGAGAACCGATTTAATGTTTAATTTAAAAAAAATGACCTGATCAAGCCTAATTCTTTGCTGCTTTTCTTTGTTTTATGTAATAGTGGTCTAAATATGTAACCTTTGACTTTTTAAAATGTGTGTATTTTTTTTTACTATTTATTGGCCTCTTAAAATACAATTGTATAGACCAAACAATTAATCCAATTCATCAATAAATCAGGAAAATAATCGATAATACTCGAGAGAGAGACTGAAAATGACGATGAGTTGCAGACATAGATATGTAATGTTGTGAATTTGCATAAAAGCGGAACAGGTAGTGTGTATCTGATGAGCATTTTTAATCAAACACCAGAATGGACTTACTATGTTCATGAGCGTGAGAACATAATTCTGCACATGCTCCTTGCCATGGAAGCGCACCACCGAGTCGTCCACAGCCAGCAGCACCTCGATGTTGTAGTCGTCTTTCTTCGCGTGCCTCCTTTTGCGCTCGGACTCAGAGAGTTTATGTTCGACGAGATCCAGAGCCGCAGGAAGGTCCGCGATCCCGAAGTCTGCCACTGCAAAAAATATGAGCAGCACATAAACAAGTCAATTAACAGACTGTGGGAATCGGATGCATGTATAATATCTCTTCTAGTCAGATTCTGGAGTGATTTATGTTTGTGTTAACCCCGACATAAAACAAAGTTCTGTCTTTGAGTCTCAGGATGAGCAGGAGGAATCCTTTGGGATTATCGTCAGGCCTGTGGACTTTATGTTGTCTAAGCCACTTCATCTCTAGTCAAAATACTCCCCTTAGACTCATAAATTGTTGGCTTACAGAGTGAGAAGTGTAATTCCTCTCAGCCCACATTTAGCCCAACTATAATATGTGCATTCATGGCCCAAAATCCCAGCTGAGTTGCACCAAATCCAAACAACATTCATCCATTTCATGAAGCACTTCAGCTGTTTATTGTCGTTGTGATATTCTTGTACAGTATGCCGTCTGAGTTGAAACGCTCATGGAAAGAAGAAAATTGTCTGAATTTGGTAATTTGTCAATAACGTCACATGGAAAAAAAAAAAGTGATTAAGAATAGCAAAGATGTATTACAAGTTTCTGAAGTCCTGCTGTATAAATAAGCAAACAAATAAACAAAGTGATACATCATTTACTTGATGGAGGTAATTACATTCAAATTAAAAAACACCATGAACTTGTCTGGCAGAAATTGGCTAATGTATCATAAAAGCTTGGCATGCTGCTAAGCTATGAATTCTAATTATCTTTTTTAAGTGTATTGATTCAAGCCTGCCAGATACTAATGGAGACATTCTGCATACTGTTGCAGGAAATCATTTGGACAAGGTATTTTCTGAAGTGCAATGCAGAAAAATGGAAATGAAGGATTACCACAGTGTTCTTCAAAAAACATTCAGAAAACTGGCACATTGCAAAACTCCCTAGAAGCAATTAATTCTAAATAACCCAAAATAACAGATAAACATATAAATGCATAACTGGAGCGAACATAATTGCACCAGTGGCGGTAGAGCACTTTATAGTAAATATTTCAACAACTGCAAACAATGGATTATTTTGAATGAGCAGCAAACAAAATAACTGTTTGCGAAGCTGTAAATGTAATTAATAACATATGTTGTTAAATAATACAGATAAAAGCATGGATAGGGACATTAAATGAGAGCGACAGCCTTAATTAGGACATTGGCTCAACAGGATGTGACAGTACTTCAAAGGAGAAAAACAAAAAGTTAAAAACTTTCTCAACAGTCAAGATTAGTTTTCAAAAATACAGGGCACTAATGCTTTCCCCTGTGAACAACATCTTCCTTTACCAAGTTGATGGCTGAAGGTGTTTTGCGTAGGTACAGAAGCAGTGATGGAAAAAGGCAAAATTGGCAAAAATATTAAATTGAAAATCCAGCTGCATAATTTTATTGAAGAATGTAGCCTGTAAAGATAAAAATGAACAGTGTTTTTCAAGAGGACAGCAACAAAAAGAAGAGAAGGCCTAGAAAATGTGAATAAGTGACTTGATTAAAAGGGCTGTGGAATAAAATGAAAAGATGCTGGGAAATGGAGTGAATCAGTGAGTACAGTAAGAGTCTTCCTCCAGATGCTCAAGCTATTGTTGTAGCAATCAGGGAAGGAATAGAAAAGGAATTTATAATGGTGCTGGGTCGTTTCACTGCATAGGAAGGGTAACCCCCACCTTTCTCTCCCCCTCACTGGCTACCCCATCCTCCCCTGTCCCCAGAACAACCACTGGAGCCCAGAATTCCTCACTTTACCAGCTGCTTTTGGAGCACCGCATCTGCTGTTAGGCCTAATAAATATAGAGCAGTGATGGGAGTTTTAAAAAAAGATGCACTTTTTAGCTCCCAAGCTTTAAATAATGTACACATAAGTTCAGTTTTAGACACTTGTTTCCTTTCATATCAGAAGGTCAATCAATCAGCAGGCATTAAGCATGTTTTTTAAACATGATGATATATTGAACACACAGTCCTGGTTATAATTAACCTGTGGTGTGTTTAATCAGAGACACTTACTCACACAGTCACAACCCACAAACTCACACAGTGCTTTTTTGTTTCCACTGATGTCAGGCTCCTCCCCCCCCCCCTACCTTCATTGTGGAGGTCCTCCCTCCGCTGGCCCGTCTCCCGCTTGATGGCCGACCTGCGGTAGACAACGTGGACGCGGCCCTTCACTTCCACGTCCTGTTGGCCCTTCTCGAGGGGCTCGATGAAAAACTCCCCATTATCAGTCCGGATCAGACCTGCCTGGAAAAAGAGGGCTTAAAATGAGTGCACCCCTCCTCCTTCAAAGGACAGTAATTTCACTGGAGCCAGTAATTACAGGGTGCTAGATCAATTGGACGATGTGGAGATGGGGAATGACGCAGGGAGACACAATTTGAGGCCCCTCACAGACAAGCCCTCCATCAAGATTTATTGTGTCACCATTTTTCACACTGAACGAATTGATGAGCAACAATGTCTCTATTCAACTGTACGTTTCAATGTGCTTTATGATTTCAGTGAATTCAAAGTTTTGTGATGTCCAAAGAATTCAATGCCTGTATTGAAGTTTAACAATTCCCTTTTTAAAGCACTCATTTCCTCTTAACCTTCCTGATGTTCTCTACTTCAATTAGCAAGTTTGTAACAACGGCCCTCTCAACTAATTGCTACCCAAGGATCCGAGGAGCCCGTGAATGAACCATTGTCTGCGACCTCCGAGTGGCAGATGCCACCCTAGTTTTCTTCCAAATTGCTTCTAAATTGTTCCATCTCCCAAATAAAATTAAAGAAATAAGTTGTGATGAGTCATGATAATCACTTTCATCCATTGACACAGACAGCAGGTCGACAGAGCTATGCGAGTTCTGTAACTCTGATGGCATAACGGTGCGAGCACTCAGTGCCTGTAACCTGTTCAACTGCTGTTGATGAAGTTTTTCTTCTAATTTAAACAAAACGAACTGGTATGATTTCGCATTTTTTCTTTGAACATTCACAAATGATTCTGTGGCTCTTACACCATTTAACCCACATCCCGTCAACAAGGACCGAGTGAATAAACAGAATACAATACAGTAAGAAACAGCCATCCCAGCAAAATGTAAATTTTTTCTTCTTAAAATAATATTAGCTGTGTAATATCATCGGAAGAAAAACATTCGATTATTATCATACATTTGATTTGCTTTGTTTAAATGAAAGCAGACGGACACGTAAGGAAACGTGTGTCTGCTGCATCTGTCAGTCTCCTTCAAATGACTCCCCTGATAGTGTGTGATACTTTAAATTAGGACCCATGGGATTTGAAATTGTGTCCATCTATTCTATGTTATCTTTTAAACTGCATATGGCTGCAATTGGGTGCTTTTGACTGGGGTCCCCAAGGACCCCAAACACAGTGGTATTTAAAATGATAATTTTAGAAGCAAAACAGGAAAAGAAAACAATGACATTCAATCATTAGGAACAAATTGATTGACAAAGACATGTGTACATGGTGCATAAACCCCAGTTGGTAGGATGAGGGTTAAATAAATAATTTAGTAAACATTATTTCAAGTGTTTGTCATTGTATCCAGCGTAGCATTACGTTCTTGGAACAGCACAAACCTTTTATATCTTTTCTGTGGACCAAAAACTCATTAAAAAAATGTGGTCAATAAATATAAATGACAAAAGCAATGTTTTTTCTGGCAAAAAGCAATGTGCTTTACGACGCTGTGTAAAGAGTGTGTGGATGACGCATTAAGTTGTTATGTATTACTCATCTAGCGGCTGGCTGGCTGGCTAGTTAGCTGGCTAGCTTGCTAATTCCACCATGCTTTCATGCTACAGTTACAAAACATGAACAGCATCATCATGAACTGCTGGGCTTGGTCTACTTTACTTTAACGATAACTCTTCATAATAGCCGTTACCCTTTCATTTAGCTCATGCTAATCGCTAGCATGCTAACGATTGTTATGATTATGCTTTGTTGGTGATGAAAGCTGCCTTCGTATACGACACCTGGCTCAAGATCAGCCAGGTGCATAATTCAATTGCAATATTTTTAACACCCTACGGAGTATTTAAATACTTTGCAATAGAATGTAAAGATTTGGACCTGAATCCATCAAGAACACTACGAAAAAAAAAGAAAAAAATCAACTCTTTCACTGCTTCTTCATTCTCCTTTTCAGCAAAAGAGCTAAAGTTACAATGCAGCGACTTGCTTGGCATTGCACAACATATACGTGAGGGCAAACATTTGCACACACTGATTTCCTTTAAGTAAACATCCTCTGCTTCAGGCTACTTTGTTGCATACCTAATTTGACTGAAGGTAAATATTTAGATGGACTCCATGGGGAAGCCAACATCGAGCTCTGGTTGACTCTTTTACAGTTGCCACTGTGAAAGCTGTAATATATTTATTCCTTGGTCTCAATTTGGTGTAATTGTTATCATTAAAACAATTTTCTACATTTAACACATAACATTAATCTGCATTGATTTATCAATTGCTTAATAAGAACACTTAGAGTGCAAACCAAGTGTATCGTTTGAAGTCCTTCAATGATTCTTAGGGGCAGACTGATGAAAAGTATTTGATGAAAGTATTTCTCTGAGTTCTGGACAAATGTAATTATGTCAGGGCAATTTTGTCTAAATTACCATACACATAGTTTTTGCCATTTATTCACTACCTATCCCCTCTCAAATCTCTTTTGTTTTTGAGCAGTTATATTTCGCATCCTTTTCACTTGAGCATTTAAGACAAATTGTTCCTAGTTCTTACAATTATCCATGTAACGTTGGATTAATTAAAGTAGGGATTAAATAAAGTGATGATGAAATTTGTTGGCTACGTATTGGTCGATTACATCATCAGCTAGTTTGATTGTAAACCTATTGGGTGATGTTGCACTGTGAATTATGTATTGTGTCCAAAGTGTACACTGCCACCCACCAGAGAAAAAAAAAAACGAGATGGCCATAATCAATATTCTTCTATCAAGATAATTATCACCTGAATCTGCAGCTTCGCTCGACTTTACAGAGTGTTATAGTGAGTTTTAACTCATCGTTTAACTGTCTTATTCTCACCGCTCTCATAATGACGTTTTTGGTTGCGTCCAGGCAGCTTTTTCAGCTCTAAAAACCCACAGTCCACTACCGTATCAGCAGATATACCGTATCAACACATTTAGTGACTAGCTGGTGAACATAGCGCTGCATTAGCCAGATATTTCCCACAGGAGTTGGTAAAAATACAGCTGAAACAGAGGGAATATTCGACTCATCAGGTGGCCACAGACTTGACTCATTAAAATTTTCCTCCATAACATGTTGTCATGGATGTGTAAATAAGCAACTGTTTGTGGCCAGAAAAGTTTCAGGTTTTCATGTTGTGCATGAAACTTTTCCCTCCAAGTTACGTAATGGCTTATATAAGTGAGAATGCTTATAGGTAATGTACAACTCCATCTATTTCCCCCTGTTCATCTTTTGGCTGCTGTGTCTATGGATAGTCACAGACACCACCGAGCTGTCAGTAAACAAAGTAATGTTATTGTTTACTATTCGGTTTGGCTCCCTGACAGCCTGTATGTGCATTCATTATCAGCATTAGTACAGAGCTTCTAGAGCTTCTACTTCCATAAATGATGTATCACTATCTATCCTCTGCTGGGTCAAGGCAGGATATAGAGATTCCTCAGACAGGTCACCAGTCTGGTGGACAAATGGTATGATGCTGCGACAATATTTGTCCACATTCATCCAGAGAATATTGTTCCCTCATGTTTCCTGACACGCACTCTGCTATGAGCTGTGTCCAATAAAAGCAAAATGCACCCAAAAAAAGGGGCAAACAAATAAAAAAATTCAGTCATCAGGGGTAGAACCAGAGGTGGTTTTAATTGAATTTTAAGTAAAAACTTGTTAATTAAGCAAAACCACACTACCCAATGTGACGTAACACATAACTGTAGACATATTTATTCTTTGTGTTGCCATGTTTTTTCTATTAAGCTTAAGCACAAACTGTGCTTTCTGAATACACTGCGCAGTGCAGTTTATTTTATTTCTCATATTCCTGCTTCTTGTAAAGAAAATAAAAAGAGAAATATACCGAGCCTGTCATCACTCATGAAGAAGGCACACCAACAAGACTTTGGCTAGATTGTGTGTATTTACAGCTGTAAGAAGAAATCTAAATACAGTGCAGTAAAGAGAACATTGTTCCTAAAAAAAACATCAAAATTTAAATCTTCGGCATGCTGTCATTTGGAAATAACAACACATACGCCGTGAACTTAAGTGCGGACATATGACAGTAAGGGCAAAGAGGAGTGAAAGAATCTGTCCGGCCCCTGACCAGGAAATGCCAAGTAAGACATGCTCGAATACTTCCTCTGTGGTCTCTTATTTCAGCAGTGGGTGGAAAGAGAAGCCGGGTCTGTGAGGGGAGAGAGCAGCAGCATCTGGAAGGGCCTACAGAGGAGCCAAATGTAAACATGTGTACACTGCATGGTGAAGTCTGGGCTGGGGAACGGTGTACGTTTGCTGTCAGAAGTAAGAAGGGGACATAGAGATGTTGGATTTTCAGCTAATTTCAGTAGTATTAATGGCTTCACCCCACTGGAAATTTTATTGAGATTAATTATAAAGAACTGAAAACAATTCCAGGCTCTCAAATTTGAGGATTTCATATCACTGTAAATTAAATATCTTTGAGTTCTGGGCTTTTGGTCTGACAAAATGAGCATTTTGACAGACGGCACCTTTGGGTCTCACTTAAACTAGTCTATTGTTTTGTTATTTCATAGGTAATTGATTTATTAAAAACAGCATATTTTAGGTTAGTATTATTACTACACATTGTAACCTGTAAATCAGAAGATAAAATAAATGTATTTTATTATTAGTCCGGAGTAGTGTCTGCATATCTTCCTGTCATGCTGCATACATCCCTAGCAAACTCCACCAATCGAACAGTTTGGGCAACCAATATGAAACCAGGGCAGAAGAAAAGTCACATGAGCAAAGCGATATTTCTAGCCAGGCTAACGAACGGTCGATCAATCGGTCCATCACATTGGTCAAGACCGAAATATCTCACTTATACTGGATGGATTGGCAGGAAATACGGTTCTGACATTGTTCCCCGCAGGAAGAAGAATATATATATATATATATATATATATATATATATATATATAAATATATATATATATATTAGCTTTGGTGATCCATTGACGGTTTTCAGTACCATCATCACGTCATTAACATTTAAATGTGTCTTTGACAGATAAAACAGTGTTACCTCGTCCCAAGAATAAAATTTCATCCATGAGTCATACATAGCAAAAGCAAATAACACCTCATCATCACCCATCATGGGACGTATCAAATGAGATTTGTTAAAAAAAAAATTAAAAATCAGATTTCACACTGTTTACGTTCAAATATGGTGATTAGCTTTGCTAGGTCAAAAGATTTTAAGTGATGCAGACTTCATCAGGTTGCAACATATGATGCAACGGTTCATACACCTGGGATTATTTTTGAGATATTCAGTGCACAGTGGAGGAACCTATTCATCTGAAAAACACTTAGGCAGCTTAGGCAGTCAGGCATCCAGCAGTGTCACGACACCACACAAAAAAAAAAGGGCAAATATAGTTAACTCTTCAGCTCACCAGTACACTAAATTCCACACATCCGTAAGAGCAACTTTGAAGGTGGATATATACTGTATGTAATTTCAAGAGAGACTTCTGCCTGCTGTGCATACCAGCAGTTGGAGTCTGTCACCTGCTCAGTGCGGCATGCAAACCGAGACAATGAACAAATGAGACAAAGCTGGTGAAATCACTTCGCTGTTGGAAACGTATCTAATTCAAAGAAGACAGACAGTTGTCGCTTTTGTTTCAGATGAGGGGACACAAAAAAAAAGCAATTCTTTGAGCAAATAGCAAATCCATATAATTGGTTAATGTATGTTCAATAGCAACTTGAGTAAGTCCGAAAATCAATTTGAAACTATAAAAGTGAGGCAGGTCACGGATCAAGATCTATTTTATTGACATTATTTTGGAAAGAAACTGTCACAACATGCCGCTAGTATTCACTTGTTGTAATCTAATGGAGGTGCCCATTAAGGTGCATTAATGACAAACCCAATATACAAATGGAACAAGTGCTACAGGCCATGTTTGAGCTGCATTGTGAAAGGAAATTAAAGTCCAGCCGTCTGTCCGTCCAGGGGCATAACCTGTAATTTGCGGCAGATTGTTTGGAGACATATAATTTCGGCTCCAGGCATGCTCTTTGTTGATCCACAAGCGAGACACAGAGACAGAGAGAGAGTAAAGAGGTAATCCACTTTCAACCGCTGAGATCAAGGTATGCTCACACATTTTCCAGAGGTCACACAATATGGTGGATCAATGGAGGATCGATAAGCCAGGGAGTAAATCATGGCAGAGTGGTGCTTGACTCAGCAGAGTCGCAGATCTGAAATAATCGTATGAGACAGCCTCTGGGAGAAGGGATTACTGCTTGATTCCTTTTTATCAGCTTTCACATCTCACTGTGCAGAGCCACAAAGGGCAAGCATAGCTGGTGATCATAACCAGGATAATGAAGAGAAAATTGGGCATATAATCACCGGCGCTCATTTGCATGAATCTGATATCAAAGGAGAGGAAAATAATAATAATAATAATAATAATAATAATAATAATAATAATAATAATAATAATAATAATAATAAAAGCCATTAAGGTAACTAGGCTGCTGTGAGTGGCTAATTGGATTTGAAACAAAAGAAAGTCAGTTTAAAAGGATAAACCCTCCTTTTAATATAATTATTGGTGTTGTTATTATTATTTGGAGGCGTAGAAGGATATGTAGAAGCAGTAGGAGTAGTAGTAGCAGGAGTAGTTGTCGTAGCAATAGTAGTAGAAGTAATGGTGGTAGTTTCATTGTAGACAAAGAGATAGTAAACTAGATAATGCTCCCATTTCCATATTTCTAATTACCACAAAGTGACGTTTGGAGCCGAGAACTTTTCTTCAGACCTTCAGACTTGAAGCTAAAACAGCACTCGGTGGTTATTAAATATATGTTCATGAGAGCATCATTATTATTATTATATAGTGTGCAGACTCTTTTTTCGTCTTTCCCACGTTTTTCTCTCGAGCACCTAGTATTTATCGTCTAGCTGGGTGTGCTTTTGTATGGTTTTTGCAGTAAAAGTAAGACAGTAGTACCCTTAGTAGTAGAATAATTAGCAGAATAAGCAGTGGTTGTAATAATGTCCAGAATAAGTGGCCATAGGAGACGTAGAGATAGTGGTATTAGTAGTAGAAGTAGAAGTAGCAGGAGTAATACTGGCAGTATCAAAGGTACATGGTTGTAATAGTGGCAGTAGTAGATGTAGTGGTGTAGAAGCAGTACCAAAGATATGTAGTAGTGGAACAAGTAGTTTTATCAGTGGTAGTAGTAGTAGTTGTAGCAGTGAAAAGATCTAGTGGTGGCAGTAGCCATAGTAGCAGTATTAATAGTGGTAGTAATGGTAGTAAAAATTGTAGTGGTGGAAGAAGGATTGGTAGAAGTAGAAAAAAAACTAATTGTGATAGTAGCAGCAGCAGAGGCAGCAGAAGAAGTAGTTGTAGTGGTAACTGTTGCTGTGGGTTGTACTAGTACTAGTAGAAGATTAAGCAGTTTTAGGGTGGTAGTAGCAGAAACATAAGCAGTAGTATTAGAAGTATATTGACATGTATTAGTATGCAATATTTAAACTATATATGTGTGCAGTCAGTTTCAAAACTGTGTTAATTAACTTGCTATATTTATAGTGACGTGATTTTGTTATTGTGACATTCACTAGTGTGATCTGTGTGTTAGTGTTCTAGTTATGCAGGTCCTGTATCACTGAATGCATTTGAATGAGCGCACACACACACACACACACACACACACACATACACACACACAAACACACTAGCACGTGTTTAGACAGACATACTGTAACTGTAACTCGACTGAGAGAAAAATAAGTCACATTGTTGGCTGAGATGTCGGGCCTCCACTGATGGAGCTCTTAATTTAGTGCCTTTATCTTCGGTGCCAGCAGAGTACTGAAACACCGGAGGATACTGGAATACTGGACGGGGACCAGGCCTGTGCAGAATTCCTGCAAAAATGCATGAATAGAACAATTTATGAGAGTATTTTCCAACTCCAATGGATGGAAAACTGCCCCACCAAACCCCCCAAAAAGAAATCCTGCTGACTGTTGCTAGGTGGCTCCCTCTCTTTTAAACTGACGGACACAGAAATAGCGCTCTTCCGACTGCGGTTATCCGGCACTCGTGTTTCCATCACACATGTAATTCAATCAGCCCGTCATATGCGCTAATACCCAACACATGAGGAGCACCAGTATAATCATAGCCATCACTCAACGCTCCACAACAATAGCTCATGCTCGTCTGGAGCGCACAGCTGTTATGCTACCTAGCGGTAGTTCCATTCAGAGGGGGAAGAGATCGCAGACAAAGTTGGACAATTAAACATAATCTGCATTCAAATCAAACTGAAAGCTAAGGTGTTTTAGAGTCATTTCGCATGCACTTTCTCTGCAACCTCGGCTGGACAGTCTGGGAATGCTGTGAGACCAAATATATCCAGAAGATATCCGATTTATTTGCGGCTTTAATGTAGGAATGTCTTATCTGTCTTGAGCTTGGAATGCCATAAATCTTGCTCCTCCGGGCACATGGCAGGACACCAAGTTAACGTAATCTGTAACTGGTGATGTCATGCCTCACTATTAGGGAGTCATCTCCATGTTAGCAGACGAAACACTGAAAGCAAAGCTTATCATGTAAATTCAGTCATATTGAAAAAAATGGAAGGTTAAGAGGTGTGTTGATGGCTGGTGCGTGTCTGAGTTATGCAACTGTGATATACATCTGCTCTGATACAGTATGTGTGTGTTCTCTTGAAGGGAACACATCAAACACACTGTTGAAGGTTTGAGTGCTGGTGGTACGTAAAGACATACAGCCCAGTGCATCTAAGAGATTTGGCCCGCATGCTGCGACTTCAGCCCATAATTCACGTGGTATTTCTTCTAAACACGCTCCTTTCATCAGACATCTCCTCAGTGTCGTTCCACATCAAGCAGATACTTGAGACTAAATAATTTCGCCTTCAAATGCCTCTCGAACACGCCTGCATGCGCAGACAGGTCTGTGTTTATGTTGGCTTTGATGCAAGGAAACACATGGACGATATTCTTAAGAGTCTGACTCCAGCCAAATCACAAATAAAATGTCAAAATAAATATCTCCAGCCAAGCAGATCATGACTGGGGGTGAATGGACATGTTGCGATGCTCAAAGCTTTGAAATTGGACATTTGAAAAGACATAAACTGCATAATAAACATGCCTCAATGACTTTACTTAAGTAAAAAGTAATGAAAACTGAAAACGGATAAAATGTTGCTCTTTGTTTTGATTTTTGAACAGATCTTTCAAGAAAATGAAAAGCACACAACCGTGTCAAAGTTTCTAACACTGGAGGTTCAACACACTGAGCACCATCCACGTCTCATTCCATCAGTGTTGCTTTTGTTGCCTTATTTCACCACAAACTGGGGCATTGAAAAAAACCTAAATGATTGAAAAAATACTTTCTGTATGACTTTGATGCACAATCCATTACTGTAGGTGAATACAGTCATGGCACAGTTTTTTAACACTAACACGATCCACTCTGCAAACATACAACAATATCTGATGGCATGAACGTTCGCAAGTCATAAGCATGATAATCTTTCCTTTATCTACCATCCATCCCATGACGTGCAAAAAGACCCCAAGTCTCCTCTTTCACCTGTGTCTCTAAAAAGCTGGATTTTGACTCTGCCGTTAATGTCCATATCAATGCTAAAATGTAAGAGCTATGTTATGTTTTAAGAAGTTTAATAAAGATAAAACAAAATGTTTTGTGTAAGCTTTCAACAAACTCCTCACGCCATATGGGGGTGAGATGACCGTAGAAATTCTTGGTTGACTAACACACAATTTTGTCGACAAAAAATTATAAGATTTAGTTTAAAAATCGGTAAAACTAAGTCTCTGCACAAAGAATCACACAAAAGCACCACTTTAGATCTGGTGTTTACCAGAGAAGTGCTCATAAGTTTTGTGGAAATAAGTAATTCAGCATGAAGCAAAAAAGCAAAAAAAAAAGAATAGACTAAAGAAATCTTAGTTGTGCATTGAAAATATTAGCACTGTTGGTTTAATTTATGTTTCAATATCTTGAGTGAAAGAATTTGGCTGCCTCCATATTTTTTTTGGGGCAGGGCAGTTGCATTTCATTAAGCGCAATTAAGCGAATATATCAAACATTTCAGAAAAATCTATATTTTCTCAAATGCAGTTACGACCTGGATATTGAAATGAGAATCCTATTTACAGGTCAGAAGTATGAGGTCATGTGAACGTGCTTTCTCTTTTATCTTTATGTCTGTAGAGAAAGAGAACAGAAGCCAACACAATGCTGGTGCTGGGATCTAATCATAACTCCTTGTCATCCCTTTAGCTCATAATTATCAAACCATTATTGCATTCTGTCTAAGTCCCTGATGCAAATTAAAGAGCACTGTGATAATTGCTGCAATTTTTTTGTGTGCTTTGGTTTACTAACACACAATCCAAAAAAAACTTTCTTATCGTTCTCATAGGTGAATACAACATTGTGTTGCTTTTTGCCTCCATTTACTGAAAGGCACACAGTGGCCTTTAAGGAAATGACTTTGTGATTAGAAAACACAGAAAACGCATTGTCCTCAGTTTTGACAAAAAGATAGAAAAGAAATAACTTTTTTCTATTTTTCTCAGCTTCAGTTTTTGTTGTGTTTATACAGAGGAACTACGAGAGCGTGAAAATACAGCGATGACGGCATTGAAGTGGTTAGATGCGTTCAATGTTTCTTTGTGTTGTGGTGACGCAACATTGAAAGCTCAATTGTCCTGACAGATGCATCAAGAAGCAGAGAGATGAGATTGTGGGCTTGTGGAAATGAAAGCTGCCAACAATAGACTTCAATCAAAGGCCTAAGTTTTCTCACATGAGGTGTGTGTGATAATTTAGCAAAGGAGTCGTGACTGAAAAAGCTTGTTCTTCTGTCTGATGTGGAGTGTTTCACAAGCTCCTGGGTCAGGAGGTTATCTTCAATCTCATTCCACGCTTGCCTTTTCTGTCTGAACAACACAGAGGGCTGAACCAGAAGAAGCTAAGGAGTAGGCTTGCCTCTGTCAACCCGACAATTTCTATGACACATGTGCATCTGAAAATTCCATCTAATTTTCTCAACTGCAAACATCCAGTGGAGGCTCACCTTGGCTCACCTCCCAATGGCTCTGCTCTACCGCAGTAGCGACACAGTTTCAAAGGCAGTGAATGAAAACAAATGGTGATAGGCAGACACACAATGCTCTGGAAGAAGAAGTCTGCAGGGATTGTTGCGTATCATCATCAACTGTTTTGACCTCAGAGCGCCCTTAAGCAACTTCCAGCCCATTGTTTTGGTTTTACGGGCTGCAACTTTATGGTTTTGACTCTCTTGCTGCTCTTAACAACGCCAATGTCAGATGTAGCTGCAACCAATTAGCGCTAAATCTAGCGACCAGTTGTTGAACAAAATAAAGCATTTAGCTAGTAAAGAGTTAGTGATTTTTCTCGGAAGTTGGTGGAAAAAGAGCTCTAAAGAAAGGGAAGATCTGGCACACATTTAACAGGTGGCCATAAACTCCAAAATTATATTTGCTTTTTTCTTTTTTGCACTGCCCCCAAGTGGACAAAATATTAATTGATGCAGGTTTAAGTGACAAAATAAAACAATTTCTATGGTCTAGCTACACTCTATGCATTAGCCAATATCTATACTCTGCCAACGATTAGAGTTAGAGACGGAAATATAAAAGGATTCACAGTCGCTCATCAGATTCATTAATGGGTTCACATTCAGGTTCATATGCTCATGCACAACTGTTTGAAACGTCTCCAAGCAAAAGGACCAAGCTACAAACTTACAGCCACCTCTCAAGGCCACACAGGCGTGAATGTCTGATGCTTAAAAGATGCAGTAGACTTCAGATGGAATATTTATTCTATGTATGTCTTATGTGAGGATGCACGAGCAAGCTTAGGTCAGATGTTAAGCACTTTCTGAAGAGGAATAAATACATGCAAACCCATAAGACTTTGCATTCTGTCTGACACTGTGCCAAAGATGAGAAAAGCATATTTCCTCCCAGCTACGATCCCCTTTCCATCAGATATAAGTTTCAAGTATGCATTGACTTACCAGTCCGTCACAATTGCTGATAGCCACAGAGGCCTCCGGCATGTCGCTCACGTCTCCAGTGAAAACACAGTCCCCTTGGATACGTTCCTTGGCCTTTTCCACAAAGTCCTCCTGCCATTCCACAAAAGCCCCCGGGGCCACCAGCCTCCTGTTGGCCCTCAGGCGGAGGTGCAGTTCTTTCCCAAACACAGTGACGTTGAAAAACAAGTGCTGCTGCACCGTGGCGGGGGTGACCGGGGGCATCTCGGGGGCACCGCGGGCCACCCTTCTTCTGCTGCCAAAGGCCGAGGCGGCATCAGCATCAGCAGCTTCAGCACCTTTACTTCCGCTTCCAGAAGAGACCACGTGAGAAATGTACCTGCCACGGGAGTCTGTGCTGAATGGCACGATAAGACCATATTCACTTAACTTTCCAGAGAGTTTTTCTGATGGGACAGATAGTGTCAAGTGAGAATCACATTCACAGACCTATGGCAAGTTCTTATGGAAAAAGACTATAAAGCAAAGTAAGCTGAGTAACTAATAATATAGGAGAGAATTGAAGCTTATTTTATTCTTATTCTTAAATAAAGCATATAAAGGCAGCTCAGAATGAATGTTGGTATTATGAGTAAAAAATCTGTAGACATAAAGGAACTTCCAACAGTTGAACACTTTGACTACATCCAGAACAGTATGTCAATATTTAGGCCATCATTTTTTTTTTTTTTATCATGATTCCTCGACAGTTAGACTTTAGAGTGCATTTCTATACACAGTGCAAAAAAAAAAAAACAGTAAGTGGAGAACTCACCATGTGATTCTTCTGCAGCGAAAATTTGATCCAAAAATAGTTGACTGAGTGAAAAGCACATCAACAAATACATACAATCCATAGCGAGGGCTTTAGTGTGAGAGCTGCCACTTCAGCGTTTCAGAGTTTTCCTTTTCTGTTGCAAACTTTGAGCAGAGTCCTTTCTCCTGAAAGAAAAGAAAAGAAAAAAAAAAGCCCGAATTGCAGGAGAAAAGTCCTCAGAGTTGAGCTCCAGCGAAGCAGCCGGGCATTTCTGAGCGTTTCCCTCTAGACGCCAAACTGACGGGTATTCACAAGTTGTTTCCAATCTTTTGGTCTGTGCTGAACTGCATAGACCAAGACTGCCCCATCCATTTAGGGAGCCAAGGGGGGGTATGTGGGGTGCTGATGACGACAACTCCACGGTAAAAAAAAAAAAAAACCGGGACGGTTTGAAGAGGTAGTCCAACTTTTTCTCTCTCCCTCTTTCTCTTTCTCTCTCTCTCTTTTTCAGTCCCTTTCCTTCCTCAGATTACTTCTTTTTTTTTTTTTTTTTTTTTTAAAAGGCAGGAAAGCGAGTTAACGCACGCCTACGCTGAGGGAAAAAAAAAAAGTCGGAAGAGTTAAGATAAAGTGTGCAGAGACAGAGTGTCCCGGTGGTGAAACATCTGCCGGCCAGTCGTGCACCATTACGCACCAATGGTTCGGCTGCGGGACTCTCGACTGCTCAACTTGAAGCCGCTAGAAGCCAACAGTGGGAGCGCCTTCTCCCCACTAGACAGCCACATATTTAGCCAAGAGACTTCTTTTTTTTTTTTTGTTTAAACCATCAAAAAGAAACTGAAGACATTATATCATCATGTCCACCTCCACAGTTAATATTCAGTCTTCTTCCTTCTTCTTAAAGAGGGCAACATATCAGCCAGATACATGGTAATAACTCAAATATGTTTACATTAGTCCAGAAAGAGGGCAAGATATCAGCCAGATACATGGTAATAACTCAAATATGTTTACATTAGTCCAGAAAGAGGGCAAAATATCAGCCAGATACATGGTAATAACTCAAATATGTTTACATTAGTCCACAAAGAGGGCAAAATATCAGCCAGATACATGGTAATAACTCAAATATGTTTACATTAGTCCAGAAAGAGGGCAAAATATCAGCCAGATACATGGTAATAACTCAAATATGTTTACATTAGTCCACAAAGAGTGAGTGATAACATGGTAATAAATCAGGGATGGCAGAGGTCAAAACTTTCCAATGCAACGTGCTTGAAGAAAATGACTTGTTTAGAGAGAAATCCACTTAATTATGATAATTATGATGAGGCAGAAGACACATATTGCAGTTCACAGAAATGCACCCATGACAACATTCAACAATCATAAAACGTCAAAGAAATATAAAATACAAAACTTACATTAACATTTTTAAAGTATAGAACAAAGACAATAAAAAGAAGATCAAACCATAAGCAGAGACACTTCTACCTCCAAGGATGACAGTAAGAGATGAAAGGATAAATTCACATTTTTCTCCAATTTATCTTACATTTATGCTCATGAGGCCATATATGCAACAGTTTCTGTTGGCTGTAATTGTTCCTTGTGTATATTTTGTGCAAATGTACATCATAAAAATTCAATCAAAGCTAATATTGTGAGGCTTCGGCATTTGGAGGTAGATAATACATCTTTCAAAGTTACAATATTTTGTTAGTACAAACTTCCCTCTTTGTGTCACTTACTTGTAAGACGAGAATTTCCCACTAAAAAAGACATGAACTTGACCATTTCTTACAGTGAACTTGTTTTGTTTTCATCTTTAGAGGAACACTTACAGTGCCAAAACATTGTGTCATTACTTTTTTAAGAAATACTTGAAAGAATGTGCACCCTCCTAGCTACTTAAAGCCAAATAAAGTGCATTTCAACATAGTGCCATATCATCATAAAATCAGATACTCATTTTCCATGTCTATCGAAAAACAATTCTAGTACCAACAAGGCATGCATTGCAAGATCAGATTTAATGACCTCATGCAGTTTGCATCCCGATTTTTTAATAATCTGGGCTAATCCTGCAGATGTCACTGTGAGCAAATATTCCACTTGCAGAAAGGGAACAAATCCAACTCCATCATTAGAGGCTTAGAAGGTGTGAAAACTCCACAGTAGATTTCATGAGTGGAATGACAGCCTGTAAAAACTTTGGATGACTACTCAAGCAACCAGGCCTTCTTTTTTTAGTTTTGTTTATGGCCCTGGCTCACTCTACTGGAGTGCAGACTTTGTCAGACATGACCACGCAGAGACTGAACTAACAACTCTAGAATCCTTCTCAGAGGAAGAGGAGGGGGTTGGGTTGAAATTAGTTTTGACTTTCAGGTACTTTTTTTTTTTTTTTTTTTTTTTTTTTTTTTTTTTCAGGAAAAAGGTGTCTGCACTGGACATTCTTTTCCCTCAACAGTTCCTCGACTGAGTCTGGTCTCTGTTGGTCTGCCCGACCTCCCCCATGCAGAGCCTGTACACTCACTCTGTGGCTAATTACCTCCATGCTCTCAGGATAGTCAATGTAGAGCAGGTGTGGGTGTTTTTATGCAGTCGTCCCCCCAGGGCGGCAATGAGAGAATTGGATGGTGATCCAGAGTTGTACATTAATAAGCTATGGAAACTAACCGCAGCATTAAGAGATGGAAACCATTAACTGCCTTGTGAGAAGTTTTATGCTCTTTTTCCATCCATACTGCTGGAGTGTTCTTTGTTGTTTTTTGTTTCTTTTGCGTCTAAAAGCCAGGATGACATTCCACAATATAGCATAGTATTCAATTAAACGCCGCAGTCTGTGGTTAAGTCCACACACCAAACCAATTTTCTACTACAGTGCTCTCATTAGAACTCTCTGTCCCTCACAACAGGAGTGTAAGAGCAAAACTTCAAAAGGCTCTTGTCTCAAATAGAAATAGTAAGCCAGGTTTATCAATCCTTTAGAAAAACGATTAATTCGTTTCACACTTATACTTTACAGAGACATGCTTTAAACACTTACACTTTCTGCAGAAGGCCTTTAAATGTACTTAAAGTCTGAATCAGACAGACACATTGTAATCTGCTGAACAGAACTTTGTCCGGTCTTTGAGAGCAGAGCTGTAAAGAATCAAGGTTCTTCCACTGTGTTTCCAGCAGTGGGGAGAAGTTACAGTACAGTGTGTGGAGATGTGGATGCCTCAGTGTGCTGTAATGTGGTCTAGCCATGCCAGCGTGCTGAGAAAATATGTGACATTTCATCTCTCGAGATGCAGGGAGATGCAAAGCAGCTGCTAGTCTGCCCGGCAGCTTGAGGGAAGACTTGGGTGTCTGCGTTTGCCAAGTTACAAACCAGCAACTTGAAGAGGTTGTAATTTTGTTCCTCTGCCCCATGTGGACGGAGTCTTTTTTATACTCCAATATGTGTCACTATGTTTGTGTCAAAGGTTTTACCTTTATTTAATCCACCATAGAGGTTCATATTTTATGTCAACTGTTTTCAATAAAATTTGGTGGTCACTGTTAAAAAATAAATACATGTTTTGTGGAAAAGGTTTGGTTTCGTGTTAAGGGAAAGATTATGGTATGTATGAGTATGTAGCCTACTTTGTCAAGGTCAGGGGACTTTAGACAATGGTTGCAATAATGAACACTTTGCTAAGGTTAGGGAATGATTGTGGTCATGTCTTTTTTTTTCTTGCTTTGCGATAGGAAAGAAACAGCTGTCTCCTCTGTTAAAGTCAAATGTTTTGTTGACCCAGTCATCCACTCTTAACTAATTTAAACTTATGTCATGGCTATAAAATCACAGACAGCACTATCTTGGCAGGAAAGTTAAGAAGCATATTTCCCAGAGTTTCAAACGATTTCTTTAACACTTGGAGGACCAACCACCAAATAATTGGATTGCATACTGCCCCATTGAGGAATAGACTTTGTTTGTACCTTTTGTCTTCTCTTAGATAACGTAGCTTTGCTCTGGCCCGCACCAGGAAGTACAGAAACGAGCTAACGATAACTGTTGCTTTTTTCTTGTGTTGATTTCTCATCGAATCTCCCCCAAAAATATGTTTATGGATACAAAATAACATACGTTCGTTTCTTACCTTATACACTTTAAAGCTTTATTGTTTGTCTGCAACATGACATAAACAAACTTTACGATGCCAATCGCGTTAACATGCCTATACGGTTTTAATGTGCATCATGCTAATCGCTAGCTAACACTAATCGCTAATGTCTGCTCAAGTTAAACGCTTGACTGTTGTTGACATATATATCGTGTGTGACTCTTGAGATTTTTGGTAAATTGATTATTTAATTGAAAATGTGTTCAAGAATTGACAACACTTAAACAAATAAAACCTAAGGCAAATCATACATTGTAACCTTGTGGCTCTGTCTTGTAGATGTAGGTAGTTTCTAGATTCTTCACTTTGCAACCAGCACTCACCGTCCAATTAGTAGCTGTTATGGAAACGTTCAATCATTTCATACAATCTTTCACAGTTATCATTTCTAGCTGTCACTAACTAGATATTTGGTGCGACATGTTTGGGCCAAGGACCAATTATTGTGGTTTTGGTGTAGAGCAACAGCATTACCACCATGTGTTCATTTATTTTTAGAACAATACTTTCTGCCTCCTCTTATGTCCCTGATACCTTGGTTCAATACAGACGGGTTAGTAAAAAGATTGTCTTCGATTAAAACACTTTTTAGATCATTTTCAACAAGGCACAATTAAACAAATGTGTGATTCGGGGGTTCATAGAAAATGACTTGCCGGTTTCTATAATTGGTTACCCAGTTCATGTAGGTCTGATTTCTTTGACATAATCTGCCATAACTCCATTACTCTTGAAAGCAATTGCAACTTAATTTAGATTTTTTAAGACATCTCTACAACTTTTGATGGCTAACACAAGATTGTGATGCATGATTATCTTAAATTGACATAACTCAAGTCTCAATTCTGTCAGAGCAAGTTCAAGTTAAGTCTTTCTAAAGTATCATGTCCTTGAGGTCTGAATCCTGACTATTAAAACAATGCATTTACACCCGTCATTAACAATGTTGTTCCCATAGTTAAGACCAAGGGCCTTACATTAGTCGAATGCAAGTAAGACTGTTTCACAAAAATAAACAAACTTATTTTGAGCCCAAAAGGTCAACCACTTGACCCTCAAGCTAACTTAGAACTGAGAGCAATGTTTCCATGGTAACAATCAGTGACACCTGCTGACCGGTGTCACAAGATGACATGACCAATAACTTGTGGAGTGCTAACAGTGTTATTTAGCGAGCCATAAGAAAGGGAAGAAGCTTTAAAGACCGGAGCAACACCTTGGAAATATCCAGTTGTGAGGAGATTGTTGGAAAGTATCCGGAGTCTGACTGATGGGTTAGCAAAACCACTGAGCCATGCTAAATCTCAGCGCTGCTACACGTCTGAACTAATCATATGTCACTTGGAGGTGTTTTGATTTGTTACCCTGTAAAAAATGTCCTTATAGGTGTTATTCCAGAAGGCAAACATTTTCTCTGAGTGTCAGCCATATTTTTTGTGTGAAAAAATCTTGATTTATCCAGAATGAACTGCAAATTAGTCATATTTAAGCATTATCAAGATTAAGTCAGTTTTGTACTGACCAAGTCTGACTTGGTTTGATATAAGTCATAGCCAAGGCTTACCTCTCCGAAACCAACCACAGGTCCTTTCCATGTTAGCTAAATATTCAAGTTATGTAATCATGCAGAGCTGCTTTTCAGGATTAAGCTAGTCTCAAAGTCTCAAGTCAAGTCAAAAGTTTTGGGAGACACTTCTCAAATAAATTGAGCCTCAGAGAAGTCATGTCGCCAAGTCTACAGCTCTGGTCTGACCCGCTCTTGTGCACGGTCTTATATTTCCAGACAGGATATTCTCTAAAAAAATAATGGTCTTCATTAGCAGGCATCAGCATGATTGTCATTCACAAATCCCTACTCACATTCAAATTTAAAGTTTCTAACCAGTGATAAAATATCACATTTATATTGATGTTCAGCCTTATTAGAGGCATTTTTTCTTTTATGACACTGTCATCAGTGGCTCCACTTCGGGACTTATCTATTATGTAGCTTTAATCCAGCTCACACAAAAAGTTACACTTTGAAATAGAGTCTCTAAATAGCAGAAATAGAAATACTTGTTAGCTATATTTTGAATGGAGAAGGGTAAAAAAACAAACATTTAAGAGCTCTCTATCGATTCAATCAGTATTTTATATCCTGCCAGCTGAGACTTTTCATTACCTTGCTCAGTGAGGTGTGTAATACCTAGACTATCAGAGATTGGGCATTATTGCTCGAGGTAAATGAAGTACTTATCGTGTATTTGCCAAAGCAGATTCAACATCCTTTCAAAATATTTTTTCCCATCTTGCTATTATTGATGAAATCCTGAAGAGCCCCCTTGAGTCTCTAAGGTGTTTGATTGTTCTTGTGTGGATAAAGGCGGCATTACAAAGAGGACGGCAGTACAAACATGCACCCCCTCTCACCGACACCATGCCTCCTCTCCTCAGCAGCTCTCTCATCTGCAGAGGGAAGCTTTTCACATGAAGTTCATTACATCCCCTCTCTCTTGCTCACCTCTCAATGCCGCTCTTTGTCCGCTGTAATCTTGGGATCCTTCAGAACCGCTAGCTTGAGTTTCACATTGGGGAGTATCTCAATGAGTCTGGAAAGGATTTCAAAGGCGAGGGGCCGCTATATCATCCAAGCATGGTCCTCATGTCCTGGGCTTATCGTGACCCGGAGTCAAGTTGGCCACATGCTGCAACTGAATAGCCCCTCTCCATATCCGAGTGTTGTTTTAACCATTTGTCTCTGTTGGTAGAGTTAGGACAAACAAGACACTGTGTATAAAAGTGTGTGTTTGCGTTGCTGTGCATTTATCGAATATATCTCCCGGAGACTGCCAGACCCCCTAACGAAGAGGTATAAAGAAACCCATAAACTGAGCTGATGTGGAAAGGAAACAAGTGTAACTATAAAAGAAGTGCTTCAATCCAAATCACTTGGTTTCCATTTACAATAATCCAGGATAGGCCGTGGTGTGATAAAATCCTAACAACTTCCGTACTCCCAAAGATAAACCCACTATGCACTTACAAGACGGGAAGTGATCTGGGATATCAGTCTTTCAAAGCAGGCCAGCAAAGCCAAGTGAGCTTCACTGATGTGCCGGCCGGTGGCTTTTAATCCCCACACAGCCGTCCTTTCTTGTGAGACTGACTATATCTATATTTTTTTTAATTAAGACCTTACCTGTCCACATCAAAAGGCAACTCAGATTAGTCTTTTGGTCTGCCTAAGCTCTTTATTACTGTATATGGAATATGTTAAGATTTCAACCAAACAATGAATCATCTGTTTTGTGTAAAAGTGTGCCGCTCGATGCTCATAACCTGCTCTGCTCTCTCCGAGGTTGGCACTGACATAAGACGAAGAGGCCGTCCGGATATACGAGCGGCTTCTTAGCGGTGCGTATCTAGAGCAAATGATGATGCCGAGATAAGGAAGAAAAGGACAGGAAGGACAGGAGAGAGGAGACAATTATTTGGCTCCGCTGCTGAATCGGAAACTTCAATGAAACGATGCACAGCGGACAGTTGTGTGCAAACTATCCATGGTCAGAAAATCCTCCGACCCTTTCCTTTTCTCCGTGGCAAAGCCAACAATAAAATTATACCAAAAGCAGACAGAGGCTGTTGAATCTATTTTAATCATTTATTTTAGCCCCCCCCCCCCAAAGGAAACAAATGGCACAAACAGTGAATAAAAGATAATGCATTTCATCTATAGAGTGCCTGTTTGAAAAAAAACCAACATGAAATTAAGAGCAGAGCTTCGAGGTTAGGGTATTATTACAATAAGCACATGTTCTTTCTTGTGTTAGTCACATGAAGATGATTTTGTCATATTCTCTCAAACATACAAAAGCTCTTTCAATTTCCATTTCATTATCAATATTTTTCAATTTGTCTGAATCAATTATGTATTGTGCAAATGTTTTGATACATTGACAGAAAATAAAAAAATGGGACACATCTGGAGGAAAGATTTTTAATTTCTTTTCTGGCTTATCTTTCTGGTTTTAAGGCAGGATTCGTGGTTTTTAAAGCACACTTTGAACTACAAGCTACTTTAACTAAAAACATATTAGCAAATTAAAGAGTAACAAAATGATCACACAAAAAAAGTGTTTGGACATTTGAAGAAATACTGTACAGTTTATGGCATGCTGAACAAGAATTGGCACGTGGTGAACAAAATCAATGGTCTAATTGTCGCCCCGAATGGCTGACAATGCAAATTTTTGTGATGTGAAATTAGTCATTCATGCAGCTTTGGCCTCATTCCAACGATGCCACCAACGTGAGCTGCATTTTTATTAAAGGGTATATTTATCAAGTGACATCACCTGCATTACTATGAATCTCGAACTGTCGGCGGTCGAGTTGCATTGTGGATAATGTAGGCACCAGGTTTTGACATGGAAGAATAATGCAAGAAAAAAAAAAAATACAAAATCTCTGGTTCGTTAGGAAGTGATGTTAGCATTTCATGGGACTATCATAAAAAAGTATATGTTTGCCATTTTTAAGCAACATTGCTCCAATGTTTACAAACGCGAACACAAAGACACATTTACAGCTTTAAGTAAAATCAAACAAAAAATTCCTGACATGCTGTACTGTTAGTACCTTTATCATGACGCGTGTAAATACATGTAAAAAGAAACAGATGGACACAATACTGGTGTTATGCTGTTGCTAAAGAAAGTCTGACTGACAGCATCTTGTGCTAAATGCCTCTCAACAACATCCCCTCTAATTGGCTTTAGAAAACTAAAAGAGCATTTAAATAACAACAGCTTTTATATGTACACAGTGGAAAAAATGGAAAACATCAAGTCGAACAAATGCACAGCCACTGATGACAGCTGTGCTAAGAAGAAAAAGACAGGGCTCAAGAAAAATATCAGGTCACTCAACAGCAAACAGTTGTGACATGCAACCAAAATGGTTGTCTAACAACACAGTGGAATTTGCTTCTCTCCTTAATAACAGCATTTAACTCAACTTGTTCCAACAGAAGTTTAAAAAGGCTGTCTCATCTTTAAATGTGAGAAATCAAAAGAAAAAGGTAACATAAATATTAGTACATTGAAATTATATGGTCTACCATTCATTAAAAAAAGGCAAAGGCACAAATATCAACTTCTAATATAGGAGCAACATTCTGCTAACACTCAACGTTAAAAGACCTAAAAGAAGTTAAACAATAGATGAAGTGAAGATAAACATAATACAGGGGTAAATATAGAAGGCATAATCATGTTAATGTAAATGTCTTTTATTCTGAAAAGCACAGTACTTTATTTGACGCGTTCACAGTGATCCTCTCTCAGATGAACTCCCCGCGGAAAGGAAGTGACTGAATGTTCTGCTGTTGCCAGCGGCAGCGCAGCCGGGCCAGCAGCGAGTCCCTCGGGTTCTCGAACTCGGAGAAGCCCAGCTGGTTGAGGATGTCATAAACTCCGGCTTTGGCAGCGACCTACCACAGAAACACAAAAAAATGTTAATGAACAGACAACACAGCCAGCTAAGCTTTTTTTATTCTGATGAGTCCGTCATGACCACACAAATGCTTTGAGTATCAGCTGTGCAGCGGCTACATCGAAACGAAAGGGAATCTGCCATGGGTTTGGAAACAACATGGAATGGTAGAAGAAGTATCGAGGACCTTCACCAACAACACAATCTAAATCATCCATTAGAAGCCAATTTTTTACTCAAAATGGGAAATCAACTGATTTTGCAAATCAAGTTCAGTAAAAAAAAAAAAAAGAGCTAAAAGCAAGTTTTCCAGAGTCTCAAAAACAATAACCCTGATCATGTCATAATGATATCATCAGGGTTATCTCAGGAAGAAACAAAAAGTTCATCCAGACATTACATTACATTACAGTCATTTAGCAGACGCTTTTATCCAAAGCGACTTACAATAAGTAGTTACAATAAGACATCAAACCAGGAGGCTCAAATTAATATATCAAATGAATATATTTCATTATTGTTTAATAAGTGAAAATAAGTTTGTTGACCTGATGAAGAGTGTGCAAAAACATAATAGCACAATACGATAATCATGAGTGTACATGACACTGAAACCCACTTGTTCCGGAAGGTCAGCCCTGTTCCTTGCGTGGTGGCGGTGTTTGTGTGAATGCATGAATGGGTGGATGAAAGGCAACTACTGTATATTAAAACAGTCTATTAATCACTGCATAATATTCATAAGAGTCTCCTTGTGTCTGATCATTGCTTTTGATTTGCAGTAAAATGTTGTTTACCACTGAAATGAAGTGGACTAGAAGTACAAATTATAATAAAATGTAAATCCAGCAGCCTGACTATTGTGCTTAAGTGCATTAATGGGACAGAACAACAACATGGAACAGTGATCCGTTCTTCCATGTTTGAGTCATTGAGAATTATTGAGGATAAAGAGGAACAGGACGAGACAACACTCTAAAGAGACTTCAGTATTCCTGTTTATTAGCAGGTCACGCTGACTCATGGTCTACTTTGACTGTCGAACCCCATAGGACTGATGGGAAGCACCACGGACAACCAGAAAACATCTGGCCATAAAGCCAAACAATACAAACATATTCAAACAAACCCCGTGGATGAGGACTTCCCAGCAAAAACTTTAAAGACTGATTACCCCATTAGAAGTGCCACAGCTTGCCCAGTTTACTCTGCAGGAGAGGATCCGAGAGACAGTGCTGGACTGTGGGGTTCAGCTGCGTGGTCATAAAAGAGACTACTATGGTCAAATCCTGTTAACAGAGTGTGTCAAGTTTATGCGATTCCAGCAATTTGTGTATTGATTTTTCAAATCACAATCCATTTGAAAGGAACCACCAGCTGTTCACACGTTTGTAAGACTTTCAGGGTGTGAGTCAGTGGAGGTAATGTGGGGCTCAAACGCTTTGCCAATTTAACCTCTCCCTCTCTGCCTCGGCCAGTCGAGAAGTCTGCAAATTTTAAGAAGAGAGGAATGTGCAAGAGGCGAGATGTTTAAACAAGGGCATCATTTGTGGATGCACATTTTTAAACTCCATACAATAGAAGAATCGGACTGTGGTTATGTTCTTGAGGCTGTGAGGTAATCATGTATGAAGTACTTTTAAATGCACTGTTCGTCTGAATGCTGAGGAGGCCATATTGGAACAATGAACAGGAATAATAGTATCAAGATATCCCTTTCACTTACAATGATTATAGCTTAGCTGGCCAGCTTTGTGCAGAAATAAACACCAGGTACCGCAGAGTACTTGCTGACCATGCAAAATCAAATCTTACCATAGATATCATGTAACACTAAAACTTTTGCTTTGTAGAGTTGACACTGGTTCAAACCTTCCCTCAGGGTATGTGAGCTGTCTCACTACAAACACATATTCATGCAGCTTCTATTGTCCCGTCTTGATTCAGTTTTTCATAGCAAATGGATGTATCTTTCTGCACATCCATGTTTGTGTTTTTTTTTTTTAATGTGTTCCTGGAAGGCTGCCAGCCTGACTGCTGCATGAGATCTTTGGTGGGAAGAAATGAGTTGGTGCAGCTGAACTATTAGTCAGTGGATGGGACTCCCAAGAGGACCTCTGGATTTGCGGTATTAATCAGGGTACTTAACTTGACTCATCTACTCCACATCCCAGCTGTCTAAATAGGACATGAGTGACTCAATCTGAAACAGTGAAAATAGGATGTCGGGAATGTTGAGATGGAGAGTGATAAAGTGACTGCATGCAATCTCTGTGGCTCAGAGCCTAGGGCGTTCACATTCAGTCATCTTTCTTCTTCTTTTTTTTTTTTTTAAAAGGAAAACTCAACCAAAAATCTCTTTTGTGAATTAAATATTGAATCCCTCTTGAAAGGGATTCCTTCCCAGAAGTTGCCAGATTTCTCACACTTCGCTCCAGCAAAAGAATCCACTTCACCTCAATCCATCTACATGTCCATCATAGTTCAAACATAGGTTCTCTGCCACGACATGTGAATGCCACGTCTTAGCATAGACGCTGCGCCAAAAGTAGTTCTTTTCTGGTAAAACTATGACTCTTTGAAACATACTGACCATCTGGGATCAAAAGTGAAGATAATTATACGATTACAAAATTGACTTTGAAGTATTATTTTTAACCTCACAACAACAACCAGACACACAAAGCTTTTTCTTTGCAGATGAGGCAACCCAGTGTGTGCACCTTATTAACAATACCTGCAAAAACATTTACACAACATCTACTTTTTATTTTGTTTTTTTATATTAACATTAAATAATCTTTTCCTTCTGTACAAGACAATATGGGGTTTGCCTGCGAAAAGTACCAGCCGATTTCAAGCAATAATATCATGACAAAGTCAAAGTTCATGGACAATTTTGATTTATATCCCTCTTGTTTCTGTACACTGCTCAAATATTCAATTTCACCAGGGAATACTCAAAGTACAGAAGCTAAAGATGCTCTAGCTTCCGTTTGACTGGGACTTTAAACAACACTAAAGGTATGCAGCCCTGGCAGCTCCTGTGAGGCTGTATGTAGAAACAGCGGTGCTTTGAGCCTAAAGTTAGCATCAGCATGCTAACATGCTCACAATGCCAACGCTGGCATGCTGATGTTTAACATACATATGTTGTTAACCATTCACACCAGCTTACTTTAACACACAAACAAGCTAACCATTGCTAATTAACGCTAAACACAAAGCACTAGGATCATGTCAATAATCCTCATTTGCACATTTTAGCAAAGCATGTATACATGTATGTATGTTTATGTATATTTATGCATGTATACATAAAAGGAAGATAACATGTAAACCCATGAGATGTGGGAAAGCAACAAATCCATACATCTGCACACAAATGAAAACAGATCAGATCTCTGATGTTAAATCGCAGCAGGCCTTGAAGTCGTTTCTGTGTGACAGTAAGCACTTCTGTCGGGGCAATGCCTTTCATGCCGCATTGGGGAGATCACAAACGCCAATACTCATTAGGCTGGAGGCTGGAGCGGCTGGGGAGGAGCGGCGCAACGATGAGGCGCTGGTCTTTCCCACAGTCGGCTATCTCAAAGGCTGCACATACCGGGCCTGTGTGGGGGGACAGGGAGGCCTCTGTGCCACACATCAAAACAGCTGGAGTGACTGATAGGGTACCTCTCCTGCAGGCATCCATGGTATGCACTGTACACAAGTCCTGCTATTGTGTAAAGGGCCACGTTTTGGATTAGCAAACATGGATTTCAATTCCAATAACTCCACTGATGTTTCTGCTCTGATGTTACTACATGCCCATGAGACAACACGGGCTAATGACGCTGGGGACAATATTTGTCCAACGTGCACACTATGCGGCAGAACGCATTTACTTCAAATATGTGATGCTCCATCGTTTTGATCCTGCAGTGAAAGAACACAAAACACATGCTCCTGTGTTCAAACAATCCGACTGAACAGAAACAACTAGACCAAATAGGTCAAAGGCTCCATATCAGCTGGCACAGGCTGCTGACCAGCATGACTGGAAACACTGTGCTCCTGCTTTTAGCCGCTGTAGACATCAAATTAGTCCGTGCACTCACACACATACATGCATGCATACACCCAGGACAGGATGCAGGACAGACTGCACTGCTCAGATTTGGCAGGTTGTGTAACCGCGGATTCAAATGCACGATCAGGGCCAGCGCTGACCCCTGGACCGCTGCCTCTGGCGTCGCAGTGTGTCATTAATAATCCTGCCACGGTCACTGGTGATAGGCTAATGATTGTGCCTTCGGGTTGGTTGGGTCAGATTGATGTGGCTGCTGCCAGCTTATGCTACAACTGGGCCAATGAACACCTCACAATACTGATGGTGATGGGGGGAAAAGTGTAGCACGTGTAACAAGACTTTCTTGCATCATTATTGTGTTTGACTATTTCTTTACGAGATTACTCTTTTTAATTACAGGTGCTTTGAACTGAAAATAAATTGGTCCTGGAAGGAGGGTTTAAAAGTCTGGATGGTTTTCATTTTTATCTACGTCATGCCATGTCGCATGCTTCTGAGAATGATCATTTTTGAAAAACATTGTGTGAGCTGGCCTGATTCAAATGATTTTGTGCTGAACTGTAGTTTTCATTTTGAGAACGGTGTGGGAAGGATTTGTGATTCTCACCTCTACATTATCCAGTGAAAACAAAGGATGTGAAGGAGACGGAGACAAAACATCACAGAATCCATGTGGACAGAATGAACAGCAAAATCGGCAACACAAAAAAATTAATAAACACAAAACGGTATATAGATATTTGTTCGCTGTCGATTCGGAAAGTCTCTCATGTGCGTGGCAATCAATCAGAATAAAGATCACCTACTCCTGACCCTAATGCAAAAGAGAATGGTTGCCACAGCAACCGTCTCCCCTTTCAGAATCTCCCTGGTTCAAATCAATGTTGACATTGTCTTTGGTACAGTGTAATTGTGGGTCATTTTGCCTGCAGGAAGTCATTCAATTGATTTATATGATATGATTGGCAACATCTTTTGTGCTCAACAGTTCTGAGTTGTGTTTGTGCACTGTCCTTTCCAGCTGCTGTCAATCAAACAGTGTCTGCAGTCTAGTGCTATGACAGGTAGAGGAAGTTTCATTCTAGTCAGTCCAGACAAACCAAGGCTGCGGCTGATGACGAATATAAATCTAAAGGGCAGACAAAACGCCCAGGAGAGTGAGCATGTGGTTGACATTTCAGCAGTGTGCACTTCAGCTATATTCATACGGACACACCCCCCTATTAAAAATAAAAACAGTATCTAACCTTAGGGAACATTGCTACAGGTTGGGACACGGCACTCTTATGATGATCATGTTGTCAGACGTGAATATGATCGTGATATGATTTTGAGTTCTTCTCAGGAGTTTCCGTCTGCAGTGGCCGAGCACCCCCAGCCGGTCTCCAGCACATTAACACTGCACTGTAGTATGTGGCCTGGCCGTGAAAGAGTCTGTCAGCGGGCTGGTTGGCTGTTAATTAAACTTCAATGCCGTCAGTGGAGAAAGTTACTTTACAATGTGCAAAGAGTCTCCAGCAGCGCACTCAAAAAGTAAAACTAAACTGTGAGATGTGGTTAACTCCTGGCCACAGAAAAACTCAACTGAGGTTTACCGTACATTCTCTAACAGCAGCCTTTATTTACCTCAGAAGCAAAGGGAACCAAGCCTTTATCTATCATTTCCAGTTCTTGTAAACTCAAAAATTCCTCTTCGTTTAACCGTTGCCTTGATAAATTCAGTTCTAGAGTCACATCAGGCGCTCAACTTTGTTTTTTTCGTCAGAAGCTATGCTAAGCTTCAATGAATGAAATTCAACACTTCCTTCAGAGTTTTCACATAAAAATCTAGAATCAGGAAAGGTGTTTTGTTGACAGTAACTTAGCATCGATCACGAATATGTCAACTAGGAAACGACTACAATTTCTCAGAGTATGAAAACATTATTTCTATGAAAAGAGTAGTTAGTACAACATGGCTCTTAATGTTGTAATAATGGAATTTGTGATGTATAAATTAACATTTGACTATATATTCTATGTAAAATGTTAAAGGAGGTTACAGGCAATTCCACCAATGTGTTGTTTATGAACTGCGTGGCCTTTATCAGCCACAGGCTCTTGTATGAGAATTTACTGTAGCACCTAGCAGCTATTTCTGAGAGGAGAACACAGTGCTTTGATGAAAGTGCAGTCTTGTGCTCTAGAGAAAACCTGAAATAGCAGGAAAATCACTTGAACTCACTCCACAGGATAAAATGGCTTATTTGATTTACTGCAGGGCCATTGGACTCATGCTCTCTGTGCAGCTGATGGATGGCTGTGATATGCCGGCCTTGTTACCTGTTTCCCTCCAGACCGTTCTGGGGACCGAGGAGATGAGACAATACCGCACTGGCACATCAAAAGGACATTTTTTTTTTTCATCCAGCTCATATATAGCCCAAGGTGTTCGAAGAGTCTGCCAGAAATTGGGATATGAAAGTTCAGCTTAATACACCTGTGAGGCGCCACAAGGCCTGATCCTTGCTATTTTTATTCATACTAAGCTGCCAATTAAACAGATATATATAAATGCATTTCTAAAATAAGGCTATTAAGGTCATTTAGCCCTAGAAATATTTCAAAATAAATAGTATAATTTGCTATTAGAATGAGGTCTTAAACAACAGCCTCTTAGGGAACAGAAAATAAAACTAAGTGGATTGCCTATTACTTTTATAAAAAAAAGGACATGGTAGCAGCGTTAAAGAGTAAAAAAGGCTGCTTAAAAAAGAACTGAAAAAAAGAGCGACTCTATTAATAATAATAATAATACTTTTCTAGGTACTCAAGTTTCTTCTATTAAAGAAGAAACTCAGAAGTGAGGGTTCAGATTTTCATCAGTGAGAGCTGTAAACTAAAATGTGTTGGAAGTGGTTGACCCGTGATTTAAAGGGCATGAACAAGTACAATTTAGCACTTGAAATACTTTCAGCACTTCCCAACTGAAACTACAATCAAGCTGCTCTCAGGTTGGGGCTGGCTAACGGCCTGAACTTTCACTTTCACCTGAACTGGCCTTTTCCTTCATGGTGTGTTTGTATCATTAACTTCCACAAGGGCCAGAGAAGTGGAAAAAGTTGTTTGCTCGTTTAAAAGCAACATGTTGAAGGGTGGCTTCCTTGCTTAAATCTGCTCAAACCTCCGGCTCATGGTCTGCATTCCCCAATAGACTTTCCTTTAACATCTAAGTATTGTTAAAATTGTTAGTTTGCACCAGCTCTTGGTCTCAGTGTTCTGTGTTTCTGTATTTGGGTTCAGTCAAGGTTACTTCCCCCTAACATAGTTTGTATACACTCTGAGCTTATGCATTTTATGGACTCACTATTTGTTCATTTTAAAACCAAATAGAAGAATTACTCTTTCAGGTGTAACAATGGTGTTGTAGTTTGGGAAAAATTTAAATTGGATACCATTTTTTTTTTTTTTTTTTTTAATAACTACCCAACAAATGACAATATGAAAGGTGTCGCTTGCAGTGATAAACCAACAGAGAACTACCACCTAAATCAGCTCAACAGTGAGTTTCCTCCCAGGAGGCCAGAAACAACTCAAAATGAATGGTTTTCCATATCAACTAAAAAAAAAGTACCTTTATCCCCATACTAGGACCGGACCAACCTGCTGTTTTTTGCTCACAAGAAGGCAGTGTCAGTCAGATGAAGAACAAAAGAAAGACAGAAAGGAATAGCAGCAAAAATAATAATTTTTCTTTTTCTTTTTTTTACTCATTATAATGTTCTAATGAGTGTCTTCTGCTTTACAGTAGAGCGTCTCTGTTCCATCTGTGCACGCTTGTTTTTTCTCATTGCATAACTGGGCCATTACAGTCACTCTGATGCACCACATATATTTGCTATTCATAACAGGAAGAATATGCCCTGATTAACCGTGCATATTTCTGTGACAATTGTTTTCACAGCTATTGTTCTGGGTCTATTTTGGAATTCCATGTTTTTTTCTTTAAAAATCCTTGAATTGAAAGCTCTTCCTTCTTTGTCTTCATTGAAGTGGAATAAAGTCAAACATTTGAAGCTTTTGACCGTATTCACATTGCCTTCTGCTCACAAATGAGAAAAGTTATTCTCTGTGAAATGATTTGCTTTTAGCATACATTTTAGACACTCCAGTCTGACACTGTGTAACTACAAACATAAGAATTTTATAATTTAGCCGAAAGTAAAAACACATTGTAAAGTGTGCTGGATATGTATGTGACTACTATTTAAAAAAAAAATCTGATTTAAGATGTTTTGCTGAGGCTGAGTGCTAAAGCTGGGATAAAAACAAGACTGTTAACACAGTTTAATTAAAACTAAATGCTTAGAATTGTAACTACACACCAATGTAGATTTATTATTAATTCACATGTATTTGCAGCTTAAACTGATCACACTTAATGTGTCTTGTCAACCTGCCAAACTGCTTATTTTTTTTACAACCATGTGAGTTTAACCTATTGCAACATACATTTTAATTGCAGTGTGTGTGTGTGTGTGTGTGTGTGTGTGTGTGTGTGTGTGTGTGTGTGTGTGTGTGTGTGTGTGTGTGTGTGTGTGTGTGTGTGTGTGTGTGTGTGTGTGTGTGTGGTACCGTCACTAACAGACTAATCATTTGTTTGGAATTCACATAAATTCTCCACTTAACTGTAGCGGCACAGCTGGCCAAACTATTAATGCAACCAACAAATACACAGAGCCGAGACATTATGAGGTTCAATGTGTGAAGAAACAGGCCACAATAGAAACAGCACCAGCTTGTAAAATTTCTGGAGTGAAATAGAAATAAAACTTTGGTAACTGGTTCACAATGTGCACAAACTGTGATGTGTGAAACTTTTATGTGTTCAGCAGCAAATGACAAAGGGAGATAATGGTCCCTCTTGTGCCTCACTTATTCAAATGTGTGCAGCTTTTCTGATATATTTTTCCAAGAGCAATTCAAGAAAAGGCTCATTACTAGCAGCCAGTGCTGTAGTACCGCAGATCAGTCTTTATCTCGAGAGCGGTCTCAAGATCGCTTTTTGAAGGTCTCTGTCTTTTAACATAACTTCTGTGATTGCTCATAAAATCCCCTTCAGCATTGCTTTTAGATTTTTTTTAATCAAGACAGTTCTTACTCATACATACACATAAATAGTATATAGTATATAAAAGAGCAATAAAGGGCAATAAAAGATGTGAATGAAGAGGAATCTTCATTTTTTATTTATGGGTCTTTTATGGGAATGAAGATCTTTGAATGAAAATGAATACAAATGCATATATATAATGTATATGTATATTACTATCAAAGTGAGATAGAATAGAGAAGTGGGGCAGAGATCCGTTACCTGTTCCATCCAGAGAGTGAAGGAGCGCTGCCAGGAGTCCTTCTTCTCCAGATGCAGGTATGTGTTGAAGAGGATGAGGTAAATGTATCGTTCCAGGTACTGCAGGCTCCTCAGCAGCAGCTGTTGACACTCCTTCTCCGTCTTACCATTTTTGATCTGGGAAAATAGGTAAACAAAGCTTTATCAGGATATCAAGTCGGTACAACAAAGTACTTTTTTGTCCCCATACAAACACAGCTGTCATCAGTAGATTACGTGTTTTACATTTCTGCATTTGTACTGTGTAATTGCCGGCTGTCTCTCTCGTTATGCAGCCTTCAGTGTCTTTAATTGCCTCCTGCCTGTATGCAGTGTTTGCATAATGTACTCTCTTGGCATTTAACCTGGCATGATGGGGTTTCAAATGTTTGTGTTCACCTCATCTTGCCACTTGATTGAAGCTTAACTCTATCCAAGTCTAACTGGAATAATAGAACATGTTTAGAAAATGTTATCAGCATTGAAAAAGATGATGTGCCCAACCTGTTCCATTCAATTTAAGTGCAGTATTTCAAAGTGAACTGTGATTAATCTGTTTCAAACCACTTTTTCACCAAAAGGTAATAATCTCCACCACACTTCAACGACAATTGTTGATAGTGCCCATGAACAAAAAACAATATCCTGGCAAAAACATAACAAAAGGTAATGACAGATACAATTCTGCAAGAAGCAAATTCAGCATGAAATAAATAAAACACAAGCACAACATTCCCACATCATATTGTGCAACACAGTGAACCACTCGGATATTTATTCTCCTTCTTAGGCTGTGTGGTGAACTAGATGACCAATAAGACTCTTATAAGTTTTCAGTTTATATAACTTCGTCATTCATGCACTCTCTTTCTCTTCTACTCCCTTAATGTATGATAGGAAAGCGCATTGTCCTCTTTCAGATGATTGGCAATTCGATACCCGGCTTTTCCAGTCCACATGTGTTCTAGTGTAAGATACTGAATTAGTTTAGATCCTGATGGGCAGGTTGCCATTAGTGTATGAATATGTAAGTGAATGGGTGAATGTTGACATGTAGCGTACAGCAGTTTGAGTGGTCAGAAGACCAGAAAGACACTTAATAAATAAAATAAAATTCAAGTCCATTTACCATATTCTTTAAGACAAGGCAAAATAAATTGCTAGTATGCAGATGTCTCAAGCTAGCCAACGTTACAGCATTGTTTTAAAGTGGCAATCTACAAGATTCCATTTACATTAAACCTCATTAGTCGCTATCTCTCGCTGAAGGAGGTAACACAATTGGGATTGGGACCCACTTTTGAAAGTATAGCAATATTTATACATTTGAAAGTGAAGTACCTGTGTCTATAAAACTTTAAGCTGTGCAAGATATGTCAGATATAATCTGAGAAAACAATAAGGGTAAAAAACTATTTAGCGCCTTCTCCTTCTTTCATCTCCTCACCCCTTTTATCCATCCATCTGTTAACCCCGACAGCAGTTTTGACATTTGACAGGAGTTCGGTGGGTAAGCCATTTCCAAATACTGTCATCCTAACAGTTGTTTACTCCCTCCGTCTCCAGATACCCTTAAACTCTACTGTTTTATTAATAAACACTGTAGTTACATGGTATTATGATAATTACTAAATAAATAGAATTTTCATGGTTAAACCCTATACTCAGAAACACTAGAACCATGCAATTACCCAAAGTATGAGATGCTCCTGTAATCCCTTTGATTTTTATTCAAAGAGGCAAGATAACAGTGCTCTCACAGGACTAATCCACTGTCTAGGGAGAGGAGAAAGCCTTTGCAAGCCAAACTTGGACAAAAAGCCACAACAAAATCATATGCAAAGTCACATAAAAATGTAATGCAGAAATAAAAATGTTAGTAACCTAGCACAGCTTGAAGGTAATCGTGAAGAAGCTCTGCAGCAGCGCTATTGTGCATCAGTTCTCACAAAGTGGAGCTGGTCATCGGGGTCGCTCTTCAGTTACAGCACTGCGGCAAATGCAGACAGGCTTTTCATCAGTGAGGCGAGTCAATGTCGAGATGTTTTCACTTTCTCCTTTTCCTTTTATGTTTCTAATTGCTTGGAGCCTTGAGCACTTGACGGCATCAAGTGAAGTGAAAAGGGCCTTCCTTTCAGCTGTGAGGGGGAGTGTGAGGTGTGTGCAGGATTGGATAACGTATCGATTGGGGTGAATAGAAAGTAACAAGTCAGGACGGCTCAATGAACTGTCAGCAGTAGTTCAGAAGCAGATTGTTGCCTGCATCGTAATGAGCATTTTGACTGCCTGAGAAACTTTGTTTCTGATGGATAAAACAGCTTATCTGCTCACAGTTTGCAGCATATCTGGGAAGTATGTTAAATGCATTGCGGGGGCTGCACAGAGAATAATGAAAGTTAACCAAGTAGGTGGGCTAGCACTCGGAGTAATTTGAAATGTGCACAGTGCACCATAATACGATCATTCCAGAGCTGAATGACGCAACAGAGAGAGAGGGGGAATGAGTGGGGTTTCCTGTCCATTCCCAACCAGCCGTGGTTGGATCCCAGTTTTCCAAGCATCTGCAGCCGAGCGGAGGAGAAACTACACCCATGCACACAATGGATGTGCTGTGTGTGTTGTCTATCAACTCACTCAGGACACAGAGGAAGCCAAAAAGCCCTAACACGTGCCTAACTTTATCTAATCCGTCTCAGTTAACATTGACTACAGAGGCAGAGCAGGTGAACGCTGGTGTACCCGATCACCCTGTGCGCCCTGCTAACCCAGAGGGCTCTCAGCTTTTCATCTCTTAGCCTCAAAAATGTGCAGTGCCAAAGCCTGGCAGCTATCTGTGCACATACCAAGCTCATAACACAAACACGCACACACACATACGCTAAGATCAGTTTGAAAAGATAACACATTTCACACCTCTACAATGTGCAGAATCTCAGTTCTGTGGCTGCCATCTGTCTACATGGACTGAGCCATATATGTGGTGGAGCGGCTTTTCGTGTTATATATCAGAAATTCCCTCAGATAGCAATGATGGGGAGGATGTGGTGAGGTACATTTATTTCATTCCATCTATAAGAGACTCGCCTTGATAACATTTTTTAAAGTTACCTAACAATCCTGTTTTGACAAGCTAAAGAGTCTAGACAAAAAAATGATTCTATTTCTACAGGTGGAACAATTTCACAATTTTGTTAGGTTAAAGGAATAAACTTTGTAATGAGTTGGTGAAACAAAACAGAGGCGAAAAAGTGGGAACTACAGCATCCTCTCATCTGGCGTGGCCTTTCAGAACAAAGGAGGCGACTGGTCCCTCCTAAGTTTGCTATCAAAGGTGAAGACCATGATTCAGGCGGCTGCCGAGGCGTGGGGATGAACGTCCTCCGGCCTTGAATGAGATGGGAGGCTGGCCAAACACCGAGCACATACCATTGTTGAGACAGTCCAGGAATGCTGGAAGGCTGAGCGTGGCTCGGAGCGAGGACAATGTGAGAGAGGTGGTTTAGAAGAAATGTGTGTTATGGGTGTTATCACTGCGCAGACACGGAGGAGGGTAGTGACGGCTTTCTGTTAAAAGAGTAACTGGAAAGATCGCATAATTCCGTTAAATGAGCAGGAGGCAGGCTTGAGGTGGTTAGCTTAGCTTAGCATAAAAACTATACGCAGGCGGAAACAGCTAGCCTGGATCAGTCTAAAGGTAAAAACCAAGCGTACTTTTAACGGATATTGTTTTTTTTTTTTTAGTTGAGCCTTTCTTTTAGGAGACTAAAATAAGTTTGGCCTTCGCCTTCGTCCACAGCAGTGCATTGCATTGTTCCTGTGCTTGTACTCTTGTTTGCTTCTCCTTCTACTGCAGGTTATAGACCGATTATGGATAAGAACCTCATTCAACCCCGCTGTGAAAAATCCGAACTATCCCTTCTATTCCAAAGTTGTTAATTGAAATGCCTGAATTTAATGCATATCTAATGATGCATTTTATTTGTTACTGACTTTGTCCTAACACTTGTACAGCAAAACTAGTTCATCTTGTTTGTGAGTCAGTATTATGAGAGAGGAGCGGATGTGAACTACATTGGATTTAAGCTTTATTTATTCTCCCTTGTTTACTTGAACCTTTTTTTGAAGATAAACATGCTTCAGGCAATCAAAGCTTGGGTTGTATATACCAATCTCTTTCAATGAAACTAAATTGATTACATTTGCATTATCCAAAGAGAAATGCACACGACATCGGTTTGTGCGGTTTCAACCTCTGCTGTATAATTTCAAACACGTCAGACCATAGTCAGACAAAAGTTCACAATAATCCGCAGATAAGCATCCCAGCCTGCAGCCTGCAGCTCTAGGTGTATTAAAGATAAACACCACGCACTTATGAGACATACTGTCTGACCCGTGCCCGTGTCTTGTGTAAACAGGGAGTCAGAGTATCGTAAGGTTTGGTTTAAAAGGGTTCCACATGTTGAGAAATCACAAGTCCTTGATGTAAACGGGCTAATAGCTCAATCTGTTGTCATAGCAGCTCGCACTCAAAGACCAGGCAACAAACTGACGCGCGTCTCAGAATTCATAGTTAATAAAATAAAACTAGCTATTCAGCGATTGACATCCCTGACATTTTGTTCACGTGGTGGACACTTAAGATTTCTGTCTGGCACACTTATTGTCTCTTTCTCGCAGCCATTCAGCCAGCTGAGCAGGTTCAATCAGCAGCGGACGATGTCATTAAAAGAGAGCTCTGTGATTGGTTGTTAATTCAGGTGAATTAGCACTTGAATAAAGAAAAAGAAGAAGAACTGAAATTGATTGAAATAAAAACGGTATATTGTTGTCTTTACTTATATCTATGACTTCTTCTTCTGGATAACAAATACCCACTACTGCCATGTAAAGAAACTGAAATATAAAAATAAAATCAGTATTTTAGGACAACTTCTGTTGTGTATGTGGACGCAAAATGTCAAAATTTTAAGATGATCTCGGTATTCTCTAATGAACATCAGTAAAAGAGAAAATGTTAAGCCTTACAGATTTTGCACCAACTGTTCCTCAAGTCATTTCAATTTAGCATGCATGAATGAATGAATGAATGAATATTTCTCAAAAAGGAATTAAGTCAACAGTTTATTCCTTGAATGTTGGCAGACGAGTGTTGAGGGTCGACCTCTCTGTGGGCTCATGTGGGCGAGGAGTGAATTAAGAAGCGCACATTTTAGAGAGGTCCGTCTGCTTGACATATGGTGCCAATTACCAGTTGATGGGGTTTGCCGAGGTAAAAAGGCCAATCCATATTGGCCCTTCCCACCCAGGTTTGCACAAGCAGCCATTCATCAGATTCTACAAGAACACCTCCCACCCAAATCCTAAACCAAACCCCGACCTGTTTAGAGAGGACAGGCAGCCTACACATGGCTCCTCGACTCAATGTACAGACAGCTCAAAGTCAAGTATACATGCTGATTTTCAGGTTCAGTTCATTACAAAACAGGCACCAACAGCAATTTTTTGGAACTACTTTTTGCTTCCAATATAACTATATATTATTTAACATATATTAGGCACTATTTAATACAGTTTTTTCATTTCTGTGAATCTTTTTTTTCTTATATGGACGCAAAGGGGCAAAAAAAATGGATTTAATGTTTTACTAATCTTCACTAAATTACTCTGGCCTTTCCTTTAATGCTAGATTTATTCTTCCTTTCACACGTTCTGGAAGCTGCCACATAATATTATCATTCAACGAAACTTGGATCTGGTTAATAACATTCATTACCCTGGAGTGTTTTTACTAGCCAATACAGCATCCAATCTTAATATGCATTTGAAATGCTTCCGTCTTTCATGCAACTTAATTTTGGCTAATTTCCAGCATTTTTAACAGCAGGAAATTCAGATAATTTCAGGGGAGTTTTTATCTCATGATTTTGATTAAGAATTACAGAATCTTAGCTCTCTGAAAGCTTATATAATCCCTCTCTTAATTTGTCATATTCAATTTAGCTAATGTTACAGTCTGTGTGAAGCTTAATATATTTAATTAGGAAGGAGAAATATATTAGTATTATAAAAACGTCAGCATCCTTGTGTGTCCATCCCCTAGATGCTGGAATGTGAGAAAGTGAGAGAAGTATGAACATATTTCTTATATATTTCTCCATGTATGTTGTCTTTTTTTAAACATGCATGCCTTTTTTGAAAGACCATCCACCCAACCAGTCTGCCGCCTGCCAGGTTGGCCAATAGAAAAGCAATCTAATGTATATATCATCTGGCTTCAAGCTGCAGAACTGATCTTTATGGATCACGATGGTGCGCTTTTAAAAAGGGAGCAGAGAAACCATGTAGCAGCCAGTTAGAGGAGCGGACGGAGATGCCTTTATGTTAATGGTTTCTACAGATTCCAATCCTCTGTCTGTCCTTTTTCCAGTCGCTCAGCCACACTACGCTGATTAAATCATGAGGTCGAGGTTGGAGGTGGATTGTAGGGGCAAGCTGTGTCAATCCGCATACTGTATATTCAGCTCCGCCATCAACCAGTCAGTCCATCTAGCCAACGGTTTGAAAATGATTGTGAAATGTAACTTGGTTGAGACTCAGAGCTCACTTTCTCATGACATCACAAGCATTACACAAGTATTGTGGATTATGATGTGTATGAGAATAAAGATTTAACTTTCCTTTCACATCTTAACAGAATATTAACAGCTCAAGTAAAGAATCAGACAAACACAAATTTATACCTAAAAAATAACCCAAAATATGGGTAACTGAAGAAAGAATGTACTGCACGATCAATGGTCAACAGGCGTTTGACTAGAAAAAGACAATTTCCCATGCAAAAACACATCACATGTCTGGTAAGCAGAGATTAAAAAAAGCCACAGGAGGAGACAGGGCTCATCAGCTTAGCCTACACAGAGACTGGAATATCTGCCCACAGTAACCACACGCATTATGGTACATTCTGTACGTGCACATGCCTGGCAACAGAGCACAGGGAGACTCCCACTGTGAATCAATCATTTACTGAGCTATCAAAATATCTTGTGCATGCAAACCCAGCACTGGGGCATTAAACTGGTATGTCTGCAAGCTACGACTAATCAGATATTCTGCATTTTAAAAACCACTGGAGTTCTTCTAATCAAATTGTACCCGTGGCCACAAATTGCATGTTTTATTGATGCTGGGGGTTAATAGAAAACAAATGTATTGATGATTGACTTTTTTTCCTATGAGAGAGTCACAAAGCTGCTGTGAAAACCATGTTATTTGCTGTTTGTTGCCTCACTACAGCATGGTCAGACATGTTGGTTCTGGGGGGATTTTAGCTAACTATAGATGCATTGCCTTGAAAATGTGGTACACGAGTCCCAGTGGATAAGACCTCAGGAAATTGATGATTCCACCTAGCGCCAATCCTCTTGTCAAACACATGAAAACGCAACATGGTAAACATGAACAGGTTAGCATGCTAACTGCCCATATGCTAACATGCTAAAGATTATGTGCTAAAGGTCACCATGACCACTATTTGTGCGTTAGGTTATCATTCTCTTTGAATTAACCACTACAAGTGAAACCTTTCACAAACATGATGTCAGTGGGCAATACTCTTACAAAGTATTGCCCACATAGCCTTTCTTTGAGGCAATGTCACATTGCAGACCAAATGGCCACATAGTTTTTACAATTATTCAGTCTGGCTTCTTGTTTTTTATTTGCCATTTGCAGTTTGGTAGAAGGGATTATTTGGAGACATAGCCATCCTTAGCCATCGACACAGAAGCTGAAGTTAAAGTTGCCAGAAGCAGTTCATTTCACAACTGTCATGTTGATCAAAGACGTGCCAATTTAAGTGTTCTCTTCAGTGGTCTTACAACAGCATAGCTATGTATTCATTCAAGCTTGTCACCAACTTTTAAATTAATATTTTTCCATGCCATTTTTATCGCTGTGGCAGAAAAGATGACGTACCTATTTCTTAATCCTCCCTACAAAGTTCTTATTGGCTAGGACTTCGTTTTTCCCAAGCGTAGAGACTGACACATCGAACGAGCTAGATGAATCTGAATCACTGAAACAAATCAGACATGTGGGCGGCGAATCAAAGGTCTTGAGCCAGGCTCTGCCCTATTAGTCATATGGACCTTACAACGGCAAAGCTGCCCCTCTAGTTTTCATCAAATATTTTGTTTTCAGCCATGTAGGGCTGCTGGCATAACTTTAGACTTTAATAACGTTTCTTTTCTATCTTCAGTCTGATTCCTGAATAAGCATTTCTAACAGTGAGTTATAGAAACAGCAACACATGGATTTTACCACCTGAGCACCTGTCAATCTATGGAATGTGTTAAGGCCATGAACCTATTTTATATTCAACAGTTTAACAATGCTATCATGGATCAAATCTGTCATTATAATGTTTGTTTTTTTTAAGAACCGAACATTGCAGGAAGAAAATTGCATCGTTATGCGAGCCGTCTCTGTGGGAGAGAAAAGACATATCTGGATGTTCTCCGAAGACCCTGTGGGTTGGTGGCACTTGGGGAGGAGTTATGGCATCGTTAACGCGGTATTCATCTGTTACTCAACTGTCCTCACGTACGAAACACTGCTTCACTGCTGGGGCTTTGTGAAAGTGCAACTCAACGCAGTCACGACTCCTGCATGTCCCACATGGTTGGCATTTGAGTGACTTCACCATTGGGATTGTGTTCCTGTAGGTATTTGTTCAGTGCCAATAGCTAGCTGGTGTGAAAGCTCAGACAAAAAAGGTGGACCCTTTTCCTTGTGAAATTATTTGGGGGCTTAACGGGATCCATCAGATACCATGACCACAGCTACTGGAGGCATGTTTAAACACTCAAGCATGGTTTAGGAGGTAGTTATTCCTGGTCTGTGGCACTAGGGGAATGACAGGTTTAGTGTGTGAGGGCAGGAAATGGCAACCCTTCTGTGTAGTGCTCAGTAAGGGCTGAAGCGCTGTCCTGGGGCCAGTGGTTAGGAAGGGGGTGGGGTCATGAGGGAGGTCAGGGCAAAGGGCAGGCCAGGGCAGTCCAGTTATTCAGGGTAAAAGGAGATAGCTTGGGAGTATAAAACACAACGCTTTCTAAAGCGGTCAGCATGTAGAGAGTGAGGCAGATCGCGCTCACACGGAAAGAGTGAAATAAACACAATAATGATTGATTGAACCATGTGTCAATCAAACTATTACCAAAGCCAGAAGGGAGAAGAGCAAAAACAACTTTCGCCATCGAGAAAAGCCTTCCATGCTGTTCTTAGCTCTTCTTTCAATGAAAAAATACTTTCCAGTTCTGATGTAACTGACGCTATTGAAGCACCTACGCTAACACTTCAGGAGCAGCCATTTGTTGTTTTGAATGAACAGCCGCCTCTCCTTGTCATCTCACACACACCTAAGCCACGCCCTCATCTGCCAGTAGCCCCTCCCAGGACGCTAATTGATCCGTACTAGGGGTCTAACGGCCCATTGGCGATGCTCCCTATATGTTCGGCACGCTTGTGGACCGCATATTCATTTCACTGTTTAACCATCGCAATGTGATGATTGTTATCCGCAAATATTCAGTAAAAATATGTGATCAGGACATCGGCCTTTATGCTTCTCTGGCGCCGATCGTTGATTGCATTGCAAACAGCAAATCCGTGTTTGAATTGACAGGAGGATAGCTAGTCACATTGCACCACGGCTAACGGCTAACATACATAAGGTTAGCCGTGCAGTTACATCATGATTCGTTCAGGTTCTGTCCAGTGGAAATGACGATGGGGCGAATATGTTTTCATAGCATCATGAATAGATATTAGTGATTGATTATGACCTGCTTACACTACCTCTAAGCAACTTATAATACATCATTAAAAAAAAACTAATGACAAGATCTGTTTTAATTGTGTTTTTTATGATGAAAAAAACCCCACTGTTAATTACTTTAACAAAGTAAAAGGATAACATTTAGAATTTTTGAAGGTTTACACTGACTTCAAAGCGGTTAAAACGATTTTTGGGCCTTGTAGACCAGCTGCAGCAACCAAAAACTATAGGTATCTGTATCTGCCAATATGGATCATCATTAATGGGCAACTAGTATCGGCAACAAAAAACTTGATCAGAGATCTCTAAAAGTTATATCTGCTTCTTTGTTTCTTTTGCTAATCAGAGCCGTGATCCAATACAGTTTTATGATCCGTTGAACCACTAATCCAAACTCAAGCATACCTTATTAAGAGAGCATGCTATGCAAATAACAGTACAGCAAAATGGTAAAGTGGAGCTATTCTGTACGGTACAAAGTGACTAAGCAATTCAACTTTGAACGCTGCCGGTGGTAGAAAGAAAAAAAAGAAAAAACAATAACAAGCAGTCTGAATATGACCATAATTGAGGGGTTTACATTGGTTGCTGTGAATATTTTTTTATTTGTGCGAAATTGTTTCCAATGACGCAGTGAACCATTTGATTTCCGCATCTTTGGTTGAAGGTGTGCTAATCAGTGAAATCGCATGCTTCGAACAATAAAAAAAAAAAAAAAAAAAAAAAAATAGGAACAAAAACCTGCCTGCATTCTGCCTTCCAAAGGATATATCCGCACAAATACCCCTGAGTCATAATTGTACAGGGAGTGTGATTGGCCTGCTGTTAGACAGTGGGAAACTTTGAAACAGTTCATTTAAATACTCACTGAGTCAACTGAGAAAGTCAAAGTCAAAAGGATCTACTGTAAATGTACAACTTAATATACTCTTTAAAGGCACATAAATCATCAGCGACAGAAATATGAGGTTTGCGTCGAAGTGAATTCAGCAGCTTTCTAATGCATCATTTCATGCCAGCCATCAGTGGGCATATCAGATTCTCACTGGATGTATTGGAGGATCATTTGAAGTCATTTACCGCCGTGGAAACTCCCTTAAAATAAATGAGCTCACGAAGAGCAACTGACTCGTAGCAGCTGCATGTAACCCCCCGACTCACTAAACCCCTCCCCAAAGTCCCCAGAGATGCTTTATTTACCTCCACGTGTACTGCCACACACACATACACACATACAAGTGCATCACAACCCTTCAGACTAATAGTGCACAGAGAGGCAGTGTTACCCCACGTCCAAAAAAATAGCTCAGCTGGTTGCACCTGCTCAGATGGTGTTCGGTCAAAGTAAGATATTTTGTAGACAGCCGCAGCAAATAGTGTTATTGGCATTGGCATGTGAGAGGCTGGAAATTATGAATAAAAACAACAACCTCTGGCTCCCCCACTTTCCTCCCTCCCACCCGGTGCCGGGTCTAAATAAGAGCCTCTTTTCAGAAGCTAAGAGTCACTGCACACTTCAGGCAAGAAGAAGAACCTGTCTCTACTTCAGGTGGGCTCATTTTCCTGCCAATATTTCCTTTGGCCATACCAACTCCACCTTGTAATTGGCCCACTTATGTCAAGTGGTCATTCTAATTGAGAAAAAACGTGTTAACACAAAGATCCTTGAGCCAAAAGAATATTAAAGACAGCCGAGATTAAAGAGCAAAGCTGCAGAAGGTGGACAATGTGATTGATTAACCTTACAGCGTGACTGCCTCTTACTCCCCCCCCCTTTCCCATGTTCTCTCTCTCTAATCCTCTGCTCTTCCTCGTTAGTGAAATTAATCTGTCCGTCAGTGCGGCGGTGGTCTCCCTTCAACCTCCCCAGTTCCTCCCCCCTTCCTTCTTCTCTAAAGACGTCCACTACCTTTCCCTTAAAAAAAAAAAAAAAAAATGCACACAGCAGTCTCCCCTTTATGAAAATATTTTTCCACTGCCCCGTCCAAACCATGAGGGCCTTTCTTTGGACACACACACACACACACACACACACACACACACACACACACACACACACACACACACACACACACACACACACACACACACACACACACACACACACACACACACACACACACACACACACACACAGCACGGTTTGCTATTCATTCACTCTTGCCCTGTGCGTTTCAGTTTTTCTCACCACCTGGGTGAAAAAGCAATCAATTTTTGAAGAAAAAAAAGGTGATACAGGAAAATCACTCAAGCCCAACACAAAAGGAAGAGGAGTTTTGTTTCTGATATTGTCAGACGTGAACGTCTCCATTTCTGCAACTCCGCTCTCTTTTCTTTTAATACCCTCTTGATGGACTGCAATGATCAAATGTTCTCTTCATGCATTGAGAATTCTTTGACAGGATAACTAATGCAAGACTGAGCAATCTCCTGGCTCGTGGTTTGAAAGGTAACACTCAATATGACAGAGCTGAGAATACAATTGTTTGGGGAAATTGAATATCTTGATAATTAATTAAGATGATTTAGAAAGATGGTGAAATGGAAAGCTTGGATAGTGAAGAAAAAACAAAACAATCTGAGGGGTAAGAGAAGGAAATTGAGAGATTGCGAAGATGCTGGTGTATCAGTTAAGAAAATATCAGATTCCCTGGAAACCTTCAAATTATCCAATAAACTCAGCATTTGTCTCATACACACCTGTAAACACACAAAGCTCCACAAAGAGAGGGAACAGTTTCAAAGTAAAGGGCAAAGTGTGCCAAGATTGCTTGATGCCAATTTTCAATCTCAAAACTGGTTCGACGATGGAAAGAAGGGCCCCCGCAAGAGACAGGAGGAGGAGGAGGAGGAGGAGGTGGTGGTGGTAGCGGAGGAGAGGAAGTAGCCTCTCCACTGCGTCGGCCTTGATGCTGGAGGATGCATATGCAACGCAAGGTCACGCCTGGATGGCAGCAGGGATTTACAGGCCCTTCTAGAAGAACCCCCCCCTTCCCTGGCCCCTCTGGGAGCTGGCGGACGGTTCGGGTCCCAGTGTAAATATATTTTTTTTCTCTATCAAAGACACATTTTCCAACCACTGTCAAAGGGGAGGAGGGTGCTTCGGAGTGGGGGAGGGCTACAAGAAGAGAGAGTCTCTCTCTCTCTCTCTCTCTCTCTCTCTCTCTCTCTCTCTCTCTCTCTCTCTCTCTCTCTCTCTCTCTCTCTCTCTCTCTCTCTCTCTCTCTCTCTCTCTCTCTCTCTCTCTCTCTCTCTCTCTCTCTCTCTCTCTCTCTCTCTCTCTCTCTCTCAACATCTGGCACTGTTTATCACCTGGCCTGCTGGCTCAAGCAGGAAGGGAAGGCTGAAAGGGGAACATAGTGCCAACCTGAGGTCTGCTTTATCAAGGTTAAAAGATCATTCTGATTAACCACAAATCTGGGTCCTGTTTCTAGAGTTTTGGCCTTCATTTCTATTGGTTATGAAATTGTCTGATAACTTGTGGAAGTCTGGAAGTCTGGAAACAGAAACAATCGCTAAAAAGAAGTCTGATGAGGCAAATAGGGAAGCAAGAAAAAACAGTAAGTATGGTAGTTGAAATTGTGAAAAAAGTCAAAATTGTACAAGAGAGTTATGTAATGTTAACGGATGTTTAAAACAGACCGTTTTAATTTTATCGTTCACCTTTGCTTTCTCCTCCAAATAACTAAGTCAACACCTTGGTTAACTTTGGAGTTTGTTTAACACTTGTGTGATTAATTGATGGATAGCTTGTTAGCAATGTTGCCACATTCACAGATCTCAGTAGTTAAAAGGTGCCCTGTGGATTCTTCCTATAAATAAATAAAAATTCTGTTCACATCCAGCATTTCTCACCAAAACACACGTGTATAGTCTTGAGATTTAACAAACACGTATAGATTTCCCCCCGCATGAAACAAGGTGTGTTTTTTTCACTGCCTTTGCTGACACAGAGCCTTGCTCCGTTGCAGCTAACTGTCGATCAATATAAAAGCGCAAAATTGCCGGCAGGAATGTGTTTACCGTGGCCTGCGTCGTCATGGGAGTGCATGATACAAACAAACCAAAGACCCACTCATAAAAAATGTTGCTCCATAGCATTACCAGAGGTCAAACATTTTACAGGGTCCAATGGAAGTATCACTGCTGGGAATAATGGTCAAAACTACAAATGAGAGAACCAATTTTTAATCAAAATTATCCCTTTGAACTTAGCTTTTTGTTACTGCTGATACAATTATCATGCAAACTACCTAATTGATTTGAAAGTGAGCCGAGAGCGAGCCTTTTTCCTGGAGCCTGGCATCAGAGAGTGACAGACGGAGAGAGAGAGAATATAGGCGAAAGACAAGGTACACGGGACAATGAGGCCCATTGATACGGCGGAGACGGGACCGGGTGCCTCCAGCACGCTGAGAACGGCTGACGGTGCACAGGGGCACAATGATTACAGTCTGCATTACAAATGGCTAAAACAGAGCCGTGGTCCTGCAGAGGCCACGGCGCCAAGAGAGACCTGGTCCAGATAGGTCTTCAAAGCCTAACTACAAGCTATTTTTGTTCACAAGGAACACCTCACAGATATGCAGCCACTTTTCAGATTACTACTGATTCTCCTTACAGTAGCTGCATTAACTAATTACTAAAACAAACCCAAACAGACAAAAAGTCTAGGCTTTGAGCGGCCAGAGACTTGAATGAAAACACAGATCTAGTATACGTGTTCCTATTGTTTACCGTGCAGGAGACTTCCATCACCTCTGTTCACATGGCGCATCAGAGGTTAAATAGACTTTTGGTCAACACTCTAAACACTTCAAGCTCATGTCGCAAAGAGAGCGAGGTTGGGTAAGAGAGGACAAATTTGTCTATGTTTTGACATAGAAATTGCCCATAAAGAGTGAAAATGTGGGATAACACACGTTTTTTGAGATACGTTTATGGGATGGTGCTTAGAGTGGGTTCCATGCAAAACAAAAATTGTTAATTGCAATTGTGTAAAAAAAACCCAAAAAAAACAAGCAAGCTATCAAAACACTGATAACGATCCAAGTCTCAGTTTGAACCATTTCTCTACGTCACATTATGATGAAGTGATATGGGTCCAAAGATGGGTGGGTCTGAGCACTCATTACGACAGGATGCTTCTGTGTTTTTGTACAGCAGGCACATTTAATAAAGCTTGAAGAGGTCAAGCCTGAAACACCCACAAGCAATCTTTTCTTTTCTTGCCCTTTCTCCTCTCACTCTTTTGCATTTAGACCCAAAGGAATTCCTTTGAGTTATAGAGATAAGTGATGTTGCACCACGATCTGCCTCCAGAGCAGTGTCTCTCTCATTCATGTCTCTGGGAACATTCATCTAAACAAGTTATTGATGCCATCTATGGGGGTCCTGTGTTACTGCACCTAAATCCCTATTAACATGCTGATTGTGTCTCAGAATGAAGTGGACAGATTCATTCAAGAAAGCAGTGTTTGTTATTTTTCTGATTTGATCTAGTGATACAAACATCGTTCAGGAAGTTCAGAGGAATGTATGATGAGTCTTTGCTTTTGAAGACATGATTACAAATTGCAAATTTCCCCGCTGTGGGACTAATAAAGGATTATCTTATCTTATCTTATTATGTGCAATATATATTCAACAAAAGTTTATAATATTCATCTAATGTTTTTCAATTCTTGCGAGAACTCTCAACAACATATTCTCTAGACTTGATTCTAAACCCAACCCTGACATTCTTAATCCACAAAACAGCCTTTGACGAAGAGAGGACTGGCTAAGATGTCCTTAAACGTCCAACTCACAAGGTGTAAAAGCAAACTGTTGCTCAGAATGACAGAAGTATGACAGCAGACACACAAACAGACTGCAGTTTTATTCTTTTGCCTACTTATGCCCTGCATTAACCTGTTTAAGATCTATCTTTCTCAACTACCGGGTCATGAATACGTCAGGAGATGTGCTCTACCTGTCTGTACGTGCAGATGATGATCTCTCGCAGATGATAGTGCATGGGGGTCATTGTCTCGCTGACGGAGTCCAGGGCCATGTCCACCTCCCTCTTCATCCTGTGGCCGTCGGGGAGCAGACGTACCAGCTGCATCACGACCTGCACACCAGAAAAAACAGGAGAAACTCTTTATACAGTGTGTTTAAGGCCAAAGAAGACTGCAAAATCTAACAAGTATCTCCAGCTCTGGTCCCTCGGACTCCCACTCAACATAACAATTTTATTGTAACCAATAACACCAAGGCTGCACAGAAAGTAGAAGGAGAAGCAGCATCATTTCTTCTGTCATGGTACTGTAAATCTCTAAATTTGAAGCGTTTCAATGTTGGTTTAACAGTTGAGAATGAAAGTTTTTGACCTTGGAAACAGCAGTTGACGAAAACAATTTGGACACAAGGTCTGCAGCTGTTCTAGCACTTTTTAAGTGCCTTATGGGAATATATTCCATTAAAAGGTTATTTGCTATCCTTTCTTTACATGCAATGTAAAAAAAAACTAATCCCACTGCCTGCATAGAATTTGGGTTTTTATGTCTTATTTTGTATGTTTTATTCAGTATTTTGGTGCATTATGAAAATGAGTTTTCTTTATGTATGAAAACATACTTTTGTGCCAGTAGAATAAAATTATCATAAAAATACTATGAGAAGGGATTGAAACGCCTCTGTTCATCTTGCGAGGTCTGTTGATAACAGCTCTTTGTGCAACGGGTTTGTTTGGAAGAGCACTGCCCGTCAGTCCTGACCTAATTTAAATATCGGTACGGGTTCACTTACAGCGTTGACCTCGCATAGATGGGCAATGATTCCATCAGCCCGTGAAAACACAGCACTGTGTGGCAGACGGCTCTAAGCTAATTTACGTAAACCTCGTTGGTGAACTTCTACAGCCGGTTTACTTTGGGTACTAATAATAACACCAATAAGCAAAAGAAGAAGCAAGAGGCAGCGTGGGAGGAAAGTAAATGAGCAGGATCAGAGAAAAGAACAGGCCTGCAGGCAAAACCCTGTTTACACATTCGGTGTGCGTTTCAGACCGGCAGCATCAGCATGCAGCCTGACCACTGTGCCTCTGAAAAACACAACCTGTGTCAGGTTACTACAAAACCTTAACAATTTGCTCTTCAAGATTTCTGTCAAGGTTAAATTGTTTTTCTTTCCTACTATTTATTCTACTGAAAGTCTCAATCCACGACATGCCTTTTAATGCCCAGACTGACTTAACATGACAACAAAATCTATGTTATCAAAGCAGATGACACCCTTTAAAAAACACCAAAGTCACACAATGACACGATCAAGCGAGGTAAAAACAGTGATTTTCTGTGGAGTGTGAGGGCTTTGACAAGAGGGATAGAACGGCTTCAGCTCCCTGTCAGAAAGGGCTAGAAAATACTCTCTGGGTATTTGTTTTAGGTGGCTAAAATAAGTCCCCGTCTACCACAGTGCATTGCTTTACTCCTAAATCGATACTTCTGTCTGCTAAAAGTTAAACTTCCAAACTATCCCTTTCAGCTCAAGTTGAGCAATTCATTTAGTGGCCACTTGGTGGCAGCAGAAACAAGTTGTGATCACCAAATTGACTTATTCTCACTTTTAAAGTTGCTATGGCAAATTTTGTTGGCAAACTGTTGCTTTTGTATTAACTTATTAATTCATTTGGATTCATTTTTCTGAACGTAAGTCCAATATTCACTCTCTTCTATCTCTTTCTTTGGTTTTCTTTTTCACTCTTGAGGGAAATATCTGGCTCTGTAGCTGCTAAATGCTCCACTTTGTTCACCAGTTAGTTGCTCACTTTATGTTAATAGAAAAATATTTATTATAGCCCCTTTAACTAAATCTTAACAGAGTTTGAGATGCTTCATCTAACCGGGTGCTGAGTATAGGAGGATCAACTGACACGGTTTCACACCAGGAGAGGATGATATCACACCACATCAGCTCCTCAACGACTTGATGTTCTGGAGCTCACAGCATAGCAACACCGTTTTGGGTGATGAGGCAATGGGGATGGAAACAACACACACATCCCTCGGTGGTTGAATTGGATGCAGACAAGGTTTCCGTGGCAACCACTCTGTGTATCCCAGAAACCCGGGTGGCCCTCGCTGCTGTGATTGGCATGCGGTATTGTGTGCCTGCTGAGTGCGGCCACAGTCTCTGTGTGTCCATTTTTACGGTGCCGAGGACACGGCCAGCAGGTTCCAACCACCGATTCATTGTCACAACTCTGAATCAAGAAAAACACCAAGCAGCTCTAATTCACAGACACTGTTCAGACCAGAGGAGAAACGGCTTTGGCTTCTGGCTTTGTTTTCCCAAAGCTTTCAATCTCAGGTGCAGTTTGGAAAACTAAAAAGAGCTATACAGTACTCCTTTAATACACAGTTGTATAGCATGGTGATGTGATTCATTAAAGAGGTCGAGACAATAGCTGCCCTGCTAATATTTGCCTCTGACCACAAGCAAACACAAACAAGTTCAATAAACCCTCATTCTCTACTGCCTTCATTGACTCAACTACATTAAGCCAATGAAATCTTAAATCTACCGTTCAAAGCGGTTCGATGCATCTTATGCTCCCAGCAGCCGCAAACACATTACAGTTCAACAGGCAAAGAAATAAGTGCCTCCTACAGAAATTCACTCTTTATCAACAGGGAAGCGAATGGTTTAAAAAGGTTCAACGCAACGCAACAACAGTAACATCTCAATTAAAAAAGCCAGTCTAATAAAAATTCAGTGCTGACGGAGAGAGAATTCAGAAACTTCCAAACATATAGCTGCTTATATTTATGTGTTTTTACCATCAACAGCATCCATTTACTTTCCCTTTTACTCGCACAGAAACCTGCTTCTGTTTGATGTCAATCAATGTAATTACTGAGCTGTTGAAACATAATGAAAATGTATTGACCTGTTGATCATGATACAGTGTTAGATCATTAGCATCTACTTCGTAGTGTGCTATTTTCCCAGAACCTTTCTTTATTTTATAGTTTGATTAGAAAGGGACATAAAACTTGTTATGGGTATTTTGAGCCATGGATTTCTTTTTTCTTTTTTTGCTGATTAATATGATAAGTAAAACTAATCACGATGAAGATTAGAATCCACTCCAATTATCACATCATGCAGATACTTTATTTTAGAACAAACACAGATCATGTCTCAGCAATGATATGTAAATGGTTGTTAAATGCTGTGATGAACATGAATCTGAAAGGACAGATGGAACTGGGAAGGAAATTTCATCAGTAACCCTATCAATGAATCAGAATTTTATTTTCCCTATAAATTGTTTTGTCTATAAAATATCAGAAAATATAACTTCTCACAGTCCAAGGTGACGTCTTCAAATGTCTGACCAACTGAGCCAAAACCCAAAGATATGAAATTCTCATAATGAAGAGTCTTGTACCAAAAAAAACATTTTGCATTTTTGGTTTAAAAAAAACAGCTAAAAAGATGTTTGGAATACCAAAACAGTTGATCATTTATTTTCTGTTGATTTACTACTCGGTTTATCGACCAATTGTAAATATGAATGAATAAACTGTTGTTGCCTGAACTTGTCTCAAGATCCCAGAATTAACTTTTTTAAGATCACAAGTTGCCTCTTAATTCTGAGTTTATATAAATCGAAATTGTTATCAAAAGTGTACATACCTCAAATTCTCCTTTTGTGTACTTGGCGTCAGGAACACTCACAAACTCATCATCACCAAACTCTGGAAAACCCTGCAAAGTGGACGACACCATTTTTTTAAACGTTACTTTGGATCTTGGAAACGTAATCATTTTAAGGTAAATGGTTTTAAAACACTGAGGAAAACGTCTTACATTAAAGTGCCAGAGAGTCAGAACAGAGACAACCATGGCGGTCGTGGTCCTGCCTTTGCCGTTGGAGCAGTTAAAAACGAAGGCTGAGTGAGAGTCCTCAGCCAGGGAACTCTTCATGGCCTCCAACAGTTTATCAAAATCCTGAGAACAAGAACACACAAACAGAGTTCAGGCACAAACACACACAAACATACTCTACCACAATATATCTTAGTTTGAAACCAATCAGAGGTATAACAGCATATTTAATCACATGCATTCATATTATTGACTTATTTTACACAGATCAATTGGAATAAAAAAAAATAGTTTGATGGATCATTACATAAAATATATATTCAAATATGAAGATAATGCTAACTCTAACTTCTTTAAAGTGACTTATACATCAAATTTTACATTTTTAAATCGGATTTCTAATAAATGTCTGCGATATTAATGAATAATAATAAAGAAAATTATAAAATACAACGTATGAGGTTGTGAAAAGTTGCAAAATAGTTAAATCTGATTGTCCTTGAATTGTGAAGATCATTCTAAACCACTAGAGGGAGCACAGTGCATATTCATTGTCACTGTTCTTCATTACAAGCTGCAACAAATGAACCTATCAGCTAATTCTGACCCTAGTGACTGCGTATTTGAGAGTACACATGTTTATAATCCCCCTCACATCATTACCTCTTCCTTGGGCGCGCTGCAGTCTGGCAGCGGGATGCGTTTGCTCACGAGGCCCTGCTGGGAGCCTGTGTGCTGGTTGAAGATCTCCTCGACCGTCAGGCAGCTTTTAAACATCTTCATCTGTTTCTCCTGCTCCAGCGTCACCTCGAGCCACTTCTGAGCTCGCAGGATCTCCTCCTTCAGAGACGTCTCCAGTTTCTACAGAACAGGAAGGGACGTGAGAGCAATTTTACTTCAAATAGGCCAAATACTAAAGCTTCTGATGCTAAAACTAGTGACTGTCTCAGGCACTCTTGATCACCTGTACCCCGAAAAATGCCTCCTAAGAGCATCGTTCTCACTTTACCTCTATCAGCTGTGGGTCAGACAGAGGGATAGGAATCTGCTGGTCCAGGCATGAGGGCTCCCTCGGTGTAAACATCTGACCATTCCCTTCTAGCACCAGCTCCTCCTGCAAGTTGACCCACAACACGTGGCTGTGTTTCCTCTTCTCATCCGTCAGGTGGGCCAAAACTGCTCCGGTAGCCTGCATACACAGCAAGTTTATGATTAGACGGTAAGGAGCTGTTAGTCTGGCTCCAGCATCTTGAGGTGGGTGTTTGAGTACAAACTGTCATGAGTCATTCCTCTGAGTCTATTTGTACTCTCATGAATATTCCTGACTGCAAGGATGCATATTGGTGATCATTACAAAACTGTCAGTTTGATTTGGACATTTTCTGTTTTAATGGGAATGACCAAAATCAGTGTTTTACAAATCATACTATAGATGACAGAAATGCTCATTCTCATACCTTTGTGTGCATTTGATTTCAAAGACACTTTCACAAGCCAAAATTTCATCAGTTTTCATCTAAGTCTGGTGCGGTGCAACCCCTGGTGCAGTTTGTTTGGGCGGTTGCGAATCTGTAATTGTACTCTGGTGCAGACCAAAACAACAAGGTACAAGACTCATTGGGAGAGGTGGTCTCAGACCGTTTTCAAGCAGACCCTAGTGCAGTTTGATTGCAGTAATTACATGATCCGACCCAATTGCAGGAAGTGAACTAAAACACAGGTTGCCTGCAAACAAAAGATTGAATGGGAGAGGACTGACTTGGACTTCTGCAGAAAAACAGTGGCGTTTATAGAGTAATTCAAGATAAACTGGAGGAGAAGGGATTTGTGTGCACAGTAGATCGGTGCAGAGTCAAAGATTTCGGTCTGCTTCAATTTGTGAACAGTGAAATTGAACCTGACCAAATGGAAAGCAAATAAATATCAAGAGCTTTTGTATGAATCCGATGATAGTATGAATTAATTTGCTGCACCTCTGATGTTGGCTGAGCCATTCCATAAACAGGCATCTTGGGCACTCGTCTGAAGTTGACCGCCTTCATCTCCTTGACTGTGCTGAGCACGTCAGGAGCCAAACACTCATCAGCAACCTGTGCAGACACACACACACAGTTAAACATGGTGCATTTGAAGATACAGATGATTACATGACTGTGTGGGAAGACTGTGAGATATTTGAGATATGTTGGGCTAAAGATTGACATCTTGCGGCGAGCTAAAAAGCAGAAGCATTTATATGCATAAACAGCGAGAATACATCAGTGTCCTGCACGATTTTTGGTTTCAGATTACAGACACACATATATAAAAAAAATCTAACGCCCACGGCATCAATCTTCAGCGTGTGTGCTCTTGATTTCCTCACCAGGACGCGGGCCCCTCTGGTGACCAGCTCGGCCGGAGCTGACAGCTCTGATAGGTCCATGCAGGCCAGTAACCTGTACAGCCAAGCGTGGCAGCACATCCACTGGCTGAAGTTGGACACAAAGGCAAGAGGATACTGCGAAATGAAACACATAGTTAACTCAGATTATTTTAATGGAACATTTTTTTAATGGAAACCCAATAAAGATATTTACCAAAATACACAACTCTACCTGTTCATGAAGGTATGCATTAAATACAATCAAGTAGAAGTAGCGCTCCAAGCTCTGCATGGTTCTGTTGAGAAAGTAGTCTTTGGTACTGCTTCCCTGAGAAACAAACAAAAGCTTCAATATCGTTTCAAAATAGCAGCTCATATTTCTGTGAGGTGCATATTTTTTTATTCTCTGCATTTAAGATCTTGCTAATTTTCCTGACACACAGGAGAAAATTATACAAAAACATCACTCTCTAAAGTCCTTCATCAGCTCAAGGGCCCAGATTGTTAAGGACTTTTCATGCATCATCATCATCATCATCATCATCATCATCATCATCATATCATCATCATTATCCTCCTTTGATTTCTGCTTCCCTCTTGCTTTATTTAGCAGCACATACATTTACAAGCAGAAGCAGTTGCAAATCAAGTGTCATTACGGCACCAGGGGGCTGCCTTTGAAGAGACATTTGTGGTTGCTGTGAGCGCTGCAAGATCACAGCAACCACAAACAAAAAAACACAAACCTGAATCTGATAATCTTCTCCGATCCCTTCCAGCTTACTCTTGTTCTCATATATTGCTTCTTTTATGTTGTGCATTTCGGAACAAAGGGTGATAGCCAGGTCAACCTGAAGGATAAACACAAGACATTATCAACTTCAACAATTTTGAGATGCATTATTTTGAAGGAAAAATATAATCATCGATTTAAACAACATAAATTGAAAACTCCCTCCTGAAATTGTTGATTCATGAAAGTACTTGTGTCTGATAAGGTTTTACAAAGTAGGTCAGTTACAGCGTCGGAAAATTCTTAAAATTACAACTACTCAGAATCTATTAATAAACAAATATTCTCAGTTTAACTGGGAGGGACAAGATAGCTGCTAATTTACTGAAAAAAAACACAGCTTTTTTGAGCGGAGCTGGCCTTTAAGAATTGTTTCCTTCTTAAACTGGATGTTGTGTTGGTGTAGTTTGCATCTGCTTTACCTCTTCCATAACCTGCTGTCCATTAGGCAGCTTGTTGATCAGAGACTGGATGACATGGAACAGTGGTTTGGGCTTTGAAGCTGCAGCCTCCTCAACTCTGCAAAACAAAGTCCAATCTTAACCTGGCATCAAAAACTGCTCCTATTTAAAAGCTGCCTCATTATACTGTATTATAAAAACATGTGATCAGGTTTTCTGACTCATCATTCTCTGGTTTTTCAGATGCATTTGATTCCTTACTGTGGTTGTGAGTCACCCCTCAGACGATTCATGACCAGAGTGCCCAGGATCATGGCTAAATTGGTGCGGCCGACGCCCACCTGGCAGTTGAAGAGCAGAGCGGGCAGCGACCGGGACGCATCGTGGCCCAGAGACAAGCTGGGGCTCTCCTGGAAAACAGAACACACACAGAAGAATGTAAAACACCTAATAGAGATAAACGGCGTCACATCATTATGGTGGTTAGGGAGGTTCAATTTGGCCTGAATTTGGTTGGGAAATTAAAGTTTTTAGAAAACATGGTTACGTATTACCCGCCACACAGAGCCATTAAAAGCACTGTTCAGTTTTTGACTTGAGGTCTAAATGTCTTTCAGCAAATCAATGCTGGTTCCTAATTTCATTTTGGCAATATTTTAGTTGAGATAAGGAAAGTGTGTTTAAACCACAAAAAAACAGAAGTGAGACAACCTCCTGGAAATTATAATTGCAGTGGAGAATATACAGGGTTCCTTTAAATCTTTCAAAAATGAAAGATTTAAAGGAACCCTTTAAATTCCTTTAAATCTTTCAAATGTTTAAATGCGAGACAAGCGAGAACGAAAAAGAAAGAGTGGAAGACAGAGTAACACTCAGTAAAGCTCTGATCCAAACACTATAAACTAGACACTTTCCAACCACAGGGAACTGGACCAGCTGCTGCAAGAAGGTCCAAAAAAGGGCAAAACAGGACGAAGAGAATATCCTGTGTGAGTGAGGGGCAGGACGGAAACCAGAGAGAGCAGATGCCCAAAGAGCTGACATTGAGTGAGTGCAAACTGCAGGTTTTCGGCCATTTATCATATAACTATCACACTTATTAGTGATTAATAGCACGGACAGGATGGATTCAAAAGGCTATGTGTGGATTAAAAAAAGGTAACAGTGAGAAAGTCCAGATGCTCTCCAGTATTCCAGTCATTAATAACTTTAACGGCACATCAAAACAACATCCCATCATGAGAAGCACAACCAAAAATAGTCTATCCAACTAGTGGATCGTGATCAAGTTTTTTTATTATTATTTTTTTTTTTAAATGTATGTCTTACCCTGAGTATGCTAATAAATGCGTCAAAATCTTCCTCCAATGGCGCTCCTTCCATTGGTAGTGGTAATCTGTAGTACCTGCAACATAACAGATTGTTACCGGGAGTTGAACCTCTGCCTGTTTTGTGTCAACATTGCCCTTATGTAGATCATAACACACTGCACATACACATCTGACCTGAAGTAAGACTCGACAGCGCCCTCATTTTGTGTTTACTAATTTCATACAAGCCTTGGATAGAAACCGACAATCCATTAGGAATGAAGGGGGAGATGAAAATCGTGGGATCATTAATGTCCCCTTAAAAATACACCACCTGTAATTTAAACTATTCATAATAAAACACCCTGCTGCTGTCTTTAGACTACAAAACTTCAAGAGAGTCAGAGACGCTCTCCTCGGGGAGTAATATATTATCTTGCGGTGGAGATGTTGTAAGCAGCTCGTGATGTCTCCATAAAGCTGATGCTGCTGATCTGATTGCAAACAGGATGCTGCAATCTTTTAGTTTTTATGCTCCCCCCTTTTTCTTCTGACAAAAGCAGGGCAACCGGCTTTTGCACAAACAAACGACCACTATTTATAACCTGGCCTGCATATCCTACTGCAGGCAGCCACACGTTGCTCTATCTAAACTGAAGTGTGAGCTGAGGGCTAATAAAGGAACAATGTAAACAACCTGTAGGCCGGCATGGTGAACATGGGCCTCTTATAGACCTCTTCAGTCACATGGATGTCCTCCTCACACATGATGGAGATCTTCTGCGGCTCGTCTTTTAAGTGCTCGATGTCGTTGTAGACGTAGAAGATGTTTTCGTTGAGTTGTGCAAAGTCATGGAGCTGCGGAGGAAGGGAGGGGGGAGGGGGGGTGTTTCAATACAGCTAAACACTATATTGTGCCAAAATGGGGATGTTGAGTTAGTGTGTGTTCGTCACCTCCTTCCTGATAGTGAGCTCCAGCCTCTCCACCAGTTCCTCCTTATTCAGGCCATGCAGGTTTTCGTGGAGGTTTTCCTTCCTCCTCGGTGTGTACGGCACAAAGTCGTCGTCCTTATGCAGGAAAACCACCGGCTCCTCTCTCACACAGAAGAATATAACCTCCTGTTTGCAAAAGCACAGCAAAATAAGCATCAAATAACAGCTTTTTAAAGTAAGAGGCAGTTGTCATCTACCAAATACAACACTTCCAAGAGCAGCTGGAAACAGTCGTTGTTGTCGTATGACAAGCAGCGCATGCGGACGGAGTTTAGGGAAGCCTGACGTATAATTTTGCCAATTTATTATCAATTAGGGTCAGTTTTCTAGCCGATGTAAGCAGAGAGATTCATTTTCCACTGGTACACGTGACCGCAACTTTCTGTTTGCTCAGTTCTACAATTCAGCCACAGCCTCCACTGAGCACTTGACTCCTCAAATATTTACTGACAACACGGGTGGAAAAGAGGCCAGGCAGAGCTACACAGACGCCAACTCAGGAGAAATAAGGGTGTAAAACCTAGCAGTCAACATTTGTGTGTGTGTGCGTGTGTTAGTTCTGCATGTATACATGTTTATATAAAAGGAAGCAACTGTGACCTCGTGTCCTTGTGCCTGGAGCCTCTGAAGAACATGTTTGAAGCCATTCAGACTCGGCTGACCCATCCCATACAGCGGGTAGGATCCCCTGACTTGGCGGAAGTTGGGTGCTCCATAGCTGCCCGTGGTATTGAGGACGTCTGCCTTGCTGTACACGTCCTGGACCATGAAGTACTCCCCCTGGAAAGCAATGCAAATGTCATCTCAAAGCAGGACCCGAACTAAACATTTCTCCAGCATTCGAGCACGCATTCATTTGCATTTGTAAATTCTGTAAACGACTTGCATCCTCACTGGCATTTTAAACTTTTTCGTTCTTCGCTATTCACCCTCACTGAAACATCAAAACAAACAGAAAATGACGAAAATCTTCTTCTTCTTCTTCCTCTCTCTGATGACAAATAACAAAAAGGACACAGTCTGGTTACTTTGTTGCCTCAACAAGATAAATCTCCGCTCTGACGTCTCCTTGCAAAGATTATTGAGATTGTGTTTTAATAGAGCCAAGTACGTCAAAATATTTTTCCAGTATGTGACTCTGATTCATAGAGGTTAACATTATCACTACATTGTTGCACTTTACTGATAAGTAGGCATTGGTTCCGCTTCTATTTTGGATCCAGTTCTAGGTTGGTAAAATACCCGGATTTGTGAAGCTCTGCGGGCAACCAATCCCTTATTGATTCACTCACAATAGCAGTTGGCTGTTTCTGAAAAACAACTACGAAATGCAACATTTGAGGGAGTGAACATCAAACCGTCCATCATTGTAATGCAAGAGGATTTCTGATAACTTCAGGAGGTCATGTGATCTGCCTCAGTGTAGCACCGGTGTTAAGCCATATTATGTTACACGTACGATTCTGAGACCTGAAGCCATGCAACAATGACTTCAGCTTTGATTTATTGATCTTAGTGATTTTAAATGTGAATATTTTCTGGTTTCTTTACCGCTTGATGAGAGAAAACTGAATATCTATGAGTTGTGGACAAAACAAGGCATTTTAGGGACATTTTATAGACCAAAGGTCCAATCGATTAATCAAGAATATAATTGACAGATTAATCAACAATGAAAATAATCATTAGTTGCAGCCATAATTTCCACTGTGCTGTTTTTACTTTTTTGAGTGAGGACAGGGTTAATGAATGTCACAGAGCAGTCCCTAAAGACAGAGTATATTTTAACAAATATGTCTTCATTCCCCACCAAACAAACTCCCTAAATAGATTTGATAAGGGCTTTGAAATGGATCAATTAGTAGATCTTGCAATCAAAATGCCACCAACGCCCTGCTGACATCTGTTTTGTGTGATTTTAACATTTCTGATACACAACACCAGTGCGAACAGACGTTTAATTGTTCTGGAAATCGTCTCGCGGTTGGTGTTTTCAAATTTCTCCACTCTGGAAAGAGTTATTTTTAAATACTATTTTTGGATCGGAGGCCAAAATTGAGAGGAAAAGATGCGTTTTCAAATTCATGTGGATGAGATCTTACTGTGGGTGAAATTACTGGCCTATAAATACACATGTAAACAGATGTTGTGGGTTAACACTGACAAAACACTGCATGCCTGAACAGACGCAGCAGAGGTGACAGAGCAGATCAAAGCCCTGGTAGCAGGGTGACAACATTCCTGTATCAACGGCTGCCCCGGATCATAAAACAGCGCATGACAATGTTCCTATGCCACGCTGCACTTCGGACATGTGAATGTGAAAAGAGCAGACATAGAGACAGGTGAGATGACTCCACGTATTTCCACCACAACGCGGTGCGGCATCGTCCTTACCTGCACCAGGTAGTGCTCGGGCATAGCGTCTGATATCCGACCCACTTTGTAGTTGGTCTTGAGGATGTCATCGTGAATCTGAAATTCCTGTCTGCAATTATACCTTTAAAAGAGAGAACACAACAGCAGGTCTGGATGGTGAAGAGAGGTCAATTTAATTATCAGCTACTGTTTGCCAGGCCTGAATTTGACAAATGAGATGATAACGGGGGCAAACACTTCGGCTGTGGGTGGGGGGTGGGGAGGGGGAATGGCACCACAGTGATCAAAGAGGATTAACAACCAATTGTGAGAACGCGGATTCGGGGAGGGACTTACGTGATGACGACAGGTGCGACTTTGTTGGTGATAATGGACTTGGCCTTGTTGTGGATGTTGTGTGTCTGAAAGGGGCTCATGCTGAGAGACTGCCTGCTGTCGGCCATCCCGTTGCCATGGACACTCTCAAGTGGCGACGCTACGGACACAGGCTGTGGCGCGGCACTGGCAGTTGTACCCATGCTCCACAAGCAGCTGTGAATGACATCGCAGCGGACTCAGAAACAGGAAGCAAACACACGCGCACACAAACAGAAAGACCCCGTACGCGGTGGCAAAACATACGGTGTATTTGCCGAGTGACGACACTTACAGACGTATTTAAATTGGGAAAAATCCATTCGTTGCATGACTCACACTTCAACACTGACGTGATTGAAAAAAAAAAAAAAGTCTATCTGTCACTGATATTATGTAAATAAAACGTGAACACTTTTTCAAGTGATATACACCTTTGTTTATATTTTTACTTATTTAATTATAAGCCATTCTAGCAGCTGGCTTTTGGGGTGGCAATGTCCTTTTGTCATTCCACCACTTTGGTCCAGACTAAAATGGTTTCAGGTAATACAATAAAACCTCTTCATACCTTTACACCAAAGATGAAGGAGCAGCAAGTTAGCTTAGCTTAGCATAAAGACAAAAAACATTGTTTTAACACTGTGTTTATTGCGGATTAATCAAATGAAATATCAGGTATTAATTAGTTAGCTGTTAAAGGTGCTTGTAGGCAGATCTTTTGTTACATTTAGACAGAGCCGTGCTATCGCTTCCCCCCGGTTTGCAGTCTCTGTGCTAAGCTAAGCTAACTGACTGCTGTAGCTTCATATTTACCGTACAGACATGAATGGTATCAATCTTCTCGTCCAAGTCTCAGCAAGAGGTAAATGAGAATATTTCCCCTAGGGCTGTCATCAACCAAGGAAATGCTAAGTCGACTAGCACTAATTTTTTCACTAATCGATTTTTTGATTTAATAGACCGATCTATAAAAGTGTAAAAGTTTCCCCATAAAGAATCTCACAGAGGCACCACTTTAAATCTTGTGATCACCAGAGATGTGCTCATAAGTTCTTGGATGTAAGTAATTCAGCAAGAAAAATGCATTTAAAAAACAACAATCGACTTAAGAAATCTTAGTTGACAAAAAACAAATTTAACAATTTGCCAACTAATGGACTTAAAGATAGCAGCCCTAATTTCCCAAAACATCAATCTTATAATTTTAAATTTTAAGGACTTTTTGTTTTTTGCATTCACGATGCACGTTTACGCAGAGGTTAAAAAAACGTCAAAGCACACATGTATTTCATCCAGCTGCTAAATCTCAAAAATGTAAATATTTTTATACACAAGATAACGTCAAACTGCTCCTGCTATTATTTCTTATGTATTACACGAAAATAACAGAGCAGATGCAACCTGTTTGATGCCTTTGTATCTGATAAAGAGCCAGTCTAGGCTATGTGATAAATAGCATCCTAAATGTTAATCATGCAATTAAAAAAAATGTAACCAAAGCATTTTTGTGAATCTTTCCAGAGAGTTAGAACATGCAGAGATTCGACTCAATCGACGATTCAATCATGGTGGCATAGAGTCGAGTGTGACAGTAATTGTATTTTAACCATATAGCTTTAAACTGAGCACTCAGACCCCCCCCGGCGAGCCGACCACAGGCTTCAAGGAGACCTCCTCCCCTCTGAATAAACAGTGAGCTTTGCAAGGGGCTCTGCCGATACACAAATGAGTCTTCTGACAGGCTAGCAGTCAGGAGTAACACTTCTCCTCAACATCACTTATAACATGTAGCTGCTCAGGAACCTACAGCGGCAGAGCACACAGAGGAAGACACACATAGATGCATATAAACCCTGAAGGAATACACAAAAACCCAACACAAACTCACAAATAAACATGCCGTAACACTGGAGCTGCAGAGTGGAGCCCAAAAGCTCACAATCAACCCAACATCCAAATCTACTTGATACAACCTGCGTGATCTCCAGCTTTGAATAGAGTGGGCTCTCATTGTGTAGAGAGGCTCAGTGGGGAGAGAGAAGTGCCAGGTGAGTCATCACTACTGCGTTGCATCTGCAGCTGAGTGGGCAGGTCAACCTTGTACTAACAGACCTTTTCATTTGGTAAGAAAATTCTCCTCTCACAAGCACAACGGACGAGACAACAAAACATATTGATTTGCAAAAACACTGAAGCAAAGACGAAAAATGTTTTTACAGCTTGACCTGAATAATAACTGCTGCGTAAAAAGACTGAAGAGTAAAAAGAGGCCCGAATCTCCATAAAAGGAAGCAGTTTTGTAAGAATATGGCGCTCCAGCAGCCCAAATCTATTTGAGTCCTCACCACATACCAAAAGCATCTCTGTTGCCATAATTCTAGCAACTACCACAAGAAAAAACAAAAAAAAAAAAAAAAACCTTGCAGCAATCCACTAAAATTTGACATCTTACGTGTGAGATGAAGAGCGATCTGAACTTGCAGATCCCTTTCTTCGCTGCTTGTTCTCCGCCATGGTTTGTGAGAAAAGGAGTGTGAGAACTTGGCATCACATCCAAAAAGGAATCTTTGTCCTCTGAAACCCCCTTTGCCCACCCCCAGTCGGTGGGAAACACCCCTCGTGGGAGCTCAAAGTGCCCCGTCGCTTGGCACTGGGCATAAAACTTCAGGAGATCCAGCTTTCAGACAGCGTCCTCCCCGTCCTCGTCCTACCACCTATATGATGTTGGGGAGTAGATTCATGCAAGAAACTTAAGTCTCTACTGAGGGGACCAAAGGAAGTAGTGGTACATCTGGCAGCCAGATGGCTCAAGTTCAGCTCCCTTTCACAGGGACAGACAAAGAGGAGACACAATCTGACTCTTGTACTGTATAGCAAGCAACATAAAGTACCCAAGGAACACGCTGGAGCGACAACTCTTTTGATCGACCGACAGAAAACATTTATCATTTATCAAGCAAAAATGCAAAAAGTGGATAAAAGCTTATCAAATAAGAGGATATACTGCTTTTCTATGTTTTATAAACTTGCAAATTTCATATTTTAGGTTTGGAAGACAACACTCTGATCTCTAAGAAGTATTTTTCGCATTTAATAGATTAGACAATAGAAGTCTTTCTTTTTTTTGATAATTAAATATTAGTTTTAATCCAAATTTGGTGCAAATTTAGACAGAACAGACATGTATAATCAGCAAAAGAAAATGTGAATTAATGCATATGTCCATCCATTACTTATGTGCCAATATTAGGAGTTTGTTGGAGGTAACCCTCTGTAAAAGTGCCAATGAATCACTGCAAAAGAACGTGGCATAACTGGAAGATGGATCACACTGTTTCTCTTCCTAAGAGTGCTGCCCTTTTTTCCAAATAAAACAGTATTTTGGGGGTTTTCCTTGTTCAAACAAAGACTCTAATGATAGAGGTTGTTGGTTGTTGGTTGTTGTGGAGATTATGAATCCCTTGGAGAAAAAATTGTGATTTTAAGCTTCTTCGCTAAAGCTGACTTGAATTAATAGTAATAAAAACAATCAGATCCCATGTTACTGTCCTGTTTAGTTGTGGTATTAAACACGATAGAAATAAGATGCCTTCAGTGTCTCCTTGAATTCCCATTTCAACTGAAAACAGAGCTTACAGTCTGTGCATTCCTCACAGTATAGGGCATTTCCACAGCAAACTCTTTTCAATCTCTGTCACTTTAAGTACATCTAATCAGTAGGTTTCCTTTACCCTCCACCACAGTCATGCATGAGAATATGCATGTTCCCTAACTGGCTCAGTCCAAGGCCATAAAACACTCCGACAACAGATTCTCCCACTATCCTCATCCACACTTAAACTTCCTATATTTTATCTACTGTGGTGTTTTTATTTGTAAAAAGTCTGAGTGTTAAATGAGGCTGACTGACAGAAGTTTTGGTTTAACAAAGCCTCCAAAAGAAAACCTGACCTGTTTAATGCTGCAGCACACACACACATGTAGCTTGCTCACTAAAGCTGGTACATTGAAAACCCTCCTCTTCCTTACCTTAACAGCCTGTCACCTCCGCTGCGAGACCATGTTGCACACACATTTTGATACGGAAGTTCTTGCTTAAAACAAGCTTGTCAGCCACACTGATTTCAGCATGGGCAGGCCTGGTCTAGCAGGCGGGCGGGCGGGCAGCATGGGCGGAGGCCTGAGTAGAAATAGCCCTCAGTCATAAACATCCTCCTGGAGATCCAATCAAGGCAACTCATCAGAGAGGCTGTTTATCCCGCATGTCAACCAGAGTAGTGTTACGCTGCTCGCGAAGCCAATAAAAACGACAAACTTGGATTTCCCCAACGCAAAAAAGTAAATAACTAAACACAAACAGGATGATCTTGAGTTCACCTCAAGAGTGTTGTTTTGCCATCCAGGCTGTGAACAGCAGGTCCAAGTTAGTCAAAGGCACTAATATTTAAATTCACAGACAGAAGAAGGACCATGGAAACTGGTACCTCCTGCCAGCCAACCGGCGTCGCGCCATTCAGGGCCGGTGCATTTAAATTCAGCCGGTGCGCCAACTTTGCTGTAGCAACGTCTTCACACAAAAGGGCCTGAGTGCAGACAGGAAGGAGCGTGCAGCTGCAGGATGCATCTGTTGGTGGCCCCGAGGAAGGATGCAGAGCACTCTTCATTCACGAGATATGCAAGGGGTTCAAGGGAGACGGGTATCCCTTTGTAACGCCTAAGGGATCTTTCAACGCAACCTCCCATATAGGGATGATGAAGAGAGCCGCCAGCTTGGCAGCAAAAACCAATGAGCTCAATACAACGTGATTACTTGGCAGTTTTGTTCATCTTATTCAGGGATCCTCTGTTTTTCTGGAGGCCACTCGCTCAGTCTGCCAATGTCAAAGTCTGAAATCCTGATGGATGCGCAAAACCACCAAAAAATATATATATATATATATGAAAACAACGTAAGAAACGTAAGCTTATGTGTCTTTCGGATGTCTGATGACAACATATGCAGGAATGTGTAAAAGACTGTCCGGCATTGCTCAAGAACCTAATCTAATGTATTTCAATTAAAGGTTTGGTGTAATCCAATCCGTGTCTTATTCATAACAATGACACAATGAGCCACAGTCTCTCACTCATCACAGGATATAGACCACCAAACCATTCAATACAACCCAGTCTCTCATTCACATTCACACACATGACAGGCTACCATGCAAGGTGCACCATCAGACTCTGACTAACATTCATTCACATCCAGTCCACACCGATGGCACACACAAGTGTCTTGCCCAAGGACACACACACACACACACACACACACACACACACACACACACACACACACACACACACACACACACACACACACACACACACACACACACACACACACACACACACACACACACACACACACACACACACACACACACACACACACGCCCATGCCAAGGAAGTGTAAGCACACCTTGACAGGAAATGCTTAGTTGTACTCTTTGAAACTTCCTCCCTGCAGCTGCACCACATATTTCACCAACGAGGTTAAGGGTTGCATACAGCCGTGATTCCACAGGACATCGCTAGTTCCTGAGCTACAATATCAGAGCTGTGTGGAAATGAGCTCAGTGCTTCCTCTGCAGAAAATCTTTTTTTGTTGTTGTTGTTTTCCTTCAACTGTTCCAAAGATCTCATTGTGAATGTGTGTCAGCTTACAGCTCTGAAAATAAATAACCCCCAGACAACAGCCTGTTCAAAGGAAAATACTGTGGAAAAAAGGAAGCCATGTGATGCATTGTTCAAGGACTCAACTTCAAAATCTGATGAAACCACCCCCAAATAGCTTTTGCACTGCAAGACAGATTAACAGACCGGGTGAACAAACTGACAGGAAAAAAAACTGACTTCTTCTTCAATTTAAAGCCGCAAATCTACTGGGACTCCACGAGTGACACAAAAACAAAGCAGTGAATATGACATAAATCACATGAATGACCTTTAGCTTTGTACATTCTTGCTTTCATCACAGCTTGCCACTGAGCTGCTAAAACGGGTGCTCAAATCTATTTTTAAAACCCTGCCTGTAATTTATTTCATCTCAAGATGGCAATTTTATCCCCCTATGATTTTAAGGCTGCAGTATTGTGGCTTACATTTTTTTGTAACCCCAGTGTCTGACCACAATATTCTGTCAGCAGACTTACTGACAGCATTTCAATTAGTTCGCTGCCTCAGAGATCCTCTCCCCGGACAGATTTTACAACAATTTGTTAATATGTTTCTCCCCACAGCGTGAAGTGGTAAACTTGTGTGCGCGTAAACACAATCTGACTTAGCAGCTGCATTTTCTAAGTCGGCGTGGGAAGCTATAGAATCCTGTCAAACAGGCGTTGGTCCTCTGGTAACGGAATGAGAGATGATAAACACTTCAGAGGAGAGGCTAGGCATCACATGCCAGGAAGAATGTAATCCATGTAGCTATGTGAACATCAAAAATGACTGGTATTATGAAAGAATTAGTTAAACCAAAGGATACCTCGCTGTAGAAGTGTACGTATCTTCTATATTCTAAGGTAGATCACGATGATTTAATTGCATAGTGTTGTTTTAAATTTCAAGTAGGAGGAAAAAAATGTAAAAATAAATAATAATAAAAGATAAATAAAAATCACACCTGGCATCTGAAGTGATATTTAAACAACTACATACATTTTTCTTTGGCATCTATGAGAAACACACTGATGATAGCGACCACAAGCCTGCCGCGGGACTCAAGTGTCATAACACAGAGAAGTATCGCAACTGTACCTGACATTCAGCTGATCAGTCCACCATCCGAGAGGTGCTGGAGTCTCTGAGGAACATAATGGAGAAAAAAAAGAAAAAAAACTGAAAATAGTGGTTGAAAAATAATCAAAATGACTGCAGGCAGCGGCTAGTCTCAGTCAGACATCCCCGCTGGCATCTCTCTCACTGATCTATGAAGCAATCCGTCTCTTCCCACTGATCACACTACGGCAGGCTGCGGGTCTCGCATCATTAATGCGTCCTTATAAAGCGAGTCAGTGAGCGTGTCCCTCAGTGAGGACAGCTCCCAGACGGGCAGGCTGCAGGGGAGGGTAGAACGGGGGGGGACGACACAGCTCTCTGTCTGAGGTTTAAATGGGTGACGGCATGCTCCCTCGTTGTTTTTTTGTTACTTTTTTGTATGCGTCCCCTGTGCATTAGGTGCAAGGCTGCTCACACATGCTGGGATTTGTGTGTGCAACGGTGAATGTGAATGTGTGTGTGTGTGTGTGTGTGTGTGTGTGTGTGTGTGTGTGTGTGTGTGTGTGTGTGTGTGTGTGTGTGTGTGTGTGATGTGTAAAGAGGATGTGGGGGCGGACCCAGAGAGGCTTACTCATCATCCAGTTCGCTATCCCATCACTACCGGAGCCTCCTGGCAGCACAATGCCTCCCACACATGGCAGACCTTTTAACAACCGTCTCAAACACACAAATTAAACCATCACTTGCAAAACGTATTACAATCAGCTGCAGCAGTTAACCCTCTCTGACATAACGTAATGTGGACCTGCCAGGAGGCTGACAATCAGTAACAACTGCACACAGATGACATCACGTAAGCCTAATTCACTACGATGCTCTAATTACTCCATTCATTAGCGGTTAACACGTGCCATGTTGAAGGCAAACAGGCTTACAGCTGGGCAAACACTTAGATTTAAGCTTGAGGTTCAGCTGCAAATGGCTGTGTGCTCTACCTCTTATAGTTTTCACCCAGAGGGAAAACCATCTCGTCATGCACTATTTCCTCATGTGGGCTGTATAAAGCAAGAACAAAGCAAACAGTATGCAGTGATATTATACCAGGAATAAAAATTCCTAATTCAGCAAAACGTACCTCACAACTTCTATGACTCCAAAAACATTAAGTTTATCCTCTGACTGACTGCCTGTGAGAATATTTTCTTACAAACTGTGTGTAAGCAACAGTCTGTCACATGATAACGTCCAAATCAAGGATGGTTAGTTTTTTTCTGAGATATGCATGAAAAATCTACAGCTGCCACACCTGTTCCTTCCTTCCTGCAGCAGCGCAGGCCAAGACTCTGATGTTTTCGCAACACAGTGAATGTGAAACAAAACCCTCCCATTGCCTTCAAACGGCAAAACATGAATGAACCAATCCAGTGAGTGAGCAATCAGAAAACACGATTTCCTTTTCTAGGGGGATTTTGTAAGAGCTTTCTTAGAGATGTCACAAAAAAAGGTACTGGATATAAATGAAATAAATTGACAATAAAGCTACCAAAATGACACATGTAGTTACTCTGACAGGTCTGAACCCTTCAAGTCCTGCTCATTGATTTATTAGATGGCGATGAAGCAGAGTACAATTTGGACTAAAGGATGCTCTGCTTCCTCTCTTCTAAATGTCCTGAATGGAAAAAAAGAGCATACGGCTAATATCACCTGTCTTATCTGAATCCGTTCCAGGTCTGGAGTCTGTCTTACACCCAAAAAACCCAATTTGCTAAAAGCCTTTTAACAGCAACAGGAAAGGAGGAGATAGTAAATTAAACTATTTCACCTCAGCCAAAGTTCAGCTGCTAGGCACAGTATGAGAATGTGTGTTAAATTATTATTTTATGGATGAATATTAACTTGTTAAATGTTTTTTACTTTCTTGTTGTACGGGGACATGTCTTAAATATATATCACCAACATTTTGGAAAGATGAAATGACAATGAGATCAACCAAAGAGTCACATTTGGGCAATATTAAATATCCACTTGAGTCCAGTGATCAAATATGACACCTTGTGGTAAAAATGATTCATTGCAATCTGGCAAAGATTACAAGTCACTGGGATGTTCATTATTTTATGACAACTCCTTTAACACCAAACAGGTGTTTATGAGATAAAAGCTGCAGATTTGGATCAAAACAATCAAACATTAAAACATTTTATGGGACACAAATAATAGATCAACTATTTCCCATGCTTTTTGAAGTAACCCTGGGTTTTAACTGTAATCGTACCCCCGCTTTGATTTTTCTGTTCCCAACCAATTTATCAACTACACATAGATAGCTTATAATAAATCAGCATTTCACACCAGAAAATCAGCAACTTTCTGGGAGGAGTAAAGCTTCAGTTCTCTTCCTCTTATCAAGTTAAACCTAGAATAAATAGCTCAATCATTTATGATCCAGGTGTCATTTCATCGAGGGGGTTTCATGCTCTCACCCTTGATTAATTGTGATGTTCATGGTTTGATCTGCGCTCTCGGTTGTCAAGAGCCGGTTTCTGTCTTCCCCCAGGATGTGAGGTAAAGTGATATGAGCCGAGGAGACTGATCCCAGCTGCACGGGATAAATCAAACAACAGCCGGGACGACGATACATCAAAGGGCACGCTGTGCTTTGTCTTCCTGCGCTTTTGACTTTTTATACTCCACATTATACCTAATGGGAAGAATGAACATGTCTGAACATTGCTCTTGTCTTGTGGGCATTATTTTTCACTGACAGAATGTATTTAGTGATAGCCTGTTTTACATTTGCATTTCTTCCAAAACATGTTCCAGACTTCAAGTTGTTAAAGCCCCATGAGCTGATAACAACATAGTATTTGTTGCCTATTCATAACAAATATAAATTTGAAAACACAAGTTCATGTTTGACCTTCATAACAAAATATACTCAAGATCTACTGACAGTACTAGCTTCCAAGAACTTTCAACCATGTCATATTAAATAGAGAAGCTAGAACAGTAAATGGACCATTGACTATTTGATTTTGTATTCAATATTTATTAAAAAACAAAAACATTCCGGCCAGTAAATGTCATAATTGCATTAATGTTATCCATGTGTGTGAGTTGTTGTTATGGGTGCATAGTTTCCTGTATTGTAAAAAAAAAAGCTACAAGAAATGTGCTCATTAGTGATACATGGATTGCTTGGAGACATTTCCATGTTAAAAGTGTGCACATAAAAAAGTAGTAGTTATTAGTAAATAAAAAAAATGTGTGTGTGTGTGTGTTTTTAAGGACAATAAAAGCATACGTCTACATTGATCCGTCTCTATGTGTTTGCCTGAGATTTAGTTACCAACTTGAGGATCTAGTTAACCCAACTAGGGGCTTGTAGCATTACTTTTGTGTAGGAGTAAATGCAGGGGTACAAACCCAAATCCCCTTAATCAAAATCAAAGCCGGCTTATTCTCACACGCACATAAATGCACACATATGAACTCACACACACACACACACACACACACACACACACACACACACACACACACACACACACACACACACTTTTTTTCTTTCTTTGTTTTCTTGTTGTTTATAATGTATTGTTATTATAAATCATATCTTGTAAAAATGCTTTTTCAACAATATTTCATACCATATGTATTTTCTTTTTGTATTCGTTATAGTATTGTGATTTTTTTTTTTTAAATATTATATAGGTGGAGGCTTCAAATAACATTTCTTTCTACAATCAACACTTGAAATGATGAAGGCACTTGCAAATGACAAGGTAGTACAAAATGTAAACCATACTTTGGTGTTTCATTTTTTACCTCTTTACTTAAGATTTCATTAAACGTTTTTTTTTGTTTTTTTTTACAAAAAAGTACCAAAACACTGGCAACAAGGAAGATCTTGGGTAGATAATAATGAGAATAAATATGAAACAAAATTGAAATCATACCCCCTAAACTAAAAAGAAATCTGGTTTGAATTGAAATCAAACACTATATTTCTGCCTCTTCCTGCACTATAATATAATTTATCAATGTTATGTTTTTTTTATATTTTTCAATTGTGCAAATAAACCAAACTAAACTAAACTAAACTAAACTAAACTAAACTAAACTTTAGATCATTCATCACTTCCTGGGACCAAATCATTGGCAAGATGCAGCACACAATACAGTGCAGCCATGGAGGCTGGTGGTGGTGGTGTGTGTGTGTGTGTGTGTGTGTGTGTGTGTGTGTGTGTGTGGGGGGGTGCCAAGCACATGTGTGCCCCATCTACCACACAAACACTTCATTTTATGCAAATACTCCTCCCTTTTGCCCCCAGAAAAAAAAAACGCTCAGACGAAAATAAATATTGATCATGCCTCAATCTAATAAACGGTGATCAGAGACGGTGAGAGTCGTGGACGTGAAGCGCTCGTCTGTCGAGGCTCGTACAACAACAGCAGTAAACTTTAAAGCTACTCACCATTTCAGCACACGGTTGTTGGAAGAAAAGAAAAAAGAAAAAGCGTCTGTGTTTTTTAATAAAACATGTTTTTCAGTCGTCGGTCTGTCCCATGAGGATGACGCCGCCGTGCAGCCTTCTCTCTTTATACTACCAGGGGGAAAACAACATCCATTGATTATTTTTTTTGGGGTCCTTTCTCGGGAAATTTACAAGGAAAAGGATTTCTCTATGTGTGCGAACGACGGACCGCGCATGCGCAGTCTGCGGTCATCCTCGAATGTGCTCTGTGCAGGTCTCACTGACAATAACCATTCACATCCCAAAACCTTACAATGTGAATTACTGAGCTTTGTGACATTGTGCTTCAAGGTGTTCTGTAGAGTGAGAAGCCAGTTCGTGCTTCTAATGTGTTTCATACAAATATCAACAATCCACCACTTAAAACTTGTATTAAAGGGGTATTAGTATTATATGATAATACTGTGAAAATCCAAAACACCATGAAAGTAAAAATGTCATATTGACAATATATACGCTTTAAAGCCCTATATGAACAGTGTATGATTATATGTGAACCTATAGGATAAAGAACTATGTTGTTGGTTATTATAACCTACTTTTTTTTTTATTAATATACAGTAGCCTACCAGTCAAAAGTTTGGACACACCTTCTCATTCAACTACTTTGAAGAATTTAAAATATAAAACATATTCTGGTTTGTTGAGCATTTGTTTGTTTGCCACATAATTCCATATGTGTTGCTTCATAGTTTGGATGTCTTCAATATTAATCTACAATGTAGAAAAAAATAAAAATGAAGAAAAAACATTGAATGAGAAGGTGTGTCCAAACTTTTGACTGGTACATAATAAACACAGTTACTGTTTAACCTACTTGTATGTAGCCTACATGTTGTATTTTTTTATATATTTTATTTGAGATATTCATAATCCTGATAATACTGATAAATGACTGATGTTTTCACAATATTTGATACTAACATTAGTGTTTTTTCATGACCAAACTTTTGACTGGTACTGTATAGAGAAAGATATTCAGAGTAGAGAAGCATAAGCCAGTAAAAAAAAAAAAAAAAAAAAAAAAAAAAAGGATGTCATATTCATAATACTGATAAATGACTGATGTTTTCACAATATTTTATACTAACATTAGTATTTTTTCATGTCTTATAAGACGCAGAATATGCAGCAGCCCGATGGTCCTCCTGCATAGTTCATTTCAGACGGTATTCAGTAGACTACATGACACTATGGGAAAGCCTAACAATTAGTGTAAATCAAATAGCTGGAACAATTAATCCAAGGATGGGGAATCAGGCTCCAGAAGCCCCAAATACCGAGGCGCAAACAAAGTGTTGCGCTCCTTGTAAACACGCACCCAGGCGCCTCATTACCAACAGAATGGATGATGAGCTGTCAGGTAACAAGTCTTGAGGACGCATGTCAATTTCCTTTAATGTTCTCAGCTACTTGTTAAACATAAAAAGGGGGTGGGTGAGGGTATATAAGACACCCCTAATCTCCCAGGAGAGGAATTTGTCATTAACTGGCCCAAAAAGATGCGTTCATTGGGAGCTCTGGCTGTCGCGCTGCACGCATCTCTGCTGGTGCTGCTCGCTCAGGGGGTCCACAGAAACAGGGATGGAGTTTACATGCGGTCCAAGCAGCATTTTTCCTCCATGGATCGATCAACCGGGTACCACCTGCCCACCTACATGATGCATCTCTACAGGAATTTCAAGTCCAACTTTTCCAGGCCTTTGGATACTATGGAGCAAGATTCCACAAAGCAGGCAGACACCGTGAAGAGTGTGATGGCTAAAAGTAAGATTTCCAAACATGCAGATGTTTTATTGATAATAATATAGGGGACAACAAGGTGATGAAGAAATGTATTAACGTGTTTATTCTTAAAGGTGTTTTTTTTTGGAGCTTTGGTCCAAGTCAGATCTCATGCTTTTAAAACGTAAAGACCCTTTGAAATGTTAGGTTGTTTTTTTTTTTTTTACCACTTAAAGACCCCTTTGAAATGTTAGTTGGTTTTTTTTTTTTTTCTGGGCTCAAGTGTTGCTGTCAAAGCTCCGAGCCAGACGACCTCAGAGGGGTTCAATCCACATCCCGTTCTGGAGGAGGGGGGGTGAATAACCATGCAGGATCAGCGTGTGAAAAGGACGGGTTTTCTGTCTAATTCTCAAAGCAAACCTCTTTTTTTTTTTTTACTTAAATAGGTGATGTTGATTAGATATCTCGCCAGACATCCCCCTATACAAATCTCTTGTTAAGTCAAATCAACAACTTCCCTTAGTTCTTTTTTCACACTTGGCTTGATTAGATTAGAGCTCGGGGATTTAATGGCACAAGCAGCCAACAGAGGACGGGCCTCCCTCCCTCCCTGCTGCTGAATCTCATTCCACATCGCTGCTAGGTGTTAGAGTTACTACCTATTTGTTTGAGTGAGGATATGCAGAAGCCGGGAGAGGCAGAGATGTGTTAAATGATGGGTTTCGGATCGGTGTTTGGTTTGAGTGGATGAATGGCAAAGGAGGGTTTGCACTTTTGATCAACAGGAGAGCTAAATAGGGCAATGCACGACAAAAGCACAAATTGAATGTTTAAAAAAAAAAAAATGCTTTAATCCTTTAGATTAATTTGAACCACACCTGTTCATTGACTCACAATGAGAGCCCCATTACAAGGTATGGGCGCAGCACTTGTTGCCCTGCACCAGAACAATGGCTGGATTTTTCTCTCCATCTGTACAAGCATTAATCATTAATCATTAATCATGAATCGTGGTAGAAGTTATCAAAGGGAATTATATTGTGCCTTAACTGTCCTCCTCTCCATTCATTTTTGCAAAACAAAAGAGGAGACTGGATTAAACAAATAACATTAATCCTACCTGTAATTAATATGGTTAATGATGATAGGTCATTGAGGTTTGGGGATGCACAATAATTGAAAAAAATGGATGATGTCAGACTAAAATTGACATGCATCTGTGTCAGTTATTAAGACGCACATATTCAAATATTTATAAAAACAAATGTTTTATGTCACTGTTATACCACCATGTAGCCTAAAAATAGTCTCAAAGTGGATTCTGTTAAATATTATATAACAATATGAATGTGCAGTGTGATAAAGTAAATGTTATATTTATTTGAGGATCTGATTATATGAAAATAGCAATGTTAATGTCTGTTTTTTCACTATTTAATAAATCAAGTCACTGAAAAATCAAGGTCTAAAACATTTAAAAAATCCTTTAATTAAAAGGACGTTTAAATGCTTGGTATAAACAGATAAATGTGAAGAGATACTGCTGTAGCAGCCTTTATTTCCTGATTTATTACTAAATACCGTTTCCAAGAGGAAGTCTTTATTGAAGTAAAGAAGAAATCACTGGAGATGATCAATACTACATTTAAATATAGCATTTCATAGTTAACATTTTCATAACATTTTTGGTTGTTGTAGTTTGCTTCTCCTGGAAAAGCTCACTGGCATTTGTATGTGTTGTCATATCAGTATAATCATAAACTGTCTGATTACGATAGTAATCTTTCTCTTTTCACTTTCACTAGGTTTGATATCCAGTCAGAAGCGCTGGATTGCGACCTTTGACCTCAAGGCCCTTCTGGCTGACAAGCAGATCCAGGCGGCAGAGCTGAGAATCAGACTTCCTCGGACAGCGAGCGTGTCCAACATCACTGTGGAGGTCTATCACCAGCACGGCCAGGCGTGCCACACGCACGAGGGCTGCCAGGAACAGCAGCTGGTGGGGCTTCTCACTGAATCATCACTGGTCACTTTATCACAGAACTGGAAAGTGTTCAACATGACAAAACCTCTCTTGAGCTGGCTCAGACGAAAATCAGCCACGGTAAGAATTCCACAAAAAAGAGTGGCAAGCAGAAGGAGAGTGGCAAAGACAAAGAGAGGCCTGTCGCTTCCCGATCAGCCCGTCTTTGTGGCGAGCCCGAGAAGAGAGCAGGACTTGAGTGACCGGGCCTTGTTGGTCGTCTTCTCACAAACTGGCTCTGATGAAAACTCGAAGGCCAAAGCCAGCTTGCTTCACATGGCGGAACAGTCCAAGTTCTTGTCCCCTGCTGAAATCAAAAGGGCCCGGTGGCCAAAGAGGCGAAGGAGCAAACGGGGCCAGATAGAACAAACGGTGAGAAGCCCGCAGGCGTCCAAGAGAGCGAGTGAAAAATCTCTCTGCCGCCGAGTAGACCTGCATGTGGACTTTAATCAGATCGGCTGGGGGTCCTGGATCGTCTTTCCTAAAAGATATAACGCCTATCGTTGTGAGGGATCCTGCCCTGGTCCCCTGGGGGAAAACCTGAATCCAACAAATCATGCCTACATGCAGGTTAGTGGTGGAAATATATCTATTTATGTTGTTATTGGGAATATAACTCATTCATTATCTGAGGCTCAGTAGATTCACATCCGCGTGGGCTGCTCGTGTTGACACATTTCCTCCCGTCAGAACACCAGATGGGAGATACTGGAGTAAACAAAAAAATATCCCTACATGACCTACAGCATTTGGTATTATCACTGATAGATTAAGGTAAACTGGTAGCTGTTGAAACTGCAGATGGAAACAAGACTAGAAAGAGAAAAAAACATATGCAGCTGTAAGACAAACAATATTGTAAGAGTTTAAAAAAAAGAGTCCAGCTGCAACGATTTAACCTTAAACTATTTTGAGAATTTATCCATATTTTCAGTAGTTTTTCAAGAAAAACTTCCAACATTCACTGGTCTCAACTTCTCACATGTGAGGATTTAATGCTTTTCTTTGGATGTCGGATAATAAATTGAATATAATTGGGTGTTGACTGCTAATCGAATAATCTTATTCATCCCCGTGGGGCTGTGGGTAATTAAAACCGAATGTTTTATACATATTTTTCTAGGCAAACCGATTAATTGAGAAAATGATCAGCAGATTAATCAACAATGGAAATAATCATAAATTGCAGTGCTATAAAATACATTTAAACAAGCATGCTATCACGAAACCCTCACTGGCATAATCAGGAATAATTAATCAGAAAAAATATTAAAAGTATTTGTCTGTCTTGGTATCTTTGTATACAGAAATGAAGTATTTTAAGACTGGAATCATCCATCTAAATCCTGTTTTGTTTTTTTTCTTTTCCAGAGTTTACTGAAACATTACCACCCTGACCGAGTGGCAGCGCCCTGCTGTGCCCCAACCAAAATGAGCCCATTAAGCATGCTGTACTACGAGAACAGAGAAATGCTCCTCCGACATCACGAAGACATGATTGTGGATGAATGTGGCTGCCAGTGACAGATACAACCAACTCCAAACATGACCTGTGTTGCTGAGCGGTGCTAACGGCATAAAACATGCTGTGCAGGAGCAGCCAAAGTCTGAAAAACAAAAGGGAACACTTAGCCGGGAGGAAAAAAGCTCTTTGATATTCGTCACCTTGCACTGTAAGATTGTAGCTGATCAATGTGCAGAGATGGGATTTTAAATTTGCGATGTGAGCTTTGGTTTTTAAGAAAAACATTGTTATTTTAACTGAAATACAAACTCAACAATAGCATCCAGCCTTCCAGCTGTGTGCAGATGTCACAATGTAATTTACAACTTTATTTCCCTTGTCAATTTCATCAATGTAAACATGAAATGGCAATGGTGTTGAATATTCCAGCACTGTTTTTTTTTTTTATTGTACAGTACATTTGTACAACTGTAAATTAATGTATATTTATTGTAAATATTAAATAAATTGTATTTATGTACATTTTGCACATGGATTATATATTTTGTTATGTTTTATTACTTATGATGTACTAACAAAAGGTTATTTTAAGCAGAGGTGATGGGTATCAAACATCTTATATATCTATATGGAAAAACTATTTTGGTTTTGTAATATGATACCTAGTCTCAAAGTAGTTTTCTCAGATTTTGCTTATGCGGTCACAAACACAACATATTTGCAAACATATCCACAAAACACAAAACCGATGTGTGTCATCACTCAGATCACAGACACATTTAACTTCAACTATGTGATACAAAAGATCTGACACACAAAAAGAGGTGGACTTTTCTAGTTTGAGAGTGTTTCAGTCATCAACAGTGCCACATCAAAATACAGCATTGTATAGGAGGGGAATATCCAGCAAATACTGTAAAGTGGCAGTAATAGCCATAACAATGGCAAACTATTCACCTGAAGCTAGAGAGAGCCTATTGTATTCAAAGCCTTTGAAAATACACTGACTAACCAGGAATTTGCCAGAGTCACGACCAGTAGTCAAACTGGGAATAGTTGGCCAGGAGTCAGAGGTAAGAACAACACTTAACTTCCTAATGCAAATATGTGTAAGCGAAAAGTCTAAATTTAATATACAGTACCAGACAAAAGATTGGACACACCTTCTCATTCAACTACTTTGAAGAAATTAAAATATAAAACATATTCTGGTTTGTTGAGCATTTGTTTGTTTACCACATAATTCCATATGTGTTCCTTCATAGTTTGGATGTCTTCAATATTAATCTACAATGTAGAAAAAAAGAAAAATAAAGAAAAACCATTGAATGAGAAGGTGTGTCCAAACTTTTGACTGGTACATAATAAACACAGTTACTGTTTAACCTACTTGTATGTAGCCTACATGTTGTATTTTTTTTAAATTTTATTTGAGATATTCATAATCCTGATAATACTGATAAATGACTGATGTTTTCACAATATTTGATACTAACATTAGTGTTTTTTCATGACCAAACTTTTGACTGGTACTGTATAGAGAAAGATATTCAGATTAGAGAAGCATTAAGCCAGTAAAAAAAAAAAAAAAAGGATGTCCTTGTGTTTTCTTCATATATTTTAAAAGGCCCAGTCTAAATGCAAAATATTTAGATTTATAAATGCAGGACTCAGATATGAAACTTTTGAATATGCTGACAAAAACAACATTGACCAGATTTTTTAAAAAAACGTAATAACTATTCATAATAAGTATTACTACTTAATAAGTTATAATGATGCGTTTTTACTGCAAATTTTTTGTTACTAAAATTAGACTAATGTTGCGTCGTCTGCAACTCGATAGCGCAGCACTGACGCTCCTGAATTCAAGCATTCCTTAACAATGAGCTCACTACAGCAGCTGTCAGGCTCTGCGGCACTTAGCTTCTAGTTTAGGTAAGTGGTTACCTGGCATGGTTTTGAATTAAATAACGATATTTTGATATAATGAATAGCTCAAAAGGCGGTGTTTGTATGAGTCTGGTGTGTTTTATATTGACTTGTATTTCAGGTTACTCCTGCAGAGGAAGTACATTTGTTCTCCTAGGTCCTGTGCAAATCAAAGTAGCATTACCCAGCGCCACGTCTGTTTCAACGTTCAGTTACGTTAACCAGAAGTAACGTTAACTAACCCGGTACTAATGTTCATTGGTCCACTTTCTATCTCCATTACATTTGTATTCTGTCTGCAATGACTGACTTCCAGTGAATTAACTCGTCGTGTATAATATTTAATATTTCAAAGGAGAAATATTGTGCTTTTTACATAACCACATTTATTTGTCAACTTGGTTTCTTTGCAGATTTATATGAATCACGTATATTTTTTTTTATATACTATTAAATAACATTTTCTGCCACCTTTACCAGCTGCAACATTAAAGTGATGTACACATTTATTCTTCAATATAAAATCCATTCTGCACAATGAGTACTTTTACTTTTGGTACTTAAAGTATAATTTTTTAACACTTTTGTACTCTTACTTGAGTAATATATTTGAATATTTCGTCCACCTCTGCTTGTATTACAGAGTACTTCTAAGTGATCCATCTACTGATCCGAAAGCATAGAAATCCCCAACATTTTGGTGTTTGCCATCAGTTATTATTTACAATAGATTAATTTTGTATTTTCTCATATTTGGTGGATTTTTATCATTTCGTCATCTCCAGTTGTAGGTGTATATCTTGTCTCGCTTTTATTTATTTTACTTAACTTTGGAAAACCTTCAAAATACTGTGAATGATATCAGTACCGCTCCAAGGAACAATTCATATCAATTTACAGGAAATATTCACTTAGAGGAAAGGACATTTACTTATTTCATTTTGTTGTTAATACATTTTTGGGTGTCATACAGCTCATGCATTAATGTATGTGTAATGTGTAATGTGTCATGTAATGTTTTTTGCTTTAGGAACAGTAACAGCAGAAAAATGGCTGAGGCAGTCGCAAAAGTGGCCCGCATTGTTAATGCAACCGTAGAGGAGGGAAAAGATACGCTGGGTAATATCCCTTCTCTTTCTCTCACTCACCCACTCTTTCTGCTGAACGAATAAGCTCGGATTCAATATTCTGGTTCATGCTATTTCAGATTTTTTCGCCAGCAGGTGGTGACAGAGGCTTACATTTGCTTTTTCAAATCACTTTAAATCTCAAAGTGTTTGTTAATTATAGAAGCTGTGTTAAAGCTTCATAATCTCATAATCAATCTTCTGATTCTTCTCTGCAGACCTGTCAAACTGCAAGCTCATTTCCTTCCCAGACGGTGTGTTCAAGATCCTCAGGAGTGTCTCAGACAACATCCGCATTATCACACTGGCTGACAACGAGATGAAGTCCATTTCCGGCAAACTCTTTTCAACCTTCACTCAGCTGAGAGGTAGCGAATAACACACTGCAGCTATTTGAATCAAGGAGTTAATAATTAAGAATAGATTGTATTGCTGTATGTTGTTCACCTCATAAATGGTTGAGGAAGACCAGATGAGTGACCCCTTGATTTACGCCTGGCTTGAAATATTTTTGCAGAACTGGACCTTCGAGGAAATGTTCTCACCAAACTGCCTGACATCATGGGAGAAATGGAGCATTTAACCTGCATCAATCTAGCTAATAACAGATTCTCCATCTTCCCTGATAAGCTGACTGAAATAACCACACTGGAGAAGATTAACCTGGAGGGAAATAGCATCACAGGTAATAATAATATACTAACGCAAGACGTTGCATTTTGCTATACGCCTTAAGCTCATGTTTTGTTTTTTTTGTGCCACAGAAATACCAGTGGAAAAGTTGACTGACATGCCGGCACTGAAGTGGCTCAACGTGAAGTCAAACCCTTTGGACTCAAACACTCAGTCTGCTCTGCAATCTGCCCACAATTTTGAAACGGAGTGCTAAAATATGTCCTATTTTATATACCCACCCACGGACTGCATGCGGTGTGCCTTTTAGCTACTTCAGTGGGATGCTTTGGTGTGCCTGAGAGACGGGGACACATACTTGAAGATATCGAACTGAAGATATCACAATGGTTTACGAGAAGCAAAACAAACAGAGGTGTGTTATTAAAGATTTTACGTTCTTCTGATGACTTCATCCTGCGGCCTTTAATCTGGTTTCTCTTTATGAACTACAAAGAGATGAAATCAATCCATTTATACTCCATTTGATTTATAAACAAAAAAAAGGACTTATTTATTACTTTTGATAGTATAAAAACATTTTGTTCAATTAAAAAGTATGCACTGGAAACTATGCAGTCTTACGTCATTATTTTTCACTGTGTGAAAGTTATTCATATTCACTTTAGACCAACTTTACAGAAGTGTGCCCTGACGTAAAGCTTTACTGTTTATTTAGGACTGCTGTTGATTATAGTGTTCATTTTCAATAAGTCTGATAACCAAAGTCTTCTAAATATCGTTTTTTCTGACCAGCAGTCCCAAACCCATAATCTGTTTACAATTATATAAAAAAAGAAAAAAACAGCTAATTATCACAGATGAGAAGGACTAGAGCATGTGGTATTTTGGAAAAAAATATTAATTAGATATTAAATAACTGCTAATTTTTCTCTTGATAAACTTATTGGTGAATTGTTTCAGGTCTGGTTTTATTATTAAGTTATTGAGGTTCAAATTTACAACCATAAAAGACAAAAGTTGTTAGAGGGCTGGTCTGAGATGCGGATCCTAATTAGGGAAACAATTTGGCAAATTAACAAGAGGATAAACTTCTTTACTTATATTTTCAATGTGTGCAGACAGATGATAACAGACTATTAAACACTAGGAAATGTGTTCTCCTGTGTTTCATCCTCAGGCTCCTGCACAGGGATCTACGCTCATAACAAACAGCAAAAAACGATTTGAAAGACAAGCAAAATATTCTGAAACTATCTGAAGTTTGAAGCTGGAGGCGCCACAGAGACCTGATTACGTCGGGTTACAGAGAAAGTACAGATAGGAAAATCAAGCTCTTAAACCCTCCATCTGTGATAGAGGCTGCAGGTGACAGAGACTGATCCACAGAATTAAATGGTTTCGCTCAGGCTTTTCAAGAATTCCTTAAATAGCAACACTGCAGAGTCTGGATCACCTATAATCTGATGTTTGGGTTCACTGTGTTGAGCCTTTTGTGGCGAATCAACCACAGAAGGGCAAGAGAGAGGTAGCATTATAATATGTTACTGATTCCCCTAATGACCAGCTCCTTTTCATGTGTGTGTGAAGCCTTTTAAAATGTGACAAGACACATGTTCTTACAGGGGTTGGATGCCTGAGTCTTGAGGTCTTCTGCCAAGATAAATATTTTTTTTAGCAGCAGACTTACTGCATCACGTGACTCCTCTGCTGCCCGGGCTGTGACCTTGTATTGTGCACCATGCTGCTCTCTGACTCTCCTTGTTTTAATCATCTATAAGCCACAGAAAAACTACAGTCATTTACATTTTTGGTTAGTGTGGTGTTTTAATAATGCATACAGTAGGAGGCATTCTTTTTAAAATGTAAATTCGATTTTGTGTGTTTTAGTTTAAATACAGTACAATTGATCCAATTAATCAGCTCATGTTAATCTTTTTGATGTTATCACATTTATAGCAAATTTTCATTGCATTGTGTAAACAAATACAACATAATATACATCAATTTAACATATAATAATTGATGTCAATACCCAATATTAATTTATAAAAAGTCAAGTGTGACCAGAATTGCTACCTTTAATTCTATTTTAATATTTTAAACTGCAACAAATTTGCTCACTTGTATTATGTATAAAGTATGTTATCCATTGTTTATATTCTAATTGAAGTCGTTTTTTTATATTCATAGTGTATTCTAATATGTAATATATTCTTTATATTGTGTATTCTATAGTTTCCACACCTGAACTTGATGAACAGTTTGTCAGGCTGTACGACACATTTTAAACGTGTTACTTTCTGCACATTGAAACTACAGCAAACATGGCAGAGCATTTAGTGTTTTTACATACACATGTCTCATTAACCAAGATCTGAAATGATACAAAAAGTCACAACAAGCTTCTGTAATTGCTACAATTAAAACTGCTAGATCGAATGTGTTTCAAACAATGTCATTATACAACTAAGTCTGACATATAAATTGACATTACAACGTTAAGTAGCATGGCAAGCTCCATAAGAGGCCATTTATAACTCTCACAATCAACCATTCTACCTGTCCTTTAAATTATGCATTTAGAGAGAAAAACAGATAAGTCCCATTTGTAAGTGTCTCTAAAAGTAGGCCCATAATTAATGTTGTCAAATAGTTAGAGGGAAACTCCAGAGGCAAGAAGTCACAACATGGGCACGCCACCTAATCCTGCCTTGTTAATTGGTTTTACAGCTAACGCCAGTCAGCTCCATCTGTTTGTGTCTGAATAGAGCTCTCAAGAGTCACAGCTTCTACACGCAAAGACGGTAAAAGAAAAAAACTTCACATCCAGGCCGCAGAATGCAGGTGGCAGCCATGGAGAAGTGGGAATAAGGAAGGATTAGCTGTGAATTACTACTCTGAGCAATTCTGCTTCTCTCAGACGGTTTGTCTGACGCCTGTTAGCTACAGATGACAAAACAGGAATGTGATTAGTGTTCATAAACCATACAGTGAACATGCAGCTCTGTTGTCTTGCCTTTACACTTCCTGTTGTCACATGCATGCAGTTGTCAGGTCTCTTGGCTTAAGCTCTGCGCATGCCCTCTCCCTCTGTCTCAATGACTGCCTGTCACTCAGGAGCGTCTTAGTGCTCCTGTATTAGACCACAGAGGGAGAGCTTGAGAGCAACAACAGACATGAGCTTTACCATCGAGGAGAGGGGCAGGCCGAACACCAAAGAGTACAGGGTGTATTTTAGTAAGTACAGCCGTTTGGAGGAACTAGTTTATGTGTTGTGTAGAATTGTATTTAATAATTGAATAGTTAACTTGTAGCTATAACTGCAGTAATATAGCTGCATTGACAAGTAAACGTAGAGAAGGGATATCACACTTTGTAGTTCCTCACAGTGATACAATTTTAAAAGAGTTATAATTGCATTTCTCCTTTTAATAGAAAACCCTGAGGGAAAATACATCTCTCCGTTCCATGACATACCCATCTACGCAAATGAAGCAGAGGTGAGCATCATGTGTCACAATTATTGCTGTAGGTTGTTCCTTTTGGAGATTGAAAGCTTGTTGCTGGGACTGAATACATGTATAAAAAATACATCATTTGTAGAGTTTGAAAGCATAATTATGTACTCCAGGTGACCACCATTACCCCAGCCCTTGTTGCTGCTTGGCTTGAGATTGGAGTCAATTATTCTGCAGTGGTGGACGGGTCCATATTTAGTTTGCTACCTTAACTGATCTTTAGTAACCAAGCTTCATTTCAGGCACAAATTGGTTCCGTTAAGTCACTCTTATAGGCCTGGTGTTAAGATTGTGTTCTTGTGATAAAATACAAAACATATAAATAGTTTTTGTACTTTTTCCTTTCCACTATCCAAAGGTAATGAATGGTATTTAAGCACAAACTGTATACATCAGACAGTCGTGTCAGCGTCCGCTGAAGTTTGGGATTTGTATAGTTATAATGTTGCAAAGCTTCGGCTGTCTTTCAGTCTATAATCACTGTTACGTAGGTTTTAGTGAAAGGAGTTTTATAGAAATGTACCTGAAACAGGAAAGATAATTAATATAAGGTATTTTGGTTCATTTTGCAGAATATTTTTCATGCTGTTGTGGAGGTTCCAAGATGGACAAATGCAAAGATGGAGGTATAAATAATATAAATATATGCAAATGTTTGCAAATTATCACTGTATACATGTATTAGGTATGTTCCCTCCTAATATTCAGTTTACAGATTGAAAACATTGTGAAATAAGACAAATACTGTGTAGCGTATAATGTTTTAGTTAATCTTGAGTTATTTATTTACGTTTTTTGTGTTTATGTCCCAGTAAATTATAATTTTTAATAACACAGTCACCACAATGTGAGTCAGTGAATCCTTCTATTTTTAGTTAGCTGATGTAACTGTGTTTTGGCCGTCTGTTTTATCAGATTGCCACCAAAGATCCTCTCAATCCACTGATACAAGATATAAAGAAGGGGAATCTCCGTTATGTAGCGAATGTGTTTCCTCACAAAGGCTACATCTGGAATTATGGAGCTATTCCACAGGTAAATCCTATAAACGATACTCAAGCAACATGAATCCTGACCATGTCTCTGCTCCGATAAACTCAAGCTTTTCTCCTCACACAGACATGGGAAGATCCAAACCACAAGGACAGCGACACAGGTTGCTGTGGAGACAATGATCCTATTGATATATGTGACATAGGAGATAAGGTACTGCTCTGACTGGCGGCTTAAAATAGACAGATTTAAATTTAGCTGTTTGCAGCTTTTTTTTTTTTAAATGTCTTCGATTCTCAGGTGTGCTCTCGAGGAGAAATAATCAAAGTGAAGGTGTTAGGAACTCTGGCTTTGATCGATGAGGGAGAAACAGACTGGAAGGTCATTGTGATCAATACTGAGGATCCTGAAGCCGCCGACTTTAACGGTAAGAATAACCTGCAGTAGGCCAAGAAGAAAATCTGCCATCAGTTACACAAGCTATCATGCATTTTCGAGTTCTCCTTTGTTTCTGATCTGTTGCAGATATTAATGATGTAAGACGACTAAAGCCTGGATACCTGGAGGCAACTGTTGATTGGTTCAAAAGATACAAAGTCCCAGATGGGAAACCTGAAAACCAGTTTGCTTTCAACGGAGAGTTCAAGGACAGGGTACACCTTTTAAACTTGTATTCACAGTATGAGTGCTGTAGTTTAAAAAGGTTAGGGCGCGGTATTACACTTTATAGATCAGTACACTCTATAGTTTGTATCTGTAACTTGTCAGTTTGTTTTCAAATGAATAAACAACTAAGAAATGAAAACAATTTATGTTAAAGTCATTTTCAGAGAGAAAATTTGATGTTTTTAAATTGTGTTTTCCAGGACTTTGCCATTGAAACAGTAAAGAGCACCAACGAGTTTTGGAAGGCGCTGATTTCTAAGAGGACAAATGCTGGCGAGTTAAATTGGTGAGGACTTAATATGTTGTGCAGACAGTATAGTAGGCTAAATTACGTTGTTTTTTGTGCTTATAGTGATATTTCCTTCCTTAACATCCATGAGATAATTATCAAGGACTGAGTGAAAGTTGACAGAATGCTGAGAAGATTTTGAATATACTAAATAAGAATTATTGTATTTGTTATTGGGCTGTTTATTACCGTTTTACTGCAGATAAAATAGTGAAACTGTAAATACATGCCTTTCTGATATTATTCCCTTTTTTCATCTCTGTATTGATTCAGCATGAACACCAGTGTCTCAGATAGTCCGTTCTGCTGCTCTGCTGGGGACGCAGAAGCTGTGGTTAAGTCTGTAAGTCTGTCTTTTCCTTTTCAAATTCATGTAACCACCTTATTCCCTTCCTTAATGAGACTAGAGTTGATAAACATAAAAGCATGCTGTCTAACCTGGTAACACACAGAGCCCTCAGAAGACCCTAAACAGACCTGCAGTTTCTGACATTATTTAAATGAGTCAAAAATATCTGAGCTGCACACATGTATTCCTCATGAAATAACAACAATAACTCTTATAGGCGAGCGCTTTTGGAGCCGAAGATCCAATTCCAGGTTCAGGTGGGTGTTTGTACATTTATTTGTTTTATTGCAGCTACTTTATGTTGTTACTCAAGGTAAATGGAAAAATGCTTGATTTTGTTTCTCAGTGGACAAATGGTTCTACTATGAGAACTAAGAGGATAAATCCTGGGCTGAAACCTTCCTTCACTTCCTCATCGCTTCATCTGATTTCAACACATCAGAGCAGTACACGGACGGGATGGATTGGATTAATGTTTCATGTCACATTTACCTGCTTCTTTGTTCACACTTGAGATGTCTGATGCTGTTTAAACCTACTTGTTGTGTGGTTGTGAGACAATATTACATTTAAGATATCAGATAGTCACCTATCATTTCAGGATTGAAGAAACATCACAATAAACTACACTTAACCCCAGGGTATTGTGTATTGTATTGATTTTATTGCCTCTACTATATATTGTCATTATCACATAAACTTGAGTTTTACCCAAATAAAATATGGATCTAAAATGGATAATGGTGTCCTATTGGAAAGAATTGGAGAAAATATTTGAATTAAGACACATAATGCGTTTCTTTGCAGAACTCCATCTAATAGTAATAGTTCATGTAGACATACAACTAACTGCACTACTGCCTATATGAGCAATTCCAATAAATACTATAATATAGCTACTTAACAGTACAAACAAGTGTTTATTCAGTATTTGGCTGTACGTGGATAAGCCTCATGGGATGCTTCTGTAGGCTGCAATTAAACATTACACTTCAATAAGCACTAGAGGTTTTCACAGTGTGGTAAGTGTTGTTATACATCAGGATAAAAAGATTATCTGTTTTCCTGCTGATTTCAAACCTGCTGTGATTTTTCATTACGACCTGTGTTATGTATTGGTTCTAAATGTGCTTAAAGGGTTTTTTTTTTATCTTATGAGCTACCATAATTAATTAAGGAAATAACAATCATATGAATCTAATCAAAATAATAATTAATTGCAGTCCTATACAAAATAGTTAAAAATTAGCTCCATCTCAACCTACTAAAACAGTAAAATCCTGCTTTTACTTTAATGCACAATAAGCTAATGATTGCATTTTTAGGCATTGAGCACTTGTTTTTCTCATTATACCTATATCATTTTAAATAAAAAATAACTTCAATGCAGGAGTAACTTGACTTTTACAGCATGGTATTAGTACTATTACTTAAGTAAGGGATCTTAATACCATTCCTCCATCACCGGGAGGCCAACTGGTTGACTTCATGGTGACAAGCCAAAGTCTTGACTGATTTTAGGCTACTTCGTTGGAAGTCATCCTTTTCTCCATGAGGCTTGGATCGGAGATGTTCTTCAATTTAGTAAATCAGAAAAGAATAAATACACACTGCATGGGTCTGAAGATAAATTTATCAAAATATGGCAACACATCTTTGACTATATAGAGACGCGTTTCCAGAGCTTAACTCAGTGAAGTGTAAAATAAGATAATCCTTTATTAGTCCCGCAGCGGGGACATTTGCAGGCTTACAGCAGCGTAGAGTAAAGTGCACACAAGAGACATAGTAAAAGAAAGACAAGATAAAAATAAAAATGAAATAAAAACAACAAGTATTATAAATAAGCAATAAAAAACAGTAGAAAATCAACAATAACTGAAATATTATATTTACTGACAGAAAAACTATTAAAGCTATAATTGCACAGTGTATTGAATTGCACATGTGTCATGTGGTCTGCTGGAAGCAGAGTTGATTGTGCAGCCTGACAGCAGCAGGAAGGAAGGACCTGCGGTACCTCTCCTTCACACACCGGGGGTGAAGCAGCCGGTGGCTGAAGGAGCTGCACAGAGCTGCCAGGGTGTCCTGCATGGGGTGGGAGGTGTTGTTCATCAGGGATGACAGCTTTGCCATCATCCTCCTGTCTCCCACCACCTCCAACGTATCCAGTGGACACCCCAGCACACTGCTGGCCTTCCTGACAAGTTTGTTGAGTCTCTTCCTGTCAGCTGTCGAGATGCTGCTGCTCCAGCAGACCACTGCATAAAAAATGGCTGATGCCACCACAGAGTCGAAAAAGGTCCTCAGGAGTGCTCCCTGCACTCCAAAGGACCTCAGTCTCCTCAGCAGATACAGTCTGCTCTGACCCTTTTTATACAGTGCATTTGTATGATTAGTCCAGTCCAGTTTATTGTTCAAGTGAACACCCAGGTACTTATAAGATTTCACAATCTCAATGTCCTGTCCCTGGATGTTCACTGGTTCCGGAGGACAGTGTTTACCCCGGCGGAAGTCCACCACCAGCTCTCCACCACCAGCTCTTTGGTAGGTGGACAGCGTCATCCACCCCGATGCCAGGTTGGTAGGCGAACTGAAGTGGGTCCAAAGATGAGATCACCAGGGGTCGGAAGTGCACAAGGACCAGCCTCTCCAGGGTCTTCATCAGGTGGAATGTTAGAGCCATGTTATGGCTGTTATGGATGTGGCGTAGTGGAGAGCAAGGTAGTTCTTCAGTTCTCCAATCAGAGGGTCGGTGGTTCGATACCCAGCTTCGGCAGTCGATGTGTCCTTGGGCAAGACACTTAACCCCAAGTTGCTCCCGAAGGCTTGCCATTGGTGTGGACTGGATGTTGCATGAATGTTAGTTAGAGTCTGATGGTGGCACCTTGCATGGTAGCCTGTCGTCAGTGTGTGAATGATATGTAATATACTACTGACTGTAAGTCGCTTTGGATAAAAGCGTCTGCTAAATGACTGTTGTATAGTATGTGTATTTATTGTCTGTGTCTGTGTAGTTGTATAGTATGTGTATTTATTGTCTGTGTCTGTGTAGTTGTATAGTATGTGTATTTATTGTCTGTGTCTGTGTAGTTGTATAGTATGTGTATTTATTGTCTGTGTAGTTGTATAGTATGTGTATTTATTGTCTGTGTAGTTGTATAGTATGTGTATTTATTGTCTGTGTCTGTGTAGTTGTATAGTATGTGTATTTATTGTCTGTGTAGTTGTATAGTATGTGTATTTATTGTCTGTGTAGTTGTATAGTATGTGTATTTATTGTCTGTGTAGTTGTATAGTATGTGTATTTATTGTCAGTGTAGTTGTATAGTATGTGTATTTATTGTCTGTGTCTGTGTAGTTGAGCTGCTGCAACACTTGAATTTCCCCCATGGGGATCAATAAAGGAATATAATAATAATAGTAATGTAATGTAATGTAATGTAGATAATTTAGGTTGATGCCACGAAGGCTGAAACATCATCTATTATCTTTATTTAATGTTTTATTCTATTTATTTAATGTTTCATTATCTTTATTTTCAAGTTCTTATTTTTAAGATCTTAAGTCTTAAGATCTTAAAAATAAGATCTTGAAAATG